>NC_134353.1:888598540-888964790 GCF_048569485.1 Anomaloglossus baeobatrachus | reverse complement strand
CCAAAAATTGTGCCCCACACACACCCACCCATTCAGTGGCAGCACTTGTGCCCTAGTTGTACACTTCACAGCTAGATTTGCATCAAGCACATTCAAAAATACGCCATTCTTATCCGTCCCCAGGATGACACCGGGGTAGGTAGCAAAGTCTTTCCTTATCCCAGCTCTGTTCATCTTGGCTTCTTTTAAAAACACAGCAAGCAAGGGTTACTCCAAGCGGAGCCTCCCTTTTTTCCAAAAATTGTGCCCCACACACACCCACCCATTCAGTGGCAGCACTTGTGCCCTAGTTGTACACTTCACAGCTAGATTTGCATCAAGCACATTCAAAAATACGCCATTCTTATCCGTCCCCAGGATGACACCGGGGTAGGTAGCAAAGTCTTTCCTGATCCCAGCTCTGTTCATCTTGGCTTCTTTTAAAAACACAGCAAGCAAGGGTTACTCCAAGCGGAGCCTCCCTTTTTTTCAAAAAATTGGGCCCCACACACCCCCACCCCTTCAGTGGCAGCAGTTGTGCCCTAGTTGCAAACAGGATGTTTTGATTTGCATCAAGCACATTCAAAATCCACAAGTATTTACTCTCCCCAGGATGACACAGGGGTAGTAAATTCCTTCTGGATCCATGACTTGTTCATTTTGATGAACGTCAGTCTGTCCACATTGTCACTGGACAGACGCGTGCGCTTATCTGTCAGCACACACCCAGCAGCACTGAAGACACGTTCAGAGACAACGCTGGCAGCTGGACACGACAAAATCTCCAAGGCGTAACTGGAGAGCTCTGGCCATTTTTCTAGATTTGAAGCCCAAAAGGAGCAAGGCTCCATTTGCAAAGTCATGGCATCGATGTTCATTTGGAGATACTCCTGTATCATCCTCTCCAGCCGTTGACTATGTGTCAGACTTGTTGTCTCTGGTGGCCTTGCAAAAGAGGGTCTAAAAAAATTATGAAAAGATTCCATAAAATTGCTGTTACCAGCACCAGATACGGTCCTACTGGTACGGGTAGACTGTTGAAGATGACGAGACCGTCCCATGTTTGTCAAGTTACAACTGGGAGAATCACTCCCTGCACCTGCACAGTTGTTTGGTGGAAAAGCCGAGCTAAAATCGAGTAACAGCTTCTGCTGATACTCCTGCATACGTGCGTCCCTTTCTATGGCTGGAATTATGTCACAAAATTTGGACTTGTACCGGGGATCTAATAGTGTGGCAATCCAGTAGTCATCATCACTTCTAATTTTGACAATACGAGTGTCATGTTGGAGGTAGTGCAACAAAAAGGCACTCATGTGTCTTGCGCAGCCATGCGGACCAAGTCCACGCTGTGTTTGTGGCATAGAGGTGCTACCCGTTCTTTCTTCCTCTGACATCTCGCCCCAACCTCTTTCAACTGAAATTTGACCAAGGTCTCCCTCATCCGCTGAGTCTTCCATGTCCATGGACAGTTCGTCCTCCATTTCTTCATGTTCTCCTGCACCTTCCTCAACATTTCGCCTGCTACTATGCGCCCTTGATGATCCCTGTCCCCCATGGTCCCATGCCTGCTGCGTTGGTGATGATGAACGTCTGGACCTTGGTGATGTTGTTGTCCCTTGCGCATATGAATCCTCCTGTAGTTCCTCCCCTTCCTGTTGTCCCACCCCCTGACTCCGAATAGTGTTTAACGTGTGCTCCAGCATGTAAATGACTGGAATCGTCATGCTGATAATGGCATTGTCAGCGCTAAACATATTCGTCGCCATGTCGAAACTGTGCAGAAGGGTGCATAGGTCCTTGATCTGAGACCACTCCATCAGGGTGATCTGCCCCACCTCTGCATCTCGTTGGCCCAGGCTATACGTCATGACGTATTGCACCAGGGCTCGGCGGTGCTGCCACAGTCGCTGTAACATGTGGAGAGTTGAATTCCAGCGTGTCGCCACATCGCATTTCAGGCGATGAACCGGCAGGCCGAAAGACTTCTGGAGCGATGCAAGTCGCTCAGCTGCGGCGCTTGAACGGCGGATGTGAGTAGACAGTTTTCGTGCCCTGTTCAGAAGGCCATCTAGGCCTGGATAGTGTGTTAAAAATTGCTGGACGACAAGGTTCAACACGTGAGCCATACAAGGTACGTGTGTCACCTTGCCCAGGCGAAGGGCCGCACCCAGGTTTGCAGCATTGTCGCACACGGCCTTACCAGGCTGCAGGTTGAGCGGAGACAACCATTTATTAAACTCGGACCGCAGAGCTGACCACAACTCCTCAGCTGTGTGACTCTTATTCCCAAGACATGTCAAGCTAAAGACCGCCTGATGCCGTTGCGCTCTGCTGCCAGCATAGTAATGAGAGGTGCGTGATTCCTTCTGCGCAGTGAGAACGCTGGTGGCCTGACCAGGCAGGCTTGGGGCGGAGGTGGAGGACCCAGATGAGGTGGAGGAGGCAGAAGCAGTGGCGGAACTTGGACAGACAGAGGATTGACACACAAGTCGTAGGGACGGCAAGACTTGTGCAGCAGACCCTTCACCATCTATCACCATAGTTACCCAGTGCCCAGTCAGCGACATGTAACGTCCCTGTCCATGCTTACTGGTCCAAGTATCGGTGGTGAAATGCACCCGTTCACACACAGAGTTTCTCAAGGAAGCGGTGATGTTGTGTGCGACATGCTGGTGTAGCGCGGGCACACCTTTCTTAGAGAAGTAGTGGCGACTAGGCATCTGGTACTGGGGCACAGCGACAGACATAAGGTCTCTAAAATCCTGTGTGTCCACTAGGCGGAAAGGCAGCATTTCGGTAGCCAAGAGCTTACAGAGGGATAGAGTCAACCTCTTAGCTTTGTCATGGGTCGCAGGAAATCTGGCTGCTGTGTGTAGACGGTGTTGAGTAGGGTGTCCCTGGAAAAATGCAGGTTTGTGAGGAAAGTGCAGGCGGAGACATGATGTTGCCTTCATCCAACGTTGGTGCTATCGATGTCTGAGAGAGCTGTACACACTCACTTGTTTCCCCTTCCAAACCAACTGACGACCTACCAAGCAAACTGCCTGTTGCGGTTACAGTGGTGGAAGTTGTGGGTGGAAAAACAGGTGTGACAGCTGTCCCCACAGTCCTAGAAGATGACGAGCGCGCGGATGCACTGGAAGGGGCGGGCGGTGGATGGTTCGCTCCGCTAGGCCGCATTGCAGCACGGTGAGCTTCCCACCGGGCCATATGATATTTATTCATGTGACGATTCATGGAAGAAGTTGTCAAACTGCTGAGGTTTTGACCTCTACTAAGAGAACCATGACAAATTTTACAGATCACATAATTTGGGCGATCTTTTTCTATGTCAAAAAAGGACCAGGCTAGGCAAGGCTTAGAGGCCATGCGACCTGTTGATCCACCCCGAATAATGCTCAGAGGCAGAGTGGTGGCTGAGGATGCAGTTGTAGACGTGCTACCAGTACTCCGACTGTGTCCAGGAAGGCGCAAGGTAACTTCGTCATCAGTTGCATCCTCCTCCACCACCTCTGTTGACCTCCTCGAGTGCCTGACTGTGGGTTGACAGTAGGTGGGATCTAGAACTTCATCATCAATTGTTGTGTTTGCACTCCCCTCCCCCTCAGACCGAGCCTCTTCTTGCCCTGACCGAATATTTAAGTTGTCATCCCAATCGGGTATCTGAGTCTCATCTTCATCAGTATGTTCCTCATTGTCTATAACCACAGGTGTTACAGTTTGTGACAAAGGGTCAACATTATGCTCAGAAACTTGGTCCTCACGGCCTGAATCAGAGTCACAAAGGTTCTGGGCATCACTGCAGACCATTTCCTGTTCTGTACTCACTGTAGCTTGGGAGCAGACCTCTGATTCCCAGGCTATAGTGTGACTGAACAGCTCTGCAGACTCAGCCATCTCAGTTCCACCATACTGTGCAGGGCTGATGGAGACTTCAGAGCTGGGAGAAAGCAAGTTTGATTGGGATGACAACTCAGAGGACTGGTGTTTTTTGGATGCGGTACTTGAAGTGGCTGAGAGGGCACTTGTTGGACCACTTGAGATCCATTCAAGCATTTTCCTTTTTTGGCCATCATCTATCTTTGTTCCTGTTGTTCGTGTCCGTAAAAAAGGGAGCACATCGGATTGTCCACGGTAAGTAGTAGACATCTTACTTTTGCTGGTAGATGGTCTATCTTCAGCAGATGATAATGAAGCTTTGCCACCTTCCCCACGGACAAAACCTTTTTTGCCTTTTCCACCACGCCTCTTCCCCTTTCCACCAGCATCTGTCATTTTGCCACTCATGTTGATTGCGACAAGATTGTGCACTGAAAATGTGGTAGTAAAAATTGAGAGGTGGTGTAGATTGCAGTGGTGGTCTAGCTTTATTAACAGCAGAATAATAAAGAATAAATATCCCTGACAATGCAACTACGGCCCTTAAACTGGCAGCAAAAATTGATAGTATAATGGCTTAGTTATAATGAGTTGGAGTGTGCAATGCAGGCAGAGGTGCTGCAAATGTCTTTGCACTAGTGGGACTATAGCAAAGTCCAATAGCCACGTTTAGGATGCCACTAGGTACACTGAGTGTTTGCTAGTATAATGGCTTAGTTATAATGAGTTGGAGTGTGCAGAGGACAGGAGGGTACAGTGCCAGGATTGTGGGGCTCTGGGTAGAGGAATGGAAGCCTGCCTTTCTATTCCCTCCTAATGGGGAAATGCAGCGAGGAAATCCCTGACCTTAGCTACACAGACGCTGTCGCTGTTTTCAGGACCTGTCACCTATGGCTCTGACCCTGCCGGTACGAGCCCTTAAAAGGACTGATGGAAAGTGCTATCCCTATGCTGTCCAGCGCTGTGTATGGAGCGCATACAGCTGTATCAGCGATAGGACTCAGGACGGAGCTGCGCCAGTGATGTCTGACACCAAGGACGCAGAAGAGATAATGGCGTCCTGGAGGAAAATGTCCGTTTTTATAATGCAGGGACATGTGACATGGACATCCTATCACACATGCCGTTGCTTCTCTGGCTAAAAGTCCACTTAGCTGTGTGTGTGTCTGGGATTGGCTGACATGCTGGCCCGCCCCACAAGACGCGCGCGCTTAGGGAAGGAAGACAAGGAAAAAAAAAAAAAATGGCGATCGCCATTATACAAACAGGAGTGATCTGAAGGCGCTGTTCACGCACACTATACACTGAAATGTCATAATAGTGTGAGTCACAGAGTGACTTACACTATTACAGCGCAAAGCCAGCTAGGAATTAGCTGTTTTTTTGCTGCTAGAACCGTTCTCGAACGTTTCTAGAACTATCGAGCTTTTGCAAAAAGCTCGAGTTCTAGTTCGATCTAGAACAGGCCCCAAAATCACTCGAGCCTAGAACTGGAGAACCTCGAACCGCGCTCAACTCTACTGGGGATGCTTCAGCAAAGCTGGAATTGGGCAGGTTAATCTTTCTGAAGGACGTATGAATCAAGCAGCATACAAGGTTATTCTGGACAAACAGTTGCTCCCTTTTGCTGAGGCAAAGTTCCCCAACTCTGAGGACTGTTTTTTTCCAGCAGGACAATGCACCATGCCACACAGCTAGGTCAATCAATGTGTAGATGAAGGACCACCACATCAAAACCCTGTCATGGCCAGCCCAATCTCCAGACTTGAACCTCATTGAAAACCTCTGGAATGTAATTAAGAGGAAGATGGATAGTCACAAGCCATTAAACAAGGAAGAACTGCTTACATTTTTGCGCCAGGAATGGTATATGGTCACCCAAAAGCAGTGTGAAACACTGGTGGAAAGCATTTCAAGACACATGAAAGCTGTGACTAAAAATCATGGTTATTCCACAAAATATTGATTTCTGAACTCTTTCTGAGGTAAAACATTAGTATTGTTGTTTCTAAATGATTATGAACTTGTTTTCTTTGAATTATTTGAGGTGTGAAAGCAATGCATTTTTTTGTTATTTTGACCATTTCTCATTTTCAGAAAATAAATACAAAATTTTTTGCTTGAAAATTCGGAGACATTGTCAGTAGTTTATAGAATAAAAGAACAATTTACATTTTACTCGAAAATATACCTATAAAGAGAAAAATCAGAAAAACTGAAAATGGAAGTGGTCTCTTAGTTTTTGCTAGAGCTGTATATATATATTTAAAAACAAACAACAAAAACAACATGGGATCCTCCCCTATTTTTGATACCTAGCAAAGGTAAAGCAGACAGCTGCGGGCTGATATTATGAGGCAGGGAAGGTCCATGATTATTGCGCCCCTTACCAGCTGCTCCAAAAGTGGCGTATCACATGAGATAATCCAATTCTGGCACTTCACCTCAGTTCTTCCAGATTACCCTGGAAATTGGAGCAGATTTATTTGGTGTTGATATCAGCTGTGAATTGTCCAAAAACATAGCTGACATCAAGTCCTGGTGTATATCAGAGATCCCCATTAGTAACTCTGTAAGTATAAAAAAAACCAAAACACACATTCAAAGAATCTTTATTTTAAAAAAACAGTCCTCGACTTTTTACAATTTATTTTAAAAAAACAGCAACAAAACATGCTGGTATTATGTAGTTCAGAAAATCCGACATAGTCTAGGGATTCCCTCATTGTCCAGAAATGGAAACCTGCAAAACATAAAAAGAGAAATAAAAACTAGACTTCTTAGCACTTCCCATGATGTTCCTTGATTCCGACCATCAAAAGCTGTGCTGCGTGACACCCAGCGACTGTGATAAGCAGTGACGTCAGTAATATTAACCTCTTCACGACACATGACGTACTGAGTACGTCATGGATCGTGTCAGGTTAACCCATGCTTGTAGCCGCCGGCAGCGATCGCTGCACATATCAGCTGAGTTGAACAGCTGACATGTGCGGCTATCAGGCATGAGTGGATTCACTACCCACTTGCATCTGTTAACCGCTTACAACGTGCTGTGAAAATGTCACAGCGCGATATAACAGTGGGCTGCGATAAACATTCACTTACCTGGCTCCTTCGAAAGTAATGTGATGTGATCACATGGATCCGATGGTTGCCATTATAGTACAGGGTCATGTGATAACTCCTGTAGCTAGCAAAAGTCAGTTCCTCTTACAGTCGGAAGAGGTCCGTCTGTGAGAGGAGAGTTGCTTTTGTGCAGATGAAAGCAATGCTGCTCTGGTCTACAAGAAAGAATGAGCGATCAGACTGCTGATCGTTATAGTCCCCTATGGAACCTAGTCAACGTTTTACAAGATTAAAAAAAATAAAAACCTAAAAAGTTTAAATCATCCCTCCTTTGCCCCATTGAATATTAAAGGGTTAAAAAAAAATATACACATATTTGATATCACTGCGTTCAGAAATGCTCGATCTATCAAAATATAAAATCAATTAATCTGATTGGTAAGCAGCGTAGCGGAAAAAAAATTCCAAACAACAAAATTAAGTTTTTTAATCGTTGCAAATTTTGTGCAAAATGCAATAACAGGGGATAAAAACGTAGCATCTGCGCTAAAATGGAAAAATTTAAAAAGTCATCTCAAGATGCAAAAAATAAGCCATTACTAAGCCATAGAGCGTGAAAAATGAGAACGCTACGGATCACGGAAAATGGTGCAAAAAGTGCGCTTTTTTGGGACAAACGTCTGAATTTTTTTAACCCCTTAGATAAAATTAAACCTATACATGTTTGGTATCTACGAACTCGTACTGACCTGAGGCATCACACCAACACATCAGTTTTACAATATAGAGAGCACAGTGAATAAAATATCTCAAAAACTATTATGCAATCGCACTTTTTTTTTGCAACTTTTTTGCACTTGGAAATTTTTTGCCGTTTTCCAGTACACTATATGGTAAAACTAATGGTTTCATTTAAGAGGAGAACTCATGCCTCAAAAATCAGGCCCTCATATGGCAAGAATAACAGAAAAATAAAAAAGTTACGGCTCTCGGAAGACGGGAAAAGAAAAGAAAGGAAAAACGGAAAATCAGCCGAGGGTGAAGGGGTTAATGATGTCATTACACAGAACAGTGGCCAGGTACGGCAGAGCATAGCGTGAGCTGGAAGTGGCTGCTGCTCAAAGCCTATGCAGTGTCAGAACAATGCTCCATAGACTTTGATCGTAGCAATTGAAGAACAACATGGGAAGCGCTGGACTACACCGGACCTGGGAACTTTGCTTTCTAATCAATTAGTGAATAAAGCACAGTGCCTTGATTTTATTTTTGTGGTTTGAGGGTTTTCACTTGTGAAACACATTGGATTCCCTGGTCTAAGCCCTAAGGTCTTCCCTGCATGTTTTTAAAAAAAAAAAAAAAATTGGGTGAACCAGGAACAAAATCGGGGATTTTTTTTTTTAAATCAATAATTTTTATGTGTGTTTTTTCTTTTTACTTACTGGGTTAGTAATTATGGTGTCTGATAGACACCTCCATTACTAACATCAGGGCTTGATGTCAGCGGTGTTTTTGGACAATTTACAGCTGACATCAACCCCTGCTACCATTATCCTGATTGCCAATGCATCAGGGCAATTGGGAAGAGCCGAAGCGAAGCATCAAAATTGCTGCATCTCATGTGATGTGCCCCATTTTGGGCAGCTTTGGGCTGGTATTATTAGGCAATTGCACATACTTGTCTCGGATATTTTACACAGCCGTACGCAGCATGCTGCAATTTTTTCCCTCAGAACGATTCCAGCTGAGGAAAAACTGGCACATATGCTCCGCCTTAATGGATAACATTGGTCCAAGTGCAATGCTAATTTTTTTTACATAAATGTGAGAAAACTCCAAGGATATGTGCGCACGTTGCCTTTTTTTCTGACCACAAAAATGCAGCATTTTGATGCATTTTTGGTCGCAAAAAAACGCACAAAAACACACCCGCGATAAAAACACATCCAAAAAACACATGTATTTTTGTGCGTTTTGTGCTTTTTTTGCTACCTCTTGCTGCGTTTTTGTTGCTGCGTTTTTTCCAATGCATTGCATGGGTGAAAAACGCTGGCAAAAATGCAGAAATAATTGACATGTTGCATCTTTGCGGTCACCACAAAAACGCACCTAAAACAAAACTGCACTGTGTGGACAGCAAAAATGAAATCTCATAGACTTTGCTGGGGAAGGAATGTCATGCAGTTTTAAGACCAAAAACACGCAAAAATGCGGTAAAAAATGCAGCGTACGCACATAGCCTAAGAGAGATAAGCAGGATGCTGCTTAGTTTGGTTGTCATGGGTGTGTCACATTTGACAGACAGTCCTGTAGTTTCTGGCTGTAGAAGGTCGCAGCATTTGGCTACACAAGCTGCTCTCTCACTTTCCCTTTTTCCCTGCTTGGTGTTTATCCCTTTCTCTGTAGGATCCTGTATGGGATTTATACAAATCTCCTGCCCACTGAGTTTCCATTTTGCACCGTGTAATCTGCGGTGTAACCTGCGGTGCATTTTTCAAATTCGCAACATCACAATTTCTCTTGCAAATATGCTGAGTTTTCTCTGCAGATTTTCCCCATAGACTTGTATTAGATGCGGAAAATTTGCAGGTAAAAAAAACACACATGCATTTACACATGCACTTTTCTGCTGAAGAAATGAATAAAAAAACGCATGTAATCCTCACCTGGTTATATCATTAAAGTTTTTTCAAAGCCAAACACCAAAAAATATCAAAAACAAAAGCTTAGTTTGAAACATGACCTAACAACGAGTGACAAAAATGCCGCTTCGATAACACAATAAGCACACATGTAAAAAAAACGCAAGTACGGTAAGCTGTTTACTTAATATTCGCAGAAATTCTGCAACATCAAAAGCTCACCAAATACTCATTGAGGGAACGGAGCTTTATTTGGACACAGCATTGGAATTTTCAGTTAGCATAAAAAGCAATATTAGGCCCTGTGCGCACACTGCATTTTTTGCAGCGGATTTGCCGCAGAATAGGTGCGGTTTTTGTTCAGAACCTTTCTGCAGCCATTCCCCAGAAAAAGCTATCGGAAATCCAAAATGGTGTGCGCACACTGCATTTTTTTTCCTATAGGTTCGCTGCCGAATTTCTTCAGCTTTTCTGCAGCGGAAAAGAAGTAGCATGTCACTTCTTTTCTGCAGGTACCTGTGTTTTTGCCATAGATAATGATAAAAAACCACAGGGACCAACCCGCGGAAAAACCGTGGCAAATCTGAGTCAAAAACGCAGCAAACCGAGGCAAAAATTTGGGTGCTGTTTTGGTGCGGTTTTTGCCGCGCTTGCGGAATTCTGAAAGAGGTTTGTGGAATTTTCATAAAAAAATCAAATTTCCCAGTGCGCACAGACCCTAAAGCAGGCTTTACACGCTACAATACATCTTATGATGTGTCGGCGGAGTCACGTCGTAAGTGACGCACATCCGGCATCATAAGTTATATTGTATACAGCTACGTGCGATTGCGATTGAACGGTAAAACGTTCATCGCATGCACGTCGTTCAATTGCTAAAAATTGAACGTCTGGTTGTTCAATGTTCCCGAGGTAGCACACATCGCAGTGTGTGACACCCCAGGAACG
This sequence comes from Anomaloglossus baeobatrachus, assembly GCF_048569485.1. Classification (NCBI taxonomy): domain Eukaryota; kingdom Metazoa; phylum Chordata; class Amphibia; order Anura; family Aromobatidae; genus Anomaloglossus; species Anomaloglossus baeobatrachus. Next base: position 888,954,273 of record NC_134353.1, on the reverse strand, counting down.
ATGAACAGATCTTACTTGCGTCCCGCGGCTCCCGCCGGCTTTGCTGATGGAAGGAGGTGGGCGGGATGTTTATGTCAAGCTCATCGCCGCCCTCCGCTTCTATTGGCCGGCTGCTGCGTGACGTCGATGTGACGCTGAACGTCCCTCCCATTCCCACTCCAGGAAGTGGACGTTCGCCTCCCACATCGAGGTCGTATGGAAGGGTAAGTACGTGTGATGGGAAATAATCGTTTGTGCGGCACGTTCAACAAATTGAACGTGCCGCACATACGATGGGGGCGGGTACGATCACATACAATATCGTATGCTTAATCGTAATGTGTAAAGCAGGCTTTACATAGGCAGTAAATGGCAGTATTATTTAGATATTATTTGGGTATTATATGACTTTCTCGAGGACCCTATGTAACTAAGCAGATTTGATTTCCATTGAATAAATAAGACCTGAATTAAATTTCCTGGACAAATTAGAGGAAATCTACAAATTAGAATTTTTGCTGATTTTCTCATCTCCAGTGTTCTGAACTCCAGTTAAGAACTCAAACTTTTAAAGCTAAAGTCCATGTCCTTGAATATTTCCAATATATGATCAAATTCCCAGATGCGGCTTGTGTTTCCTTGAACTGCCTTTGTCATGCCGGTGCCCAGTCACAACTGTTGTAGTGTTTTCCCAGGGCAGATACCGGAGCAGAGATCTCTTCTATCCAACTTAGCGGGTTCTTATTTAGAGCTTAATATTTCATTTTACATTTAAATTAAAAGGTTATGTCATCACCTGCACCATCAGAAACTTGCACCTTCACTAAAATGTATTTATTCAGTAATTGTAATCCCATTGTTGACTTGCCTGCGTTACTTAGTGAATAGAAATATGTTATCCCGTGGAATCCGCATATTGAGTGTGATAACACCTCCGCTGAACCAGAACACATCGCTTTACTTCCTTCTCCTTTGAGGGGGAAAATACTTTTCAGCACAATCTCGAAAATGTCTCCACTTTCCCTTCTCATTTCACATTCTATTGACAAATTTTTGAAAAGTTACTTTCCTTGGTTTCCAAAATGATAATGATTGTGAGCATCTTAAATATAAATAGGTGGAGGAAACAAATGCAGTTTTTCATACATTGCCTAATTGTTGATGCAGGGAGACTTTAAAAGAGCAAACATAAGTATACTAGATCCGGTTAGTCTCATCTATTACCTCTTGGCCACCTTGGAGCTTTCACTATACTTGTGAGCAGCAGTCTGTATTCTGTTTTCTGATACAGAACTCCAATTCTGATGCATAGACATATTATCATACTGGCTGCCCAGGTTATTTCATTATTGCTCTTAGGCCTCTTTCGCACGTCAGTCAAAAAAACACACGTTTTTCACTGATGTATTAAAGATGCATTTGGCCCTCCGTGTGCCGTGATTTTGGCACATGTGTGTTCTCCGTGTGCTACCCTTGATAACACACGGAGATCAGGCACTCCTATACTCACTTGTCCCCAGTGCTGCTCTCCATGGTGCTGATGTCTCCAGCTCTGCTGTGAATGAATACTCTGTGCAGTGAATATTCATGAGTATAATTAGCCGGCCTGGAATCAGGAGACAGCAGCGGCTGAAGACGACTTTGCTGGAGACAGGTGAGTATAAAAATCATTTTATGTCAAAGATGCATGTTTTCTCTTGTATGTATCTCACGGATCACACCACTATGTGGTCCGTGTGACATCAGTGATGCCAGAGAAAAACAGATCCATGAATGAAGAAAAGTCCAACTTTCACAGAGAGTTCTTTTTTTTATGCTATTTTTTATTTACTTTTTGGCACAAATAAATAGGCACATGACAGTCAGGACAGAGTCATAACCAACGTCAAGCGACGCATTTCGAGTGACGCAGCACTCTAGATCATGATGAAGAGTGCTGCGTCACTCGAAACGCGTCGCTGACGTCGGTCAAGACTCTGTCCTGACTGTTATGTGCCTATTTATTTGTGCCAAAGAAAAAAAAAATAACAAAAAAATAAGGAACTCTCTGTGGAAGCTGGAATTTTCTTCATTCATGGACTTGCTTTAGGCATGGCAGCGCCTTGTCCGATGCTCCAGTGAACCTTTGAGATTGATTGAACACGGTGAGCTGAATTTCTTGTTTCTACAGATAAACAGACTTGTCTCTGTATGGAACATACGGACACGTGTGTACACCACACAGAAACACAGTCAATGGTGTGTGCGCAGACCCATAGATTTTAATGGCTCTGCGCATGTCCGTATTTCCATTAAGTATAAAAACAGCAACATATGTGTGAAGGGGTCCTTAAAGAGATTGCCTGAATTTTTTAAATTGATGGCCTAATTTTAGGCCATCTCCCCCCTTTTGCATTAATAGAGAGAAGATATGCAGTACCTGTCCGCAGACACTATACAGTTGATGGAGCTGTGCAGTACTGCTTTGCAACTGGGCACTTCCGACCGCCAACCGTTACCGGCCATTAGGTTATTAGTGCTACTAAACGCAGGGCAGAATTGTCCTCCTGAAGTGTATTAGTTGGGGGAAGTGGTGGGTGTTATGGAATACATGGCATCTTACCCATCTCAGGCATAACAGGATAAAGTTAACTTTGACAATGTTAGTCTATGTTAAAAGTTAATCTTTTTCATGGTGGACTTTCATCAATGACACCTCTATCTGTTCTGTCCCATAGTCGCCAAAGTCACCACACATTACTGGTTTACTGGTCAAATGAACAGTCAGACTTACTGTATATGGATGGCATAGGGACCAGAAGATGCAGTATACACAAATGTCTAGCTGTGTTGGTGGCTCTGTGGTAGCTGTGGTGATAAGGGAACTGGCGGTGGCAGCTGAGGGAGTAGTAGCACTCTCAGTCAGCACAATCCTAGATTTGAGAATTAAGTTTGGTGGAGGGGCTAACAAGGAGCTCAAGATTTCCCCACATTGAGACACCTGTCAGATAAGTCAAAGACAATGATGACTGTTTGGTGGACCACTGGACAAGACTTGGGAGCCAGATTGGGATGCCAAAAAGGTGACGGCATCAGAGGTTGAAGGTGTTGGCATTAGCAATGAAGAACAGAGGCAATGTTGGACCAAAATATTTTCAGGGGGCAAATCTGCTTCTCCTGCAGTCAGCTATGGAACCGGTGATGAAGCATTTGCTATTGGTCGAAGATGGTCCAAAAGACTTGAAATCTCTTGCCAAAGTCATGGCAAAGTTATGTGTCCAACATATGAGCATTTTCATTGTGGAAATTCTTGATTAATAATAATAATAATAATAATAAAGTTAATTTTTATAGCGCCAACATATTCAGTTCATATTCAGCACTTTATAAACAAGTGGGGGCTTGTACAGACAAAAACAAAACTATGTAGCATGTAGTTCGGCAGCTACATTAGGAATGAGGGCCCTGCTCGCAAGCTTACAATTTATGGGAACACATTGAATACTAGGGATGGGCAGATTCGGACTGTAAAATTCCAGATCGGCGCGGTTTCAAAAGTATCCGTGTGTCAGGCTTACGCCCGGAGTTCTCAGGAAACTTCGACTAATGATCCAGATCTGGCAACTCGAGAAATAAAAAAAAAATATAAGGGAAAACTAAAAATAAAGCAAGCGTGCTATAAAAAAGAAAAAACCCACCAAAATTATGTGTTTTGGTCGCTGCAACAAGTAACAGATGATCAAAACATTGCATCTACACAAAAATGGTATAATTAAAAATGCCAGCTCAAGATGCAAAAAAATAAGCCATCACTGAGCTCTAGATCCCCGAAAATGACAAAAGCACCATTCTTTTTTTGGACAAACTTCTGAATTTTTTTTCACCACTTAGATAAAAGTAAAGGTATGCATATTTGGAATCTACGATCTCATACTGATGTGAGGCATCATACTGACATGTCATTTTTTCCATAAAGTGAAGATGGTGAATAAAAAAAAAATACCAAAACCATTGTGGAATTTTATTTTTCTCACTATTTCTACACATTTGGAACTTTTTTCCCGCTTTCCACTATGCTATATTGTAAAACTAATGGTTTCATTCAAAAGTACAACTCGTCCCAGAAATCAAAAGCCCTCTCATGGCATTATTTTTGGAAACAAATAAAAGTTATGGCTCTTGGAAAAAGTGGAGGAAAAAACGAAAATGAAAAATCGTCTTGGGGTGAAGGGGTTAAAGGGATCTGTCAGCAGATTTTTGCTATGTAATCTGAAAACAGCATGCTGCAAGAACAGAGAATTCAGGCATGCCTGTCTTGTCACACTCAGATCTGTTGCTTATTTGCTATCTTTGTTTAGGCAGCAGGACCCTTATCATTGCTCGAACTATAAAGTCATGCCTATGGCAGGCTGGCACGCCCCCTACTCTGATTGACATCTCACTTTCAATATATAATCTCTATAGAAAGCCTAGTGAGGGCAGGGGCAGCCCTTAGCTCTGCTTTGTTGCTACATTTAAAAATTCTGATTGCATCAGAACGGCTGCCCCAAATAATCTAAGTGATAATTCGTTGGATTCAGGATCTCTTTGCCTAAGGGCTACTTTGCACATTGCGACATCGCTAGCCGATGCTAGCGATGCCGAGCGCGATAGTACCCGCCCCAGTCGCACATGCAATATCTTGTGATAGCTGCCGTAGTGAACATTATCGCTACGGCAGCTTCACACGCACTTACCTGCCCTGTGACGTCGCTGTGATGCCGCATGACCCGCCCCCTTAGGAAGGAGGCAGGCGGCCAATAGAAGCGGAGGGGCGGAGATGAGCGGGATGTAAACATCCCGCCCACCTCCTTCCTTCCGCATAGCCGGTGGAGGCAGGTAAGGAGATGTGTGTCGCCCGGGGACCAAGGGTACTCAGATCCGGGACACGGGGTCACTTCTGCGGGTATCACGATGGCGTGACCCGGTCTGTGATCCCAGGCTCCACAGTAAAAGGGGCTTTGGTAAGGGAGATTGTCCATGACGCCACCCACGGTTGTGGTGATTGTGTGGACACCACCGCTGCTCTGTATGGGGATCCCGGGAGCGGTGACAGGGAGCAGCTTTGTTGTTATTTCTCCCCTCCGTGGGTAGGGGGTTGGTTGTCCCGGGGCCCGGTGATGGGGTAGGGGTGGATGGCAGGCCGGGTGTGGGGCCTGGTGAGGTGCAGGGTCGCGGGGGCAGCGCTGTGCCGCACGGCACGGTGGTACTCACTCAGCCAGAAATCAGGACACAGTTCTTAGTAAAACACTCGGCTGGATGGACGGGTCCCACAGACGCTGCGGTGTTTTCCCCTGACCCAGTTTGGTGGTGTAAGTCCTTTCTTCCACCTCCGTGCACGCTCCTCCTGCGCTCCGGCTTCCAGCTGGCTCCCCGGTTCGGTACTGGTGGGCCACCGCCCAGCCCCGGCTACCTACGGTTCCACCAACTGTCTCCCCGACTCCCTGCAGATGGCCACTACCGTCTGCCTGACTCTCTGCTGCACGAGGGCCCTAGGCTCCAATCCTAGGCCCCAGTCTGCGTCTGCCTCTCTGCAGACCTCCTCTCTCTTCCTCTCCTAGGACTTGACTGGGCTTGTTTCCTGCCTCAGGCCAGCTAACTCCTGGGTGGGCGTCTCCATCTCCTGACTCCGCCCACCTGGTGTGTCTGTCCAAACCCGAGGCAGAAAGCAGGTCACTTTGGGGATGTCTGCTGTGAACTGCTGGGGGTGGGGGTGTGTGTGTGTTGTTATCTGTGGCCCCTGGCTTGTCCAGGGCGCCACAGATGTTCCTCGTTCCTGTGGCTTCACACACAGCGATGTGTGCTGCCGCAGGAATGAGGAACAACATCGTATCTCCTATTGGTGCGACATTATGAAAATGACCGATGCTACACAGATCACCGATTTTCGACGCTTTGCGTTCGTTTATTGGCGCATCTAGGCTTTACACGTTGCGACGATGTTACCGGCGCCGGATGTGCGTCACTTTCGATTTGACCCCGACGATATCGCAGTAGCGATGTCGCAGCGTGCAAAGTACCCCTTAATCATCTTGCTCTCAGATGAGGTAGCAAAAGCTTGCTGACAGATTCCCGTTGAGCTACATGTTCAAGCTGAATATAGTTTATGTGAACTTGCCTCCTACACAGCAATTGTTAACCTCAAGATCCTGATTTTCTGCCTTAAAAATGAAATTTCATCTTGAAAGAAAATTTTACAGAAAACTCATGTAATGCTTTGCTTCTCATTCATACAGATGACAATTTTCAACAACAAACACAATTCTTTCCAAAACGAAGTTAAAAAAAAAAAACACAATTCTTTCCAAATTTTATTTGGACCAGATAGCAATTTTTCTTTTACCATGTGTATAACATGTGATCGGTCAGCTTAGGTCTACCGGTGTCATCCGAGCCCTTACAATGCACTGCTCCCTGGTAGCAGTACAAAAGAATCCTAAATTTTCTTGAACAGACAGTAAAACATAATTTTGTTAACTCCTTAAAGGGGTATTCTTAAATTTGGAGATTAACACCTATCTATTTTTATTCTCAACTACTGGGAATTCAACCGCTGGGACCTCAGTCTATCCGGACAACCTCAAAAGTGCCTATATCTGAATGCAGTAGTGGTCGAACTTGTACTGCAGGGGTTACAGGGGGCTGTAGTCGTGGGCAAAGGTGAGCCCCTGCTTCCAAGCAGTGTTAAACATCGGTGCTGCACTCCTGCCACCTCCACAGTGCAACCAGGGACACCGCAGCTTCTCCTCCTCAGGACAAATTCAGATATGAAGTCCAGGATAACATTTAACATTTCTTTACTGAATAACTCGCACAGTTTCTGTGGAGCACATCCACTGCGGGCACATAGCTTGAACGTTACAGGTGCGATACGGTTTGGTTTCATTTCACATTTTCCTGCAGACTGCTCCCTCTTGCACATCTGACCGGCTACTATAGGACTGTCTGTCCACCACAGTGGCAGCTAGTAAATTCATGGAGTCCCACATGGATCTAATCGCGTCCCCTCCCACAGATTTGATACATCACCGGACGGAGTTCCTTCACCACTTTCTCTGTAATGACCCATTCCCCAAGTCTATGTTACCTCACGCCTAGAACAGTCCTATTGGAATCAGTTGCTTCTTGGAAATTCCAGTAGAATCAAGGCCCACAACTTCAGGTCCGAACGGTGCCTATTTCTGCACCCGGCTACTGAAGAGTTTCCTTTGTTCACCTGGTATGGGTTTCCTGGGGTGACCAAATGGTGGCCAAATTACTTTGGACTTCGCTAGCCATGCCTTCCTCAGATACAGCTTCTTCTCTCTACTCAACGGTGTCCCTATCTGACTAATCCTAACTGTCAACTCGCTATTGCTGGGCAGAGTTAACCTTTAACTCCTTAAGCCCTGTTCTATATCGTAGTTACAAGCAAAGGGCCCAGGGAGCAGTGACACCTAGTGGTGCCTGAAAACAGTGCACCCGAGAGCACACATATATAAACAACATTTCCCATACCTAAATACACAAAATAACCATGATGTCTTCAGGGTGGTTGCAGGGCATCGATCACCCTCCTACAGTTGCGAACCGACACTGCATTAATACTTAATGGAAACGCCAAAGATAACTGAGCACTAAGCTGGACTGGTGTCTTTTCCCCATCCTCTTTTTTTATTGAGTGCTTGTTTTTTGAGACACAAGTTGTAGTTTTGAATAACACCCTTCACTTTACATATAATGTACAGAAAAATAGGAAAAATTACAAGTTAGGTGAAAAAACAGCAATTGCCCAAATCTTTTTTGGGTTTTATTTTTTTACCAAATTAATTGTGCAATAAAAATTACTTGGCAACATGATTCCTCAGTAGGTACAATTACAGGGATACTAAACCTATATAATATTTACTAGCTGTACTACCCGGCTTCGCCCGGGTTAAGAACTGTTAACAAAATGGAATGTATTATCAAAAATGAATTCTGCACACAAAAACCACAAACCAAATAGATAGAAATGTAATTATTAAAAGTCAAAAACTAAGCTAATAGAAGCATTTCACAACATATATTTCAACACCACAGATATTCCACACAGATTTAACTAAATTGGCCAAGTAATGTGCTCCATCTGTCTCTTTCCCCGTCTGTCTCTTTCCCCGTCTTCCTGTCTCTGTTTGTCTCTTTTTTTGTCTGTCTCTATCTCTCTGTTTCTTTCCCCATCTGTCTCTTTCAAGGTCTGTCTCTTTCCCAGGTCTGTCTCTTTCCCCGTCTGTCTCCCAGTCTCTTTGTCTGTGTCTTTTCCTGTCTGTCTCTTTCCCTGTCTGCCTGTCTCTGTCTGTCTCTTTCCTTGTCTGTCTCTATTTCTCTGTCTCTTTCCTCGTCTGTCTCTATCAAGGTCTGTGTCTTTCCCCATCTATCTTTGTCTGTCTCTCTGGCTGTCTGCTCCTTCCCTGTCTGCCTGTCTCTGTCTCCGTCTGTCTCAATCTCTTTCCCTGCCTGTCTATCTATCTCTTTCCCTGTCTGTCTATCTCTGTCACTTTCCCTGTCTGTCTCTTTCCCTGTCTGTCTCTTCCCTCTTTCCCTATCTGTCTCTTTCCCTCTCTGTATCTTTTCCTCTTTCCCTGTGTCTGTCTCTTTGTCTGTCTCTTTACCTGTCTTTGTCTATCTCTTAACCTCTCTCTCTCTTTCCCTCTCTTTCCCTGTCTTTCTCTTTCCCTGTCAGTCTGTCTCTTTGTCTGTGTCTGTCTCTTTGTGTCTGTCTCTTACCCTGTCTATGTCTGTTTCTTACCCTGTCTGTGTCTGCCTTTTTTTCCCTGTCTGTGTCTGTCTCTTTCCCTGGCTGCATTGTGACACGCCAACATTCCATATAAGGGCGTGGCTGCGCATTCTTCTGAAGTTCTGGCTGCACTGTGGCTCCCAGCTCCATTCGCTTTAATGGAGGCAGGTTTTTTGGTGATTACCGGAAAGCGCGGGGTTAAAATTTCCCCTCAAAACATAGCCTATGATGCTCTCGGGGTCCAGAAGTGTGAGTGTGCAAAATTTTGTGGCTGTAGCTGCGACGGTACAGATGCCAATCCCGGACATACACACATACATACATACATACATACATACACACACACATACACACAATCAGTTTTATATATTAGATAACATTTTTGTTTTTATTTTTGATTTTTTTTAAAGGTTAGTTTCTTCTCTTCCCAAGACTCATACGGACACAGCAATATATATATTTTTTTTGTATTACTTTATTTTTGAGTAAGGAAAATGTTAAGAAGTGGAACTTGATTTTTTTTTGTATATACTATAGATGTAAAAAATTCTTCTGGGATATTAAATTTAAAAGTTCACCTGTCACATTCGAAATATATGGAATTCCATAAAAGAATAAGTCCTAATAATTCCTAGACATCTTTTCTAAGATCTCTGTATTGTGTTGTTCCACTATTATTCTTGCTGTAAATGCGTAAAATAATCAATGGGGTGTTACTTTGACACTGTCAGCGAGTGTGAAGGGCATAAGCATTGATATTTACTACAATGGCAGTTTAAAAAAAAGTTGGGCCACTGTGTAAAATATAAAGAAAACAAGAATACAATGAATTAGAAATCTCTTATAGCCATATTTTATTCACAGCACAACATAAAACACAGATCAGTAGGTGAAAGTTAGACCATTTCTATTTGAGTTGAAAAAATTAACTAATTCAGAAAATGATGGCAGCAACACATCTCTAAGAACTTGGGTCAGTTCCCTGTCTACTATTGTGTAGCATCCCCTCTTTTTATTACAACAGTTGCAACATTTTGCCTGAATCCACTATAAAAGTGTTTTGGTCCAGAGAAGACGGCAATGTTCCTATATTGTGTTGATATAATGCTTCTTCTTTGCATTTATGGATAGCATGGTGAAATGTGTTCCCAGACAATGTTTTCTTGAAGTAATCTTGAACCCATACAGAGATTTGCACAACCAATTCATGCCTGTTTTTAAAGGAGTGCCGTAGACTCAAAAGCACCCAATATTGACCGCAGTCCTTGTCCCTTGAGCACATCAATTTCTCTGGAAACTCTGAATTATTTTGATTGTATTATGTACTGTATATGGTGTATTATGCAAAGTCTTTGCAATTTTATGTTGAACATTTTTCTGAAATTGTTCCCCAATTTTTGGATTTGGTTTATCACAGACTGATAAACCTCTAACCATGTTTACTTCTGAGAGACTCTGCCTCTCTAACATGCACTTTTTATAGTCATGTATCGTAGTTGAAAATTTCCCCTCCAGCTGTTTTTTCACCAGTACCTTTTACTTGTCCAGCCTTTTGTTAACCCAGTACCAACCTTTTTGAGTTTCGTTGCCTCCATCATTTTATAACTGAGTACATTTCTTCAAATAAAATGCAAACATTTGTAACTTTCTTCTTTTGGTCTGTGTTCTATGTTCTAAAACCAAAGAAGGTTTCTCCCCTAGAAGTGGTTGCATGAATAATACGGACGAGATCAAAGAACCAAGGACTAATATTATACTGAATATATGAAAACTTTATTGAAAAATAAATAAATAGAGTGAGCAGTACACAAAGCAGCAGGGGTGAAAAGAGGTATGTACACCAGAGAGCACAACAGAGAAAGTTAAAACTGATCAGCACCAAGGGATCACTCATGGCTGCAAAAGGCCTATACCCACAAAGGCAAAATTGCCCAGAATCACCAAAGGGAAACATCGTTAACCAAATACATGTAAAATAGATAAGACCGCACCAGTGCACAAGCACAATTGGAATGACAGCAAGGCATAAAGGAGTTGGTTTTCAACAGGATCCAGCCAGTTACTGAACCTGAAAACCAATTTGTTTATACCTTGCTGGTATTCCCATTGTGCTTGTGCACTGATGCGATCTTTACATGTATTTGGTTAACGGTGTTTCCCTTCGGGCGGCTGCTGACTGATAATTTTAGGCTGGGGGCTCACCATAACGTGGGGCTCCCCATCCCGAGAATACCAGCCTTCAGCCGTGTGGCTTTAGCTTGGCTGGTATCAAAATTGGGGGGGAACGCACATCATCATCAGCGTGTCTGACTGCAACCAATCATAGGTGCCGGTGGGCGGGGAAAGCAGAGAATACGAGATGGAATGATGAGCGGCCGGCATTTTTAAAAGCAGGAGAAGCCGCCAGAGGAGTGTGACAGCTGTGCAGTGCCGCGCCGGTGATCGGTGAGTATGAGAGAGGGGGTGAGAGGGGGGAGAGAGACTACGAGTGATTTTAAATGATTTAGATCGTTCTGCTGGACATGTGTGATGCCCTGGCAGAGCCAGGTAGTCACAGGTAGGCCCCCACACAACACCTATCCCTCACCAGGTACCACACAGCTGACCTGAAACCCTAGTCACCCCCCCTTAGGGAAAGATAGACATACCAGTGGGCGGGACCAGGCGGTTGGTACATGCCCACCTAGGGGTCTAGACAGCCCGGGGCAGGAAAGCAAAGAGAAACTGTCTGTAGTTCAAGCTGAGAGGAGCGTGGGCTGGAGCTAGGTGTAGCTCCAGCAGAGGAGGTTCAAGTTGAACGTTACCAGGGTCGGAGCCCTGGTGCCTTTGGCTAGGTGCAGACAGTTGTCTCCATCAGCAGGAAATGGGAAGACAGCTCGGCAGAACCGAGGTGGACCAGGACAGGGTTGTAGCCCGCCGGTACCGACACAGGGAACCGACCCGGAAACCTTAGCACACAAGGGGGTACTTGGACCCTGAAGCCAGGACCGGAAACTAGCGGACTGGTTAATTAACCGATTGAGGCCAGGATATAGGTCCTGTCCCACCCAAAGTCCCTCATAGAAGACAACAGCCCACCGATAGGGATAAGAGGTCACCGCCAGGGCCCATAGATCCCACGGGCCAGCGTCTGCGGGCACGGCTCCTCAGGCCACATCCAGCCGGGAGCGGACTCCTGTGTTCCATACTGGGAAGTCCACCGTTCTTACACAGTCAGTGCAGAGGAAGAGGATAGAGATCATCAGCCTTGTTGGGGGGACCCGAATGCAACCGGCCGTGACGGCCGGCCACCATCACCTTTGGTTTACTAAAAGACTCATGTGATTCTTCTTATTGTGAGTAACCAACTACCTCCCTGCACGTCCGGGCCCACCAGCCATTCCTGCACCCTGCACAGAGACACTGGGTCCCGGGGCAACCATCCCTACCCACGGAGGGGTTAACATCCAGCTGCCACTACATCTCCCCTGGGTGCCCCACAACAGCAGCGGTGGTGTCCCACTTCACCACACAACGTGGGTGGCGTCACGGACCTAATACGGCCTAGCCCGTACATCTACGTCCCCCCTTTTTAGTAGGCATGTCCGCGAGACCCCCGGGTCCGGCGACCCTCAAGCCACCCACAGCAGGGCCGGATCTGAGCAGCGGTGGCTGCTGGCACGGGGGCGGCACACATGCTGAGCATGTGTGGCGTTCCTGACCTGGTCAGGCACCACTGAGTACTGCACCCATCCTGGGACAGTGCTTCCAAGTAATTCTAAAGGCCAGAACGAGGTGTGTATGCACAGACACATAGCAACCGTGTCTCCCAAACCATTAGAGGGGACCCTTGGGCAGCCTCTAAAGAGGTTAGGTTTCAATTCCCAGAAAGGGGTGAGGGGAGGGGCCGGAAGCTAGGTTGCAATGGCTGTGAGAAAAGTGGGAGGAGCCAGCCAGTCTGTGAGCAGTTTACAGACGTTGCAGAGAAGAGGAGACGTACAGCCACGCTAGTCAGACCCTGCAAGTGTGGTAGCTGTTGGTGGGGGAGAATGGGTACCTGTGAGTCAGCCTGAAAGACACCTGCAGAGAGGTGGGCGAGTACGGGGACTGCTGGTATCCAGGCACGCACGGGGAGACAGGTCCCCAGAGCATAAATCTATTTACTGGCGCTGCTAAACCTGGCGGTGAGGGTACTAGAGGAACCTCACCAAACACACAGAGTCCGAGCCTCAGCAGCAGCAAGGGGACCCATAAGGAGACAGTGCCAGAAGCCATCTCACCAAGGTTCACGCTGCCGGCAAACGGACCAAAAGGGAAGGAGAGGCAGTAGCAACTTTCCCTGGATAAATCCCACGATACTGCAAGTCAGGGGTTTTCCGAAACAAAAGAAGTGCAAGGAAGGCGAGTTAATAGCTACCCTGATTCCACCTGGTATAATCTCAGCATCGCTCGGGTTTCTCACCAACCATCCAAAAGTGAGCAAACAAGTTGAAAGACTTTCTGGACTGTGTTTGAATTATTCTGCGACCTGTGGTTCCACGCACTTACACTTGAGCCCCTGGGGCCAGCCTCACTCTCGGGAGGCCATACCACCATACTGCAAATACCATCAGCCCCAGACGCTCGTTAAACAGCAGTGGCGGTCCCCCATCACCCTGACCGCAAAACCAAGGGTGGCGTCACAACCCCCTTATAAAAGGGAACCTGACATACCTGTTGCCAGAAGGGTCCCTACAGAGAAGTCCCCGCAGTGCCCCGCAGGCAACCGCTGCAGCCTGTGGAGGGCGACTCACATGTGCAGTAGAACGTGATGGAATCCGTCAGCGGATTCTGCCGCTTAGTGCATTGCGGCGGAATGCGCCCCCATAGAAATCATTAGACACCTTGGCGGATTCTAATGGAATCCGTCAATGTGTGTTATTTTAACGAACAAAAAAGCTACATGCAGCGTTCCCTCCGCCCGACGCTGCGTCAAAATAATCCAGGGGATGCAACGCAGACACTTGCGTTACGGTGCATCGTTAATACAAGTCTATGCAGAATAGCGCAGTGCATTAACGGACTGCGCTATTTTCCATAGCGGCGGTTTGCGCTGAGCGCAAGTGTGAAAGCAGCCTTAGTTTTAACTTTCTGTATTGTGCTTTCTTGGGGTGTACATACCTCTTTTCACCCCTGCTGCTTTGTGTACTGCTCACTATATTTATTTATTTTTCAATAAAGTTTTTATATATTCAGTATAAGGCCCAAGACACATGGCGAGAAAAACGGTGCGAGTGGACTGCGATAAAACATCGCATTCCATTCGGACCAATTTTAGCCCAATCGGACCGAGAAAACAATCGCAGCGTGCTGCGATTGTAATGCGAGACTCTTTCTCTCACACACATTCAAGTGTACACCGGTGTACCGCGAGTGCAGAGCAAGAATCGCAATAGCCGGCTATGGAGAAGAGAGGGAGAGAAATCCCTTCCTCCCCTCCTCAGAGCCGGCCCGCCCCTTCGCAGAGTCGGCCCGCCCCCCACAGCTGAGGTCCGCTCGCACAGTTGGACCTCAGTCCAGGGATACTAGCATGACACTCGGCTCTGCTGTACTGCCAGCGTGAGCCAAGTGTCATGCAAGGATCGCACTAGTGCCCCGTGTGGCCCCGGCCTGATATTCTTTGCTCTCTTCCTTATTATTCATGCCACCCCTTCTATGGGAGAAACCTTCTTTGGTTTTGATTTCTGTACAGGACCCTCTTCTCCTTTGGAGAAGCTTTTTAAGGGTGATGTGTTCTATGTTCTGTTGTGAATAAAACATGGCTGGAGAAGATTTTGAAATCAATACATTTTTGTGTTCTTTGCATTTTACACTTTATTCCAACTTTTGGGGAATTAGGTTGGAAAATCGATATGTCAGGAGGCTTGACAGTCCCTTTTTAAATGTGGCACGTAGAATCCATAGTCATTACCCAGTTCATAGGATAGAGGAGTATTTACAGGGCAGAACTCAGTAGTAGAGATGAGTGAACCTGAGGTTTGGGGTTCGTACCAAACACAGAGATTGGGTTTGGAGTTCGGATACTTTAGATATGCAAATCTCTCTCGCGATCATTGATATGCTCAGGTACGCTCGGTGCTCAGCCCAGTGCAAGCCGGTTGCACTATCTCAACGGCTTGCACTGAGGGTAACAACAGCATGATCGGATGTAGTGTGCGCGAAACAAAAAAAAGTGGAAAAACTCTGCCCACCATCCCCTGGAAGTGCTCTGTTTATGGCTGGCTGCATGTAGCCACATTAGTGATTTCTATTGGGGTTCAGGTCAAGTCCGGGTCCGAAATTGAACTTTATTGAAAGTCCGTCTGAACCCGCAGAACTGAACTTCCATGGGTCCGTTCATCTCTACTCAGGAGTAGTAAGATCTGGGACTTTTACAGTAGAGCTAACAGTTTTAAGAAGCGCATTAATGACAACAAATACCTACTAGGCTATGATCACCAAGCATTAACCTCTTCTTTAATGCATTCTCTGAGATTAAAAAGAATGCAGATAAATAGTGAACCGTCTCCTTTATGTCTGCAGGTTTATTGTGAAAAAATGGCCAATTACATTGTGCACTTTCCTTTAGTTGCACAGCACATACTTGTACGGTTCGGTGCTTGTTTATATAACCTATTTTATCATAAAAGGGGCAAAATTTTCTGTTTACATTCCAATACTTTTTGGGTTAGTGTGATTTCAAGTCCATTAACGCCTCACGTTTGTCAGGAAGGTATGCAGGTTATATCTATCAGACATCGTCTCCAGCAATTAGCGAGAGCACAATTGTAATGAGGAATATTGAGGACAGGGCATTGCTGTACAGAACCTCATACTCTACTGCAATTATCTGCTCAACTCATTGTTAACTTACTATATACATTCGTTCTCATTCATAGTGCCTTATTCTGTATGATATTGCTGAAATCCAGACAAATCAATAGCAATAATGTAATAATATACTGTATGGACATATAAAAAAAAGGTTTCTCCACCTTCTCTATTATGTAACCCCGTGAAAATTGCGCCGCACTTGGATGTCATCCGTGTGTGGTCAGATTTTTTTCACGGACCCATAGACTTGAATGGTTTAGTGCCATCCGATTCTGGGGGGAAAATCGTGCATGGTGCAATTTTTTTCACACGTTGAGTTGGTCAGTGAAAAAAATTCTTCGTCTGCGCTGCCCCATTGAATAACATTGGTTTGATTGTGATCCATTTTATTAACGGATTGCACTCGGACTGAAAATACGGTCGCCAGCATGGGCCCTTACTATGACTATTACTAAACTTGTAATACGAGTGATGTCATCCTATTACCTAAAGTATTTTTCTATCTATTATTAATATTATTATTTCTCTTTAGAGCACCATTGATTCTGTAACGCCCTGGAAAACCAGGTATAGGTACATGTAGGCCCCCGCATAACACCTATCCCACACAGGGTTAAAGCAGCCGGCCTAAAACCCTAGTCACACTCCTTAGAGTAGGACAGACACACCAGTGGGTGGGACCAGGCGGTTGGGAACACCTACCTAGGGGTCTAGAGAACCCGGGGCGGGAAAACAGTCAGATTAAGTTTAGGCTTTGATGTTGACAGACGTCAGGGTCGGAGCCCTGACGTACTGGCTAGGTGGCAGACGGTAGCCATAGTCGGCAGGAGACGGGAAGACGGCTCGGCAGATCCGAGGTGGACCGGGACAGGATAGGAGCCCGCTGGTACCGACAACGGAGACCCGACCGGAAACCGTGTGCACAAAAGGGGTACTCGGACCCTAAAGCCAGGACCAGAACTGACGACCTAGCTAATTAACCGATTGAGGGCAGTATTCTAGGTCCTGTCCCAACCTAAGTCCCGAAAAGTAGACAACCACCCACAGAGAGGGATAGGGCCACCGCCAGGGCCTGTAGATCCCACGGGTCAGCATCAAACGGGCACGGCTCCCATACAAGGGACCGGGAGTGGACTACTGCGTTACACACTGGGAAGGCCAACACAGAACACACTAAGTGCCCAGGAGAGAGACTTTGACTACCAGCCCAGGTGTGGGACGATATACACCCATCTGTGGCAGCCGGCCACCATTACCTTGGTTTACCACAGGACTTGTATGTATTATTCGACCGGGTGTAACATCCCTGGCCTGGCCGGGTGCCCCAGCCCCTGCAATCACCATCCTTAGCACAGAGACACTGGGCCCCGGGACATCCATCCCTACCCACGGAGTGGTTAACATACAGCTGCCATCACATCTCCCTAGGTACCCAGCAACAGCAGCGTTGGTGCTACATCTCACCACACTCCGTGGTTGGTGTCACAGACATTCTGCAACCAATCCCATATAAATACGTCTCCATTTTATTCCGAGTGTCCGCGCGACCCCCGGGTCCAGAGGACCCCTTGAGCCGTACCGTAGATCTGGATCCGAGCAGTGGCGGCTGCTGGCACGGGAGCGGCACAATTTCATGGTGCTGTACATGTGAAAAGTGTGGAGGAGAGAATGAAGTCATTGGAGGTCTGGAGATTTTGTTTAGGATTATATTGAAAGATTAGTTCGGATATATATGGAGGAGACAGATATGCTTTGTAGGTCAGAGTTAGTAGTTTAGTGAATAAGGATTGTGAATAAGGAAGCATAATCCGAAGCGCGTCCCTTGTCTCTATTTTAAATCTATTTTTTATCATGGATTAATAAAGCAAAAAGAAGATTTTCATCCATTGGATGTCGTGCTAGATTTTTGTTCCTTTTTTTATCCTAGTGTCATGGCCGTGATCCACCTCCCATTCACCATCTTTGGACTTCAATTATACTGGTGGAATTGAAAGTTTACTCTCCCTTTGATATTAGTAGTTTAAACTGTATCTGTCACAATGGTAACATAGTAACTAGGAATAGGGACTCCTAAACTGGCCCTCAGGCTAGGGAGCCCTAACTGTCCTTTATCCCATAGGTACTTCTGAAGGTGAAGAGTTCTGGACCGCCAGTGTAACCCTGACTCCTGATCCTACCTAGGTCTAATAGTCCCTCACCCCAAACACAGTAGAGAATCAGGACTGGAGTAGTAAATCCCACAGAAAGACAGACTGGGGGAAAACAAAACTCAAACTCTAGCAATCACTCACGGAGATATAAACAGAATGTGCCCAGGAGGAAATAAACAAAGAAAGTAATCAAATGACAAGAGTATTTTCACAACACACCAGAGTAACATACAGCAGTACACCAGAAGCTGGATCACCATACCCATAGACTGGAAGCGTATACATTTATTATCGGCATGGAGGAGCAGATTCCACCATCTTTTAAAGGGCATAACTATAATTCTTAGAACCATAGAGGAAAAATTAGGACTCATATCAGGTGCTTTGGCTCATACTAAAAAGATAAAAATGGGAGCACAAATGGAAAAAGTAACATCTCAGACCACATTGGCAGTATGGGATTTTTCGGTAGATGGTGCAGCCAGTTTTTAGTGTCAGGCTAGAAAATCCAACTTAGAAAACCCAAAATAAGAATAATATGAACATATACCCTGTTGTAACTAAACATAGTGCATATAAATAAACATAAGGTACTTAGTAAACACTATTTTTGATCAAAAAAGCGTAAAGCCATCCCACCGTGAAAATCCAACATGCCTGAATATTGCTTTGATCGAGATTATTTGCTGATCAAGCAATGGACAAAATGAACATTTATTTGCTTTACTGCAACCTTTGTTCATTATAGTCAAAATTGTCCATTTCTGCTGACTTTTATCTTAAGGATATTGGGACCCATGTTGTTCCCAGTGTCTCTTTCACCTTGTGTCTATCCGTCATCTATCTATGTCTTTTTGTATTGCTATTCATTGTATACTTGTTGCTTTTTTGTCATAAAAAGGTAAATTAATTTGACCTTGTTCGTGGAGGGTTTGTATCCTAAATGAAAAAAAGAAATCTCAGGGGGTGACAAGTCCGCTTGTCCTGAACCTCCCGATTACACACATAAAATGTTACGTGTCAATGAGGGCAGCTTATGAAGCTGATGTTTAATTACTTCTCTTTGTTCTCGACTCCACAACACAATTATTTGCTTTTCATGAGCAACCCTAATCCTTCATGGTCTAAATTAGCCTAATATTCAATATTCAGTCCCTGTCCCTCTCCCAGTGGGAGGTTGTATGGTAGCATCTGTGCCGGCATATGTTAGGCAGCGCTGAGAGGGGTCACTAACTCATTTTGTCAGAGTCTATCCTATCACCAAAGAGACAGCAGCGACACATATTTCACAAAATACTCTTCTGTCTTTGCCGATAACCTTGCTTCACTAAACTTTAGCCGCTCAGATCCTGAAGAGTCGGATGTTCTTTCGTCACCCAACTGGATGTTACAGAAGTTATCTATCTGTTTTTTCACATATGGCACATTTTGGATAAAAAAAGTATTTTCTATCTGTCTGAGATTTGGTCCACCATGCCAGAATAATCAGTCACAATTCCTTTTTTTCCCCTTGCATCTGTGTAGCTTAATAAAGAATCAATATAACTTCAGCCCCCAAAGGAATGGGTCTGCCCTCCGCACAATATAGTGCACGGTTCAGTTGACACAGAGAGAGTATCATGCAAGGAAAATGTACACAGGCATTTATGTCAGCTGTCTCGCTACTGATTAGACCCGAGGAAATATTTGATTACAAGGAGCGAGGAGGAGGAGTCCATGTATCTATTTCTTACAAATACAATTTGCCATCTGTTGTGAGCTGGTGTTGGGGAATTATGTCCGAAATGGAAGGTCCTGAAAAGGGCGCAATATTACATTTTTTTATCAATCCGGCCAAGGTTCTAAGTATACAAGGGCGATAGAAATGGAGATCTAAGGCTTACAAAAATCTAAATTTCTATAGATTGGTTTCAGATATCCTTTTGGTTCATGCATGCTTTAAATATGAATGTTGTATGTCCATAAGAACACAGCTAAACTACTGATGTATGGGACCACATAAGTTAGAGGGGTTGCCAATTCCTTTTTTTATCTTCTAAAGCTGGGTTTAGAAAAAAAAACCTTATCCCCCAATGCTCCTCTCATGGCGTATGTGTATCACCGTTTTATGGCCAGTGATTAACTGCATTGATCATGTGTCCATACGACCACAACAGGCTGTGAAGAGTTAAGCAGGGTTTACACGCTGCGACATCGCTAGCATCGGCTAGCGATGTCGAGCGCAAAAACACCCGCCCCTGTTGTACGGCCAATATGTGGTGATCGCTGCCGTAGCGAACATTATCGCTACGGCAGCGTCACACGCACATACCTGCTCTGCGACGTCGTTCTGGCCGGCGATCCGCCTCATTTCTAAGGTGGCGGGTCGTGCAGCGTCACAGCGACGTTACACGGCAGGCGTCCAATAGGAGCGGAGGGGCGGAGATGAGCGGGAAGTAAACATCCCGCGTACCTCCTTCATTCAGCATTGCCGCTGGAGGCAGGTAAGGAGATGTTTGTCGCTCCTGCGGTGTCACACATAGCGATGTGTGATGCTGCAGTAACGACAAACAACATCACTAAAAAGCAGAAAACGATTTTTTATTTCAGGACAACCTCTCCGCGGCAAACGATTTTGCCCTCTTTTGCGATCATTTCAGATCGCTCTTAAGTTTTACACACTGCGATATCGTTAATGATGGTGGATGTGCGTCACAAACAACGTGACCCCGACGATAAATCATTTACGATATCGTAGCGTGTAAAGCCTGCTTTAGTCTCTGTACATCCTATTCGTCTTGTATGGACATGTGTTGGATTGGTAACCACTGATATGTGAGATTGATCACAGTGGTCACATGTCCATCCCTACCAGAACAGGTGGATCAGAAATCAGTGGGTGAACTCTGACAGTTCCAGGACAAAAGCCCCTAATTCAGACCCCCATAAATCACTAGAAGCCAAGTTCTGAGGGACCTGTCCCTTCTTACAATATGACTTTGTTGAGGAGAAGTTTGAATGGAGCAATGGTGACATATCTGACCTCATACAATGTTAAAGGCTCGGTGTATGCCACTTTATACCAAATATTGGCATTGATATAGAAGGGTTAATAGTTTCTCTTTTTCTTTATTAAAGATTTATTGTTATTAGTAAGTATATCTGATGGTAGTTCATAGTCATTATGGAGCCTACGGAATAAGAGACAGACTCAAGGATTATTATGGTTTCTAAATGTTCTTCTTATCTCATATGCATGACTCTACATTTTTGTTTTGCTAAAACTTAAAGGTCATATGAACAATTAGTAAAGTTCAGCTCGAAGTTTTTTTCTTTTTCTTTTGCAATATCACATTGATCTGTAAATGGTATAAATAAACTGTACTTTGATGAAATAAACAGAAGAAATTGATCATGCCCACATGGATGCTGGTCTTTTCTCTCCGAGCGCTCGATCTTGATTAGGTCTGAAGAGGCCTAACTCAAGAGAACCTCACTGGTGATCCCATAAGCTGACTTGTGACAAAACAGAACAGCTACAACAGTTGGTGCCCAACGTGGAGCCGTGGCCAACCAGCCTATTCGGAAGAAGTTTTGGGGACTCTTGAGACAGTGAAATTTCAGCTGCAGCAAGGTGAGAAGCTTTATTCTTACACTTCATTTCACTCTCTCTGATTTCCCGAATATTCTGGGTAAGGCTGTACACACGGTTCAAGAACTCTGGCATCACCAGTGAGTATTGTTTTTTTCATGCATGTCTGAATGAGAGTTGAAATATAGAGTAATAAGATAATCTGTTGTCCGTCCATTAACTGATTGCATAGAGTGCATAGCACGGAATTTGGGACAGTCTCTGTATAATTGCATTTGCTGTGTTGCTGTGTTTTGTGTTTTTGTGGCAATACTCTGGTCTAGGGATATGTGTTCATAAGTGGTTTCATATTAATGCCTAGATAAAGTAGGGAGGCAATAGGTTGTTGTATATTGATGAGAAGCCTCTGAATAACAAAGTGACAAGTAATTGTGATAAGAGACTTGGTGAAATAATATGTATGTATAAGTCTAATGGTTATATGTCATACTGTGGACTGTGAAAAGATGTTCCGGTTGTGAAATGTCACAGGGCATAGCCATATAGAGTATTTGAGTGGATACCTGACATATGTATTTTTTCCCATCAGTATCAAGAGCGGTTTAGATAATTTTATTTGCATGTGAGGTTAACTGATCCTTGGAAGGTGTATTGTTACCTATGCTTCTGGAATCAATGAATGAGTAAGACAAGTGGTCCTGGGATCTGTCCTTATAGTGAGATATTGTGTGTTTCTTCCCCTCAAAATGGGGATGAAGGTTTTATAGTAAAGTAGAATATTAGTGCTGTGAAGGTATATAAGTGGTCTCAATTTTCTGCAGGGATTGTGTATTATACCAGTGGGTATTAGGATTGTGTTTTGGAAGCTGAATCTGAACGAGATAAGACTCTTGCTAAACAAACTGTGCGCTGCTGACATTCTTTTGGGAGGGGTCAAGTGAACAGCTGCGCGATTTTCTGCCCTCTGTGAGAAGTCAGCTCTGTTAATTGTTTTGGTTTAACTCTTACGTTTGTTGCTGAAATACTTTGTAAAGGACCAGCATGGAGTAGCCAAACTGCACACATCAGGTCAAGTGGGTTAGAGAGCCGTGTGGCCTTCCCACTTACATGGAGGTGGTCTAGCAGGTGAGAGGACTATCACACCTGGTCCTTCCTGCTTTAGTCATCTGGTCTATTGGGTGAGAGGTGGTTTTTAACCCTTCCCAATACGCCCTACAAGTGTAGCAGGTGAGAGTGAATGCTGATTGAGCCTTCTTGCTACCACTTGAGAGCCCATTCTGACTTGCCAGGAGACGTGTGGCCTGTTAACAAGGTTCAGGGACACTGAGAGGGCATTTGCAGAAAGGTGGGCTGTGTGGGAATAAGTTGAAGCCATGGGCAACTTGTTCAGTGTGCAGCGTGGGGCTCCAGCAGGATCCAAAACAGCCAAACAGATAGTGCAAGAAAGAGAAGGCAAAGAAGCAGTGAAAAATGTCAGACCGATACTCAAAAAGGCAGACATGCCAGAGTACGGATGTTTGGATGTTGAGAAATGGCACAGATTCAGGGAAGAAAAGAGAGGTTGGATAAAAGACAAGAGGGTAGAGCAACAAGTAAATAAATGGTGTCGTGTGGCTGAAGAGGTGCAGCATTGTGGATATAAAGAGACCACAGCGGGAGATAAGGTGTATTATGAATGTTTTAATGCACCAAAAGCAGGAATTGTGACTGCTACCGCCCCCCCTTCTCATAAGCAGAAACCCAGACCAGATGAATGGACTTGTAAACATTGTAGTCAGAAAAACCCAGACTGGAGAGGTACTTGTGCTACATGTAATGTTACTCGCCCTAAGCGGATTGCACTAAATCCTGTTCGAACCAGATCACATGTGATGACAGAGGACGCTGACACTGAGACAGAGGTAGTGAAGGAATTGAGTTTTGCGGAGGAAGCTGACGGTGAGGAAAGGAAAGAACGCGCTGGGACCAGTACAAAAAAATCAGATACATCCCGACCGAGGAAGGTCACAAGAATCAGACAGACACAGGAATAGAGTTGAGCGCGGTTCGTGGTTCGTGGTTCTCCAGTTCGCGGCTCGAGTGATTTTGGGGCATGTTCTAGATCGAACTAGAACTCGAGCTTTTTGCAAAAGCTCGGTAGTTCTAGAAACGTTCGAGAACGGTTCTAGCAGCCAAAAAACAGCTAAATCATAGCTTGGTTT
Organism: Anomaloglossus baeobatrachus; assembly: GCF_048569485.1. Taxonomy (NCBI): domain Eukaryota; kingdom Metazoa; phylum Chordata; class Amphibia; order Anura; family Aromobatidae; genus Anomaloglossus; species Anomaloglossus baeobatrachus. Next base: position 888,930,768 of record NC_134353.1, on the reverse strand, counting down.
CTGCTGTAATAGTGTAAGTCACTCTGTGAATCAAACTATTATCACATTTCAGTGTATAGTGTGCGTGAACAGCGCCTTCAGATCACTGCTGTTTCTATAATGGCGATCGCCATTTTTTTTTTTTTTTTTTCTTGTCTTCCTTCCCTAAGCGCGCGCGTCTTGTGGGGCGGGCCAGCATGTCAGCCAATCCCAGACACACACACAGCTAAGTGGACTTTGAGCCAGAGAAGCAACGGCATGTGTGATAGGATCTGCATGTCACATGTCCCTGCATTATAAAACCGGACATTTTCTTCACGGACGCCATTATCTGCCTTCTGCGTCTTTGGTGTCAGACATCACTGTCGCAGCTCCGTCTTCCTGAGTCCTATAGCCGATACAGCTGTATGCGCTGCATACACAGCGTTAGACAGCTTAGGGAGAGCACTTTATAGCAGTCCTTTTAAGGGCTCCAACCGGCAGGGTCAGAGAGCCATAGGTGACAGGTCCTGCAAACAGCAACAGCGTCTGTGTAGCCCAGGTCAGGGATTTCCTACCTGCATTTCACCATTAGGAGGGAATAGAAAGGCAGGCTTCCATTCCTCTACCCAGAGCACCACAATCCTGCCACTGTACCCTCTTGTCCTCTGCACACTCCAACTGATAACTAAGCCATTATACTAGCAAACACTCAGTGTACCTAGTGGCATCCTATACGTGGCTATTGGACTTTGCTATAGTCCCACTAGTGCAAAGACATTTGCAGAGCGCGTCTGCCTGCATTGCACACTACAACTCATTCTAACCAAGCCATTATACTAGCAAACACTCAGTGTACCTAGTGGCATCCTATACGTGGCTATTGGACTTTGCTATAGTCCCACTAGTGCAAAGACATTTGCAGAGCGCATCTGCCTGCATTGCACACTACAACTCATTCTAACCAAGCCATTATACTAGCAAACACTCAGTGTACCTAGTGGCATCCTATACGTGGCTATTGGACTTTGCTATAGTCCCACTAGTGCAAAGACATTTGCAGAGCGCGTCTGCCTGCATTGCACACTCCAACTCATTAAAACCAAGCCATTATACTAGCAAACACTCAGTGTACCTAGTGGCATCCTATACGTGGCTATTGGACTTTGCTATAGTCCCACTAGTGCAAAGACATTTGCATAGCGCGTCTGCCGGCATTGCACACTCAAACTCATTTTAACTAAGCCATTATACTAGCAAACACTCAGTGTACCTAGTGGCATCCTATACGTGGCTATTGGACTTTGCTATAGTCCCACTAGTGCAAAGACATTAGCAGAGCACATCTGCCTGCATTGCACACTACAACTCATTCTAACCAAGCCATTATACTAGCAAACACTCAGTGTACCTAGTGGCATCCTATACGTGGCTATTGGACTTTGCTATAGTCCCACTAGTGCAAAGACATTTGCATAGCGCGTCTGCCTGCATTGCACACTCAAACTCATTTTAACTAAGCCATTATACTAGCAAACACTCAGTGTACCTAGTGGCATCCTATACGTGGCTATTGGACTTTGCTATAGTCCCACTAGTGCAAAGACATTAGCAGAGCACATCTGCCTGCATTGCACACTACAACTCATTCTAACCAAGCCATTATACTAGCAAACACTCAGTGTACCTAGTGGCATCCTATACGTGGCTATTGGACTTTGCTATAGTCCCACTAGTGCAAAGACATTTGCAGAGCGCGTCTGCCTGCATTGCACACTCCAACTCATTAAAACCAAGCCATTATACTAGCAAACACTCAGTGTACCTAGTGGCATCCTATACGTGGCTATTGGACTTTGCTATAGTCCCACTAGTGCAAAGACATTTGCATAGCGCGTCTGCCTGCATTGCACACTCAAACTCATTTTAACTAAGCCATTATACTAGCAAACACTCAGTGTACCTAGTGGCATCCTATACGTGGCTATTGGACTTTGCTATAGTCCCACTAGTGCAAAGATATTAGCAGAGCACATCTGCCTGCATTGCACACTCCAACTTTTTTAAACTAAGCAATTTTACTAGCAAACACTCAGTGTACCTAGTGGCATCCTAAACGTGGCTATTGGACTTTGCTATAGTCCCACTAGTGCAAAGACATTTGCAGAGCACGTCTGCCTGCATTGCACACTACAACTCATTGTTACTAAGCCATTATACTAGCAAACACTCAGTGTACCTAGTTGTATCCTAAACGTGGCTATTGTACTTTTGTCTATTCACAGTATTGGAACGATATTTGCAGCACGTCTGCCTGCATTGCACACTCTAACTTTTTTAAACTCAGCCATTTATAGTAGCAAACACTCAGTGTACCTAGTTGTATCCTAAACGTGGCTATTGTACTTTTGTCAATTCACAGTATTGGAACGTTATTTGCAGCACGTCTGCCTGCATTGCACACTCAAACTTTTTTAAACTCAGCCATTTATAGTAGCAAACACTCAGTGTACCTAGTTGTATCCTAAACGTGGCTATTGTACTTTTGTCTATTCACAGTATTGGAACGATATTTGCAGCACGTCTGCCTGCATTGCACACTCTAACTTTTTTAAACTCAGCCATTATACTAGCAAACACTCAGTGTACCTAGTGGCATCCTATACGTGGCTATTGGACTTTGCTATAGTCCCACTAGTGCAAAGACATTAGCAGAGCACATCTGCCTGCATTGCACACTACAACTCATTCTAACCAAGCCATTATACTAGCAAACACTCAGTGTACCTAGTGGCATCCTATACGTGGCTATTGGACTTTGCTATAGTCCCACTAGTGCAAAGACATTTGCAGAGCGCGTCTGCCTGCATTGCACACTCCAACTCATTAAAACCAAGCCATTATACTAGCAAACACTCAGTGTACCTAGTGGCATCCTATACGTGGCTATTGGACTTTGCTATAGTCCCACTAGTGCAAAGACATTTGCAGAGCACGTCTGCCTGCATTGCACACTACAACTCATTGTTACTAAGCCATTATACTAGCAAACACTCAGTGTACCTAGTTGTATCCTAAACGTGGCTATTGTACTTTTGTCTATTCACAGTATTGGAACGATATTTGCAGCACGTCTGCCTGCATTGCACACTCTAACTTTTTTAAACTCAGCCATTTATAGTAGCAAACACTCAGTGTACCTAGTTGTATCCTAAACGTGGCTATTGTACTTTTGTCTATTCACAGTATTGGAACGATATTTGCAGCACGTCTGCCTGCATTGCACACTCTAACTTTTTTAAACTCAGCCATTATACTAGCAAACACACAGTGTACCTAGTTGTATCCTAAACGTGGCTATTGTACTTTTGTCAATTCACAGTATTGGAACGTTATTTGCAGCACGTCTGCCTGCATTGCACACTCAAACTTTTTTAAACTCAGCCATTTATAGTAGCAAACACTCAGTGTACCTAGTTGTATCCTAAACGTGGCTATTGTACTTTTGTCAATTCACAGTATTGGAACGTTATTTGCAGCACGTCTGCCTGCATTGCACACTCAAACTTTTTTAAACTCAGCCATTTATAGTAGCAAACACTCAGTGTACCTAGTTGTATCCTAAACGTGGCTATTGTACTTTTGTCTATTCACAGTATTGGAACGTTATTTGCAGCACGTCTGCCTGCATTGCACACTCTAACTTTTTTAAACTCAGCCATTATACTAGCAAACACTCAGTGTACCTAGTTGTATCCTAAACGTGGCTATTTTACTTTTGTCTATTCACAGTATTGGAACGATATTTGCAGCACGTCTGCCTGCATTGCACACTCTAACTTTTTTAAACTCAGCCATTATACTAGCAAACACTCACTGTACCTAGTTGTATCCTAAACGTGGCTATTGTACTTTTGTCAATTCACAGTATTGGAACGTTATTTGCAGCACGTCTGCCTGCATTGCACACTCAAACTTTTTTAAACTCAGCCATTATACTAGCAAACACTCACTGTACCTAGTTGTATCCTAAACGTGGCTATTGTACTTTTGTCAATTCACAGTATTGGAACGTTATTTGCAGCACGTCTGCCTGCATTGCACACTCAAACTTTTTTAAACTCAGCCATTATACTAGCAAACACTCACTGTACCTAGTTGTATCCTAAACGTGGCTATTGTACTTTTGTCAATTCACAGTATTGGAACGTTATTTGCAGCACGTCTGCCTGCATTGCACACTCAAACTTTTTTAAACTCAGCCATTTATAGTAGCAAACACTCAGTGTACCTAGTTGTATCCTAAACGTGGCTATTGTACTTTTGTCTATTCACAGTATTGGAACGTTATTTGCAGCACGTCTGCCTGCATTGCACACTCTAACTTTTTTAAACTCAGCCATTATACTAGCAAACACTCAGTGTACCTAGTTGTATCCTAAACGTGGCTATTTTACTTTTGTCTATTCACAGTATTGGAACGATATTTGCAGCACGTCTGCCTGCATTGCACACTCTAACTTTTTTAAACTCAGCCATTATACTAGCAAACACTCACTGTACCTAGTTGTATCCTAAACGTGGCTATTGTACTTTTGTCAATTCACAGTATTGGAACGTTATTTGCAGCACGTCTGCCTGCATTGCACACTCAAACTTTTTTAAACTCAGCCATTTATAGTAGCAAACACTCAGTGTACCTAGTTGTATCCTAAACGTGGCTATTGTACTTTTGTCAATTCACAGTATTGGAACGTTATTTGCAGCACGTCTGCCTGCATTGCACACTCAAACTTTTTTAAACTCAGCCATTTATAGTAGCAAACACTCAGTGTACCTAGTTGTATCCTAAACGTGGCTATTGTACTTTTGTCTATTCACAGTATTGGAACGTTATTTGCAGCACGTCTGCCTGCATTGCACACTCTAACTTTTTTAAACTCAGCCATTATACTAGCAAACACTCACTGTACCTAGTTGTATCCTAAACGTGGCTATTGTACTTTTGTCAATTCACAGTATTGGAACGTTATTTGCAGCACGTCTGCCTGCATTGCACACTCAAACTTTTTTAAACTCAGCCATTATACTAGCAAACACTCACTGTACCTAGTTGTATCCTAAACGTGGCTATTGTACTTTTGTCAATTCACAGTATTGGAACGTTATTTGCAGCACGTCTGCCTGCATTGCACACTCAAACTTTTTTAAACTCAGCCATTATACTAGCAAACACTCACTGTACCTAGTTGTATCCTAAACGTGGCTATTGTACTTTTGTCAATTCACAGTATTGGAACGTTATTTGCAGCACGTCTGCCTGCATTGCACACTCAAACTTTTTTAAACTCAGCCATTATACTAGCAAACACTCACTGTACCTAGTTGTATCCTAAACGTGGCTATTGTACTTTTGTCAATTCACAGTATTGGAACGTTATTTGCAGCACGTCTGCCTGCATTGCACACTCAAACTTTTTTAAACTCAGCCATTATACTAGCAAACACTCACTGTACCTAGTTGTATCCTAAACGTGGCTATTGTACTTTTGTCAATTCACAGTATTGGAACGTTATTTGCAGCACGTCTGCCTGCATTGCACACTCAAACTTTTTTAAACTCAGCCATTATACTAGCAAACACTCACTGTACCTAGTTGTATCCTAAACGTGGCTATTGTACTTTTGTCAATTCACAGTATTGGAACGTTATTTGCAGCACGTCTGCCTGCATTGCACACTCAAACTTTTTTAAACTCAGCCATTTATAGTAGCAAACACTCAGTGTACCTAGTTGTATCCTAAACGTGGCTATTGTACTTTTGTCTATTCACAGTATTGGAACGTTATTTGCAGCACGTCTGCCTGCATTGCACACTCAAACTTTTTTAAACTCAGCCATTATACTAGCAAACACTCACTGTACCTAGTTGTATCCTAAACGTGGCTATTGTACTTTTGTCAATTCACAGTATTGGAACGATATTTGCAGGACATCTGCCTGCATTGCACACTCAAACTTTTTTAAACTCAGCCATTATACTAGCAAACACTCACTGTACCTAGTTGTATCCTAAACGTGGCTATTGTACTTTTGTCTATTCACACTACTGCAAATCTATGTGCAGCACCTCTGCATGACAACCTCGTGCTCTGTTTTTAATAAGCTATAATGATAGCACAAAATACTGCCATTTTGTGGCATCATAGAACTGGCTGTTGTATTCCATTAGTGCCCCACTGGTGACAAGCTATTTCTAGCACCTCTACATCACACCCTCATGCACATTTAGCTACGCTAATGTTATAGCAAACTCATGGAATTCATTGCTGCATTTCATAATTCGGAGGGATAGAAAGTCAGGCTTCCTTTAGCTTTTCCTTCTGTTCATAGACAGCATCTCCAAGACAAATTTCCCCTCCACGTCTAAGTGTGGAGAGGCAGCTAGTGCGCATGCGTGTGCCGATGTACCCCAGCTGCAGCATAATTACAGTGTTTCGCCTAGTGAGTATGCTCAGCCTGACTGTGCCATTCCTGACGCTAAGTCTTCATTTCGGGATACAGCGCATGCTCCCACACTAAGTGTGAAAAGCCTCTTTGCACAGGTGCTTGCATTCTGTGCCGTGTCTAAGTCCTGTTTTGTGCCTAGACACCATGCTAAAGCTGATAGTCTTTTTTCAGAGACTGTATTTCATGCTACTGAGCATGCTCAGGCACTTCCTGCATCAGAGACTAGGTCCGGTAATGAACTCTTTGGCCCTGGCCCTGATGTGGGGGTCCCATATAGACCACAGGGCATCAGGTGTCCTCCCAAATGGCTTGCAGAGGCCCACACCTATGACTTGTCACCGCATTATTGATGGTCAGACGATGACTGGTGAGGTGTTTGGGTCATGGCAGCCATGAGGTCATCATTGAAGTTGCGTTTCCAAATAGGACGCTAGTTATGCCACTCATGACGTGTCACTCTGCTTTTGTCTCCAGGAGGTGCATTGTGGTTCACCCTGGTTTGGGGCGGACCCAGGTTATAAAAGGGGCTGGAGCCAACAAGGAGGTGCGCAGTCTTCTATTATGCTCCGAAAGAGCACACCTCCATGTGTTGAACCCATTGCGGCTTTAGGCCAGAGGTAGGCAGGGATAGGGTGGTGGATGCAGGCCACCACCACAGTTGGTAACGCAGAACGGTTAAGACCAGCTCCTGTCCTAACAGTCCTGCTTGTGCAGCCCAGTGGCATTAACAGGCCTGCTGCTGCTGATGCGCCTGCTGTCCACAGGTGTGGCCCCTACGCACACGGTCAGCGTACTCAATGGCCCCTGTGTTGTTAACAGGGAGTTCCTGGGCTGGGTGGGCATGTGGACCCTGTGACGCTAACAGGGCTCACAGTCTCCAGATCCGAATGGCGTCTAACTCGGTTCAGGCTACTATTAGTTTCATAGCCACACAGCTCTGTATCCTCCACCAAACCTTCAAGTTGCCAACCTCTCCTTTTCCAACTGGGAGCACGGTGGACACTGACTGCTGAAGGTGATATATACCTTTCTCTTTCTTTTCTTATTAATTTTTGTTATATAGCGGTCACAGATTATATACCACTTTATCCAAATCTGCCAGTCCCACTGTAACAGATGTTGTTTCTTCAGCAAATGTTACAGTTGTTTAACCACCAAATCCACGGACCAAAATTTTTTTCCCCTTTCCAACACACCTGTTCCCCTTTCCAACAGCATCTGTCCTTTTTCAACTCATTTTGGGATATGACCAAAAGTGCAACTGTGCAGGGACACCGTACTCAACGCCATCTCAGCACAGCAGCCATCCCTCGGTCCCTCCGATGTGGACAAGTAAAAGACCATTTCCTCCTATCCATGACAAAGTGTTGAGATTCACTCTGTGCAGCACTGGTGTTTAGTGGAAAAGTAGATCTAAGATTGCGTACCACATTCTGCAGATACTCCTGTATACGTGCGTCTATTTCTATGGCAGGAATTAGTTCGCCAAATTTTGTCTTGTACCGGGGATCTAACAGTGTGGCAACCCAGTATTCAGGATTACTTCAAATTCATACAATCCGAGGGTCATGTAGGTAGTGCAGCAAGAAGGCGCTCATGTGTCTTGTGCATCCAGGAGGACCAAGTCCTTGGTGTGTTGGTGGCAGAGAGGTGAGAATCGTGCATCCTTCCTCTGCCCTCTACCCACAACCTCGCACAACCGAAATGTGAGCAAGCTCTCACTCATCTGCTGAGTCTTCCATGCCCATCGCCAGTTCGTCCTCCATTTCTTCATGGGCTCCTGCACTTTCATCAACACTTTTTGCTGATACTATGCGCCCTTGTTAATCCCTCTCCCTCACCATGACTGCCGCATAGGTGCCGCTGACCATCTGGACCTCGTAGATCTTGTTATCCCTTCCGCATATGACTCCTCCTGTACTTCCTCCCCTTCCTCTTGTCCCAACACCTGACTCCGAATAATAATTACAGTGTGCTCCATCATGTAGATGACCAGAATTGTCACGCTGAGAATGACATTGCCAGTGCTAAACATCTTCGTCGACATTTCAAAACTGTGTAGCAGGGTGCATAGGTCCTTGATCTGACACCACTCCAGCAGCGTGATCTGCACCACCTCTGGATCAACTTATCCCAGGCTATATGTCTTACCGTATTTCAGCAGGGCTCTGCGGTGCTGCCACACACGCTGCAACATGTGCAGATTCCAATTCCTGCGTGTCGGAACATCGCATTTCCGGCGTTTAACTGCCAGACCCTAAGACTTCCGGAGTGATGAAAGTTGTTGAGCTGCTGTGTGCGCACGATGGAAGTGAGCACATAGCGAGCGTGCCCGCTGCACAAGGCCATGTAGGCCGTGATGGTGTTTTAAAAATTGCTGGAGAATTCGGATCAACACGTGAGCCATAAAAGGCACGTGTGTCACATTGCCCTGAGGATGGCCCGCAGCCAGGTTTGCATCATTGCCGCACACGGCTGTTAAGTCACCAACGGAGTCCGCTCCGTCAATTTGTACTCCGGTCGCCAGGTGACAACGTGTTCCTTTCATGAATAGTGCTGATGATGGGAGAGTAGTCGATGCCAGCGGCGCAGGTGGACGCAGGTTATGCTCACCCACTGGGCTGCATTACCTTGACAGATGCAGAATCTCTGGCTGAATGTAGCTGGTGGGTATCTCACAGATGAAATACCATCATTCAGCTACAACCAATGGGAAGACACCACACCCTTTTTTATGCCCATCCTGTCTGCAGACCACTGCCAGACATAGCTATGAACCTCTGGTTAATTTTACCCCCAGTTCAGTTTTATGATTTTGTGTGCTTGTTACCTGACTACTTTTCCTGCTTGCTGTTTATGTACCTTGTTGGCCGATACGCATTTCACCTCTGCTTGTTTTCTGATTAAGTCCTGGCCGTCCCATTCTGTTCCTGTTCCTCAATTAATGTTTTGACCCTGCCTGACTACTATTCTCTGTAATAGCGGTGTGACTCACATTTCCCATACATTTCAAAGTAAAACTTTGACCGCCTGATGGCATTGAGCTCTGCTGCCAGCATAGTAAGGAGGTGTGTGGTAGTCCTTGTGCGCAGTTGCAAGGAAGGGTGGCCTGACCACACAGGGTTTGCGCAAAGGTAGAGGACCCACACGAGGTTGAAGAGGCAGAAGCAGTGTATTAACTTCTACATACAGAACAAGGATTGAAACAACTCGTGGGGACGGCAAGACTTGTACAGCAGACCCTTCTCCATCTCTCACCATAGTTTGCCAGTGCCCAGTCAGTGACATGTAATGACCCTGTCTATGCTTACTGGTCCAAGTATCTGTGTTGAAATGCACCCTGTCGCACACAGATTTTCTCAAGGAAGTGGTGATGTTGTGTGCGACATGCCGGTGTAGCGCGGGCATGCTTTTCTTGGAGAAGCAGTGGTGATTGGGCATCTGGTACTGGGGCACAGCGACAGACATAAGGTCTGTAAAATCCTGTGTGTCCACTACGCGTAAAGGCAGCATTTCGGTAGCCAACAGCTTACAGAGGGATAGAGTCAACCACTTAGCTTTGTCATGGGTCGCAGTAAGTGGCCTTTTATTTGACCACATCTGAGGGACAGAGATCTGGCTGCTGTCTGTAGACGGTGTTGAGTAGGGTGTCCCTGGAAAAATGCAGGTTTGTGAGAAAAGTGCAGGCGGAGACATGATGTTGGCTTCATCTTGCCTTCAGATCTGTTCATCTTGTATCATTTTTAAAAAACACAGCAAGCAAGGGTTACTCCAAGCGGAGTCTCCCTTTTTTTCCAAAAATTGGGCCCCACACAGACACCTTATCAGTGGCAGCACTTGTGCCCTAGTTGCAAACAGGATGTTTTGATTTGCATCAAGCACATTCCAAATCCACAAGCATTTACTCTCCCCAGGATGACACAGGGGTAGTAAATTCCTTCTGGATCCATGACTTGTTCATTTTGATGAACGTCAGTCTGTCCACATTGTCACTGGACAGACGCGTGCGCTTATCTGTCAGCACACACCCAGCAGCACTGAAGACACGTTCAGAGACAACGCTGGCAGCTGGACACGACAAAATCTTCGAGGCGTAACTGGAGAGCTCTTGACATTTTTCTAGATTTGAAGCACAAAAGGAGCAAGGCTCCATTTGCAAAGTCATTGCATCGATGTTCATTTGGAGATACTCCTGTATCATCCTCTCCATCCGTTGACTATGTGTCAGACTTGTTGTCTCTGGTGGCCTTGCAAAGGAGGGTCTAAAAAAATTATGAAAAGATTCCATAAAATTGCTGTTACCAGCACCAGATACGGTCCTACTGGTACGGGTAGACTGTTGAAGATGACGAGGCCGTCCCATGTTTGTCAAGTTACAACTGGGAGAATCACTCCCTTCACCTGCACGGTTGTTTGGTGGAAAAGCCGAGCTAAGATCGAGTAACAGCTTCTGCTGATACTCCTGCATACGTGCGTCCCTTTCTATGGGTGGAATTATGTCACAAAATTTGGACTTGTCCCGGGGATCTAATAGTGTGGCAAGCCAGTAGTCATCATCACTTCTAATTTTGACAATACGAGGGTCATGTTGGAGGTAGTGCAACAAGAAGGCACTCATGTGTCTTGCGCAGCCATGCGCACCAAGTCCACGCTGTGTTTGTGGCATAGAGGTGCTAACCGTTCTTTCTTCCTCTGTCATCTCCCCCCAACCTCTTTCAACTGAAATTTGACCAAGGTCCCCCTCATCTGCTGAGTCTTCCATGTCCATGGACAGTTCGTCCTCCATATCTTCATGTCCTCCTGCACCTTCCTCAACATCTCACCTGCTACCATGCGCCCTTGTTGATCCCTGTCCCCCATGGTCCCATGCCTGCCGCGTTGGTGATGATGAACGTCTGGACCTTGGTGATGTTGTTGTGTCTTGCGCATATGAATCCTCCTGTAGTTCCTCCCCTTCCTGTTGTCCCACCCCCTGACTACGAATAGTGTTTAGCGTGTGCTCCAGCATGTAAATGACTGTAATCGTCATGCTGATAATGGCATTGTCAGCGCTAAACATATTCGTCGCCATGTCGAAACTGTGCAGAAGGGTGCATAGGTCCTTGATCTGAGATCACTCCATCAGGGTGATCTGCCCCACTTCTGCATCTCGTTGGCCCAGGCTATACATCATGACGTATTGCACCAGGGCTCGCCGGTGCTGCCACAGTCGCTGTAACATGTGGAGAGTTGAATTCCAGCGTGTCGCCACATCGCATTTCAGGCGATGAACCGGCAGGCCGAAAGACTTCTGGAGCGATGCAAGTCGCTCAGGTGCGGCGGTTGAACGGCGGAAGTGAGCACTGCAGACAGTTTCCGTGCCCTGGTCAGAAGGCCATCTAGGCCGGGATAGTGTGTTAAAAATTGCTGGACAACAAGGTTAAACACGTGAGCCATACAAGGCACGTGTGTCACCTTGCCCAGGCGAAGGGCCGCACCCAGGTTTGCAGCATTGTCGCACACGGCCTTACCAGGCTGCAGGTTGAGTGGAGACAACCATTTATCAAAATCAGTCTCCAGAGCTGCCCACAACTCAGTCGCTGTGTGACTCCTATTTCAAAGACATGTCAAGCTAAAGACCGCCTGATGCCGTTGCGCTCTGCTACCAGCATAGTAATGAGGGGTGCGTGATTCCTTCTGCGCAGTGAGAACGCTGGTGGCCTGACCAGGCAGGCTTGGGGCGGAGGTGGAGGACCCAGATGAGGTGGAGGATGCAGAAGCAGTGGCGGAACTTGGACAGACAGAGGATTGACACACAAGTCGTGGGGACGGCAAGACTTGTGCAGCAGACCCTTCACCATCTATCACCATAGTTACCCAGTGGCCAGTCAGCGACATGTAACGTCCCTGTCCATGCTTACTGGTCCAAGTATCGGTGGTGAAATGCACCCGTTCACACACAGAGTTTCTCAAGGAAGCGGTGATGTTGTGTGCGACATGCTGGTGTAGCGCGGGCACACCTTTCTTAGAGAAGTAGTGGCGACTAGGCATCTGGTACTGGGGCACAGCGACAGACATAAGGTCTCTAAAATCCTGTGTGTCCACTAGGCGGAAAGGCAGCATTTCTGTAGTCAACAGCTTACAGAGGGATAGAGTCAACCTCTTCGCTTTGTCATGGGTCGCAGGAAGTGGCCTTTTATTTGACCACATCTGAGGGACAGAGATCTGGCTGCTGTGTGTAGACGGTGTTGAGTCGGGTGTCCCTGGAAAAATGCAGCTTTGTGAGGAAAGTGCAGGCGGAGACATGATGTTGCCTTCATCCAAAGTTGGTGCTATCGATGTCTGAGAGAGCTGTACACACTCACTTGTTTCCCCTTCCAAACCAACTGACGACCTACCAAGCAAACTGCCTGTTGCGGTTACAGTGGTGGAAGTTGTGGGTGGAAAAACAGGTGTGACAGCTGTCCCCACAGTCCTAGAAGATGACGAGCGCGCGGATGCACTGGAAGGGGCAGGCGGTGGATGGTTCGCTCCGCTAGGCCGCATTGCAGCACGGTGAGCTTCCCATCGGGCCATATGATATTTATTCATGTGACGATTCATGGAAGAAGTTGTCAAACTGCTGAGGTTTTGACCTCTACTAAGAGAACCATGACAAATTTTACAGATCACATAATTTGGGCGATCTTTTTCTATGTCAAAAAAGGACCTGGCTAGGCAAGGCTTAGAGGCCATGCGACCTGTTGATCCACCCCGAATAATGCTCAGAGGCAGAGTGGTGGCTGAGGATGCAGTTGTAGACGTGCTACCAGTGCTCCGACTGTGTCCAGGAAGGCGCCAGGTTACTTCGACGTCGGTTGCATCCTCCTCCACCGCCTCTGTTGACCTCCTCGAGTGTCTGACTGTGGGTTGACAGTAGGTGTGATCTAGAACTTAATCATCAATTGTTGTGTTTGCACTCCCCTACCCCTCAGACCGAGTTTCTTCTTGCCCTGACCGAATATTTAAGTTGTCATCCCAATCGGGTATCTGCGTCTCATCTTCATCAGTATGTTCCTCATTGCCTATAACCACAGTTGTTGGAAAGGCAGCATTTTGGTAGCCAACAGTTTGCATATGATGAAAGTCAACCTCCAAGCCATTTCATGCCCTTCTAAAAGCATGTAAAACACAGCGAGGGGACTCCAACCACAGTCTCCCTCGTTGCCACTAACTGGGCCACACACACCCCACTTGACTGGCATCGGTTGAGCCCCCTTTTGAAAAAGAAAAAGATGCTTTGCATGAAGCACTCTCAAAAATACGCGTGCCTTTCCCGTCCCCTGGCTGACCCAGGGGAAGAAAAGTCCTCTGAGAGCCATGACTTGTTCATCTTGGTTCTTTTAGAGACACAGCGAGGGGACTCCAACCACAGTCTCCCTCGTTGCCACTAACTGGGCCACACACACCCCACTTGACTGGCATCGGTTGAGCCCCCTTTTGAAAAAGAAAAAGATGCTTTGCATGAAGCACTCTCAAAAATACGCGTGCCTTTCCCGTCCCCTGGCTGACCCAGGGGAAGAAAAGTCCTCTGAGAGCCATGACTTGTTCATCTTGGTTCTTTTAGAGACACAGCGAGGGGACTCCAACCACAGTCTCCCTCGTTGCCACTAACTGGGCCACACACACCCCACTTGACTGGCATCGGTTGACCCCCCCTTTTGACAAAGAAAAAGATGCTTTGCATGAAGCACTCTCAAAAATACGCGTGCCTTTCCCGTCCCCTGGCTGACCCAGGGGAAGAAAAGTCCTCTGAGAGCCATGACTTGTTCATCTTGGTTCTTTTAGAGACACAGCGAGGGGACTCCAACCACAGTCTCCCTCGTTGCCACTAACTGGGCCACACACACCCCACTTGACTGGCATCGGTTGAGCCCCCTTTTGAAAAAGAAAAAGATGCTTTGCATGAAGCACTCTCAAAAATACGCGTGCCTTTCCCGTCCCCTGGCTGACCCAGGGGAAGAAAAGTCCTCTGAGAGCCATGACTTGTTCATCTTGGTTCTTTTAGAGACACAGCGAGGGGACTCCAACCACAGTCTCCCTCGTTGCCACTAACTGGGCCACACACACCCCACTTGACTGGCATCGGTTGACCCCCCCTTTTGACAAAGAAAAAGATGCTTTGCATGAAGCACTCTCAAAAATACGCGTGCCTTTCCCGTCCCCTGGCTGACCCAGGGGAAGAAAAGTCCTCTGAGAGCCATGACTTGTTCATCTTGGTTCTTTTAGAGACACAGCGAGGGGACTCCAACCACAGTCTCCCTCGTTGCCACTAACTGGGCCACACACACCCCACTTGACTGGCATCGGTTGACCCCCCCTTTTGACAAAGAAAAAGATGCTTTGCATGAAGCACTCTCAAAAATACGCGTGCCTTTCCCGTCCCCTGGCTGACCCAGGGGAAGAAAAGTCCTCTGAGAGCCATGACTTGTTCATCTTGGTTCTTTTAGAGACACAGCGAGGGGACTCCAACCACAGTCTCCCTCGTTGCCACTAACTGGGCCACACACACCCCACTTGACTGGCATCGGTTGAGCCCCCTTTTGAAAAAGAAAAAGATGCTTTGCATGAAGCACTCTCAAAAATACGCGTGCCTTTCCCGTCCCCTGGCTGACCCAGGGGAAGAAAAGTCCTCTGAGAGCCATGACTTGTTCATCTTGGTTCTTTTAGAGACACAGCGAGGGGACTCCAACCACAGTCTCCCTCGTTGCCACTAACTGGGCCACACACACCCCACTTGACTGGCATCGGTTGAGCCCCCTTTTGAAAAAGAAAAAGATGCTTTGCATGAAGCACTCTCAAAAATACGCGTGCCTTTCCCGTCCCCTGGCTGACCCAGGGGAAGAAAAGTCCTCTGAGAGCCATGACTTGTTCATCTTGGTTCTTTTAGAGACACAGCGAGGGGACTCCAACCACAGTCTCCCTCGTTGCCACTAACTGGGCCACACACACCCCACTTGACTGGCATCGGTTGAGCCCCCTTTTGAAAAAGAAAAAGATGCTTTGCATGAAGCACTCTCAAAAATACGCGTGCCTTTCCCGTCCCCTGGCTGACCCAGGGGAAGAAAAGTCCTCTGAGAGCCATGACTTGTTCATCTTGGTTCTTTTAGAGACACAGCGAGGGGACTCCAACCACAGTCTCCCTCGTTGCCACTAACTGGGCCACACACACCCCACTTGACTGGCATCGGTTGACCCCCCCTTTTGACAAAGAAAAAGATGCTTTGCATGAAGCACTCTCAAAAATACGCGTGCCTTTCCCGTCCCCTGGCTGACCCAGGGGAAGAAAAGTCCTCTGAGAACCATGACTTGTTCATCTTGGTTCTTTTAGAGACACAGCGAGGGGACTCCAACCACAGTCTCCCTCGTTGCCACTAACTGGGCCACACACACCCCACTTGACTGGCATCGGTTGACCCCCCCTTTTGACAAAGAAAAAGATGCTTTGCATGAAGCACTCTCAAAAATACGCGTGCCTTTCCCGTCCCCTGGCTGACCCAGGGGAAGAAAAGTCCTCTGAGAGCCATGACTTGTTCATCTTGGTTCTTTTAGAGACACAGCGAGGGGACTCCAACCACAGTCTCCCTCGTTGCCACTAACTGGGCCACACACACCCCACTTGACTGGCATCGGTTGAGCCCCCCTTTTGACAAAGAAAAAGATGCTTTGCATGAAGCACTCTCAAAAATACGCGTGCCTTTCCCGTCCCCTGGCTGACCCAGGGGAAGAAAAGTCCTCTGAGAGCCATGACTTGTTCATCTTGGTTCTTTTAGAGACACAGCGAGGGGACTCCAACCACAGTCTCCCTCGTTGCCACTAACTGGGCCACACACACCCCACTTGACTGGCATCGGTTGACCCCCCCTTTTGACAAAGAAAAAGATGCTTTGCATGAAGCACTCTCAAAAATACGCGTGCCTTTCCCGTCCCCTGGCTGACCCAGGGGAAGAAAAGTCCTCTGAGAGCCATGACTTGTTCATCTTGGTTCTTTTAGAGACACAGCGAGGGGACTCCAACCACAGTCTCCCTCGTTGCCACTAACTGGGCCACACACACCCCACTTGACTGGCATCGGTTGACCCCCCCTTTTGACAAAGAAAAAGATGCTTTGCATGAAGCACTCTCAAAAATACGCGTGCCTTTCCCGTCCCCTGGCTGACCCAGGGGAAGAAAAGTCCTCTGAGAGCCATGACTTGTTCATCTTGGTTCTTTTAGAGACACAGCGAGGGGACTCCAACCACAGTCTCCCTCGTTGCCACTAACTGGGCCACACACACCCCACTTGACTGGCATCGGTTGAGCCCCCTTTTGAAAAAGAAAAAGATGCTTTGCATGAAGCACTCTCAAAAATACGCGTGCCTTTCCCGTCCCCTGGCTGACCCAGGGGAAGAAAAGTCCTCTGAGAGCCATGACTTGTTCATCTTGGTTCTTTTAGAGACACAGCGAGGGGACTCCAACCACAGTCTCCCTCGTTGCCACTAACTGGGCCACACACACCCCACTTGACTGGCATCGGTTGAGCCCCCTTTTGAAAAAGAAAAAGATGCTTTGCATGAAGCACTCTCAAAAATACGCGTGCCTTTCCCGTCCCCTGGCTGACCCAGGGGAAGAAAAGTCCTCTGAGAGCCATGACTTGTTCATCTTGGTTCTTTTAGAGACACAGCGAGGGGACTCCAACCACAGTCTCCCTCGTTGCCACTAACTGGGCCACACACACCCCACTTGACTGGCATCGGTTGAGCCCCCTTTTGAAAAAGAAAAAGATGCTTTGCATGAAGCACTCTCAAAAATACGCGTGCCTTTCCCGTCCCCTGGCTGACCCAGGGGAAGAAAAGTCCTCTGAGAGCCATGACTTGTTCATCTTGGTTCTTTTAGAGACACAGCGAGGGGACTCCAACCACAGTCTCCCTCGTTGCCACTAACTGGGCCACACACACCCCACTTGACTGGCATCGGTTGAGCCCCCTTTTGAAAAAGAAAAAGATGCTTTGCATGAAGCACTCTCAAAAATACGCGTGCCTTTCCCGTCCCCTGGCTGACCCAGGGGAAGAAAAGTCCTCTGAGAGCCATGACTTGTTCATCTTGGTTCTTTTAGAGACACAGCGAGGGGACTCCAACCACAGTCTCCCTCGTTGCCACTAACTGGGCCACACACACCCCACTTGACTGGCATCGGTTGAGCCCCCCTTTTGACAAAGAAAAAGATGCTTTGCATGAAGCACTCTCAAAAATACGCGTGCCTTTCCCGTCCCCTGGCTGACCCAGGGGAAGAAAAGTCCTCTGAGAGCCATGACTTGTTCATCTCGGTTCTTTTAGAGACACAGCGAGGGGACTCCAACCACAGTCTCCCTCGTTGCCACTAACTGGGCCACACACACCCCACTTGACTGGCATCGGTTGACCCCCCCTTTTGACAAAGAAAAAGATGCTTTTCATGAAGCACTCTCAAAAATACGCGTGCCTTTCCCGTCCCCTGGCTGACCCAGGGGAAGAAAAGTCCTCTGAGAGCCATGACTTGTTCATCTTGGTTCTTTTAGAGACACAGCGAGGGGACTCCAACCACAGTCTCCCTCGTTGCCACTAACTGGGCCACACACACCCCACTTGACTGGCATCGGTTGAGCCCCCTTTTGAAAAAGAAAAAGATGCTTTGCATGAAGCACTCTCAAAAATACGCGTGCCTTTCCCGTCCCCTGGCTGACCCAGGGGAAGAAAAGTCCTCTGAGAGCCATGACTTGTTCATCTTGGTTCTTTTAGAGACACAGCGAGGGGACTCCAACCACAGTCTCCCTCGTTGCCACTAACTGGGCCACACACACCCCACTTGACTGGCATCGGTTGACCCCCCCTTTTGACAAAGAAAAAGATGCTTTGCATGAAGCACTCTCAAAAATACGCGTGCCTTTCCCGTCCCCTGGCTGACCCAGGGGAAGAAAAGTCCTCTGAGAGCCATGACTTGTTCATCTTGGTTCTTTTAGAGACACAGCGAGGGGACTCCAACCACAGTCTCCCTCGTTGCCACTAACTGGGCCACACACACCCCACTTGACTGGCATCGGTTGACCCCCCCTTTTGACAAAGAAAAAGATGCTTTGCATGAAGCACTCTCAAAAATACGCGTGCCTTTCCCATCCCCTGGCTGACCCAGGGGAAGAAAAGTCCTCTGAGAGCCATGACTTGTTCATCTTGGTTCTTTTAGAGACACAGCGAGGGGACTCCAACCACAGTCTCCCTCGTTGCCACTAACTGGGCCACACACACCCCACTTGACTGGCATCGGTTGAGCCCCCTTTTGAAAAAGAAAAAGATGCTTTGCATGAAGCACTCTCAAAAATACGCGTGCCTTTCCCGTCCCCTGGCTGACCCAGGGGAAGAAAAGTCCTCTGAGAGCCATGACTTGTTCATCTTGGTTCTTTTAGAGACACAGCGAGGGGACTCCAACCACAGTCTCCCTCGTTGCCACTAACTGGGCCACACACACCCCACTTGACTGGCATCGGTTGAGCCCCCCTTTTGACAAAGAAAAAGATGCTTTGCATGAAGCACTCTCAAAAATACGCGTGCCTTTCGCCTCCCCTGGCTGACCCAGGGGAAGAAAAGTCCTCTGAGAGCCAGGTCCACATTGTCAGTGGACAGACACGTGTGCTTATCTGCCAGCAGACCCCCAGCAGCACTGAAGACAGGTTCCGAGAGAACGCTGGCTGCAGGACACGACAAGATCCTCAAGGCGTACGTGGCGAGCTCAGGCAATTTATCCAGATTGGAAGCCTAAAATGAGCAGGGCTCAAGTTGCACAATAATGGAATCGATGTTTCTTTGCATATACTCATATATCTGTGTGTCTCCCTCTTTTTCCTTGTCCAGCTGTTTTGTTTTCACATGAGTATATGTCCTTGTCACTTTCCCATGTGTTTGTGTTATGTTGTGAGTTGTTTGTCACCTTTTGGACACCTTTCAGGGTGTTTTCTAGGTGTTTTACTGTGTTTGTGATTGCCTGCCATTGTTTCCTATGGGCTCGAGTTCGGTTCGTCGAACGTTCGACGAGCCGAACTCGAGCCAGACCCCCCGTTCGGCGAACCGCCTCGAGCCGAACCGGGACCGGTTCGCTCATCTCTACACAGGAATATTACCCCTGGAGCCCCTCTGACCAGCTAGCTATGTTGAAACAGTTACCTGACCCTGAAAACCAACCTTTCCCATTTTACAGGCAAATACAGACAATACAGGTGACTTATAAATGCACTTGGGCAGACCTCGAGAGTTTGGTGACTGCAAAAGCAGGTGACGTGCTGGGACACATAATTAAGACGCATACTGATATGATGAAGGAGCAATCATGGGTCATGGACGTTGAGTCTGAGAGGTCTGGAATGACGTACTGTGAGGCATTGAAAGGATGGGCTACAAAGAAACAAACAGAGCAGTCTGTACTGATGACTGACGTGACACAGCAAAAAGGGGAGAGTATAGAGACGTACTTTGGGAGGTTACAGCTGAAGTGGACAGACATGGGGTACAGTGCAAGAAACGACCTTGATATCAAAATATTGGTGAATGCATTCATTGACGGTATGAATAAGTTTTTACGAGAAGCAGTACAGACAGCCAGACCTGAGTGGAGAAACATGGACCCAACAGACCTTCTGCAAGTAGCTAAGGGGGTTGAACTGACAAAATGCAAGCGACCAGTTATGTATGCTAGAGCACAAGGAAGACAGTGGAAACAGAGGGGGGGGGGGGCACCAGGTGACCGAGCGACCGTACAGTGCTGGAATTGTGGACAGAATGGACATTATGCCAGACAGTGCAAAAACTCCAAAAAGGAGAGTGAGCAGACTGATTTCCCTCCTCCCTTGCCTCTGACCTAGGAAACTGGCAACCCAGTGACAAATGTGTACCCTGTTTTCGTTCCCTCAGGACCTGGTCCCACCTTACTTACGACCATAACCATGCCAGGGGGGAAAGAGGCAGAATTTTTAATTGACACTGGGGCAGCCGGCACTGTGGTACATAAAGACCTGATAAAGCCAGATATGATCACTGACGAGACTGTGGAGTGTGTTGGGGTGGAGGGATTGGTGTCTGAAACTCCCTTGACAAAACAGATGAAGCTGAGATTACAAGATAGCCAGGAAATTCTCACAAAGCTTATTGTTAGTGAAAACACTCCTATGAATTTGCTGGGGGCTGATGTGTTAAGTGCTATCCAGGCTACCATACAATACACCCCAGAAGGTATTACAGTCACAAGTCCCCTCTCTGACAAACACTTGTGCAAGATTGCAGCAATGGTGTACATGTCCAAATCTGCGAGAGTGTCCGATACCAGAACTAGTGAAGACATAGCAATGCAACAAGTTCCAGACATTGTATGGGCAAAGGGAAAAACTGATGTTGGTCGGCTTCCTATTCCCCCAGTCATGATAAAATTAAAAGAAGGCTCCACTCCTCCTTGTTTAAAACAGTATCCCTTAAGTCCAGCCAAATCAATGGCCCTGACCAGAGATATAAGAGAATATGTGGAAGCAGGGGCTCTAGTACAAAGGTCCTCCCCCTGTAACACTCCCTTGTATCCAATCAAGAAAAAAGGGCCCAAAGGTTCCCCTGACACGTACAGAATGGTGCATGATTTGAGAGCTGTCAATGCTGTCACTGAGAGTGTAACACCAATTGTTCCAAACCCACATACCTTACTGTCACAAATCCCAGGGACCTCCAAATGTTTTACAGTAATTGATTTGGCAAATGCATTTTTCTCTGTGCCTCTACACCCTGACTGTCAGTATCTTTTTGCCTTCACACATGAGGGGAAACAGTACATGTGGACAGTCCTCCCGCAAGGAGGAATGAATTCACCTACCATTTATTCTACAGCTATGGCAGGAATTCTGGAGCAGTGGCAACCGCCTCATCCACAGGTTACGCTATTGCAGTACGTGGATGACCTTTTGCTCTGCTGTCCAGACCAGACGTCCTGCAAGGAAGCCACAATTTCTTTGTTGTGTTTTCTGGCAGAGAATGGTTGCAAAGTTTCACGTGAAAAATTACAGTACTGTAAGCAAAAGGTAACATTTTTGGGTCACTGTATCTCTGAAGGTACGAGACACCTGACTGAGGAGAGAAAACAAGCAGTCCAAAATCTCTCCTTACCCAGGTCCCACCGGCAACTGCGCACCTTTTTGGGCTTAGTGTCATACTGCAGGCCTTGGATAAGGTCTGCCTCGCAAATGATGCAACCCCTCTATGAGTGTCTGTCATCTGACCCCTTTGACCTCACTCAGGAAGCTATTGATTCCTTTCATTCCCTTAAACTACTCATTGTATCTGCCCCAGCCCTGGGTATTCCAAATTACGATCAACCATTTTTCTTGTTTTGCACAGAACAGGGAGGGCATGCGACAGCCGTCCTCACACAGCAACATGGTGACAAACAAAGACCAATAGCTTACTACTCAGCGCGATTGGACCCAGTTGTCAGAGGGTCACCCACGTGTGTACGTGCTGTAGCGGCTGCTGCAGTACTGCTAGGGAAAGCTTGCGAGATCACATTGACATTTCCCTTAACAATTTACTCCCCGCATGACATTCATGCTATACTTGTGCAAGTCCAACCAAAACACCTGTCTATGGCCAGACAGCTCAGACTTGAATGTGCCCTTCTGATTCCTGAGTATGTCACCCTCAAGAGGTGTAATGTTCTGAATCCAGCCACCCTTTTGCCAGTAGATTCAGAAAAGGGGGAATTGGTGACAATGGTAGCAAGTGAGGATGAATACTTTGACATGACGCACGAGCATGACTGCATAGAGCTGATGAGTCAGGAGACAGCAGGTTTTCCACATGTCTATGATACACCTATTACTAATGCAGATTTTGAGTTTTTTGTAGATGGCTCCAGATACCACCTGGATGGGAGATTCTACACTGGATATGCAGTAGTATCCTCGCATGAGGTAATCCGAGCTGAACCACTCCCGCCGCACATGTCCGCGCAGGAGGCGGAGCTAACAGCGCTCATTGAGGCGTGTAGAGCGGGGTCAGGTAGGAAAATTAATGTTTATTCAGACTCAAAGTATGGATTTGGGATCTGTCATGATTTTGGCCCTATCTGGAGAAGTAGAGCTTTTCTTACGTCAGCTTGTAAGCCTATTAAAAATGCAGAATTGGTAAAACAGTTAATGGAGGCACTAATGTTACCAGTCCAGGTTGGCATCATTAAGGTGAAAGCACACACAAAAGGTGACTCACTGGAGGTAGCGGGCAATAGAAGGGCGGATGCGGCTGCGAAAGCAGCGGCAAAGAGGCCTAGGGATCAGAGGATAGTGGCAGGGAGCCAGCAGGTCCCAGCCACAGTGAGTCTGGATGTCCTGAAATCCCTCCAGCATCAGGCTGCCCAAACAGAGAAGGAACACTGGGGGAAAATGGGAGCTGGGCTGAACTCGAATGGAGTATGGGAAAGTAAGGACAGGTTGTGTTTACCAAGGTCCCTGTTCCCTATGATGGCACAAGCAACACATGGCCCCACTCACGCCTCAAAAAGTCACATGTGTAACCAGGTGAATGCCTTCTGGATCGCTCCTGGCTTCAGTTACGTAGCCTCCAAACACGTACAATCCTGCATTATCTGCGCACAACACAACCCAGGTAAAACAGTAAAAGTCCCTAAGAAAGCAACACCCAAACCGCTCTATCCGTTTCAACGACTGCAAATAGACTACATACAACTACCCAAGGTAGGAGTGTATGAATACGTCCTGGTATGTGTAGATCTCTTCTCAGGATGGGTTGAGGCCTATCCAGTAAAATGTGCAAATGCTAAAACAACTGCAGAAAAACTGATGAAGGAACTAGTCTGTCGGTATGGCATCCCAGAAGCCATAGAAAGTGACAGGGGTACACACTTCACTGGAGAAATAATGAGGGACATTATGCAGGCCCTGGGAATAGAGCAGGCATTCCATACCCCTTATCATCCACAGAGCAGTGGAAAAGTAGAGAGATTAAACGGGACACTTAAACTAAAAATTCAAAAGGCCATGGCAGAGACAGGAAAGAATTGGGTAGAGTGCTTATCCCTGGCACTCTTTTCAGTCAGACACACTCCAAATAGGAAGACAGGCTTGTCTCCTTTTGAAGTCCTTTTTGGTAGTGCCCCAAAAACAGGTCTCTACTTTCCACAAGTGTTACAGATGCAACACGGCACTATGACAGCCTACGTCCAGGCCTTACAGGAAAGACTTAATGTGGTGCATAAACATGTCTTTTCATCCATTCCAGATCCCAATGCAAGTGCAGATGTGCATCAGCTGAATCCAGGTGATTGGGTGGTCGTGCGCAGACACGTGAGAAGGAGCCTAGATCCACGCTTTGATGGCCCATTCCAAGTCCAGCTGACCACATCCACCTCAGTGAAACTTGAGGGAAAACCCACCTGGATCCACGCCAGTCACTGTAAAAAGGTCACTCCACCGGCAGAATGACAGTCTTGCTAATTATCCTGCTAGGTGTAGCAGGGTTGCTGCAACAAACAAAGACACTGAGCGAACTTTTTAATACGGACTGGGATAATAAACTCATTCGCCACCATATTTCTCTTACTGAGGACATGGAGGGAGAAAAGCCAAAAGACTGTTGGATCTGCACACACAGTCCTATTTCTTCAAAGACTATGCCTTATTTAGCCTTACCTCTGGAACCACAGGAGGTATTGGTACCAGACTGTATACACAATGAAACCTGGACTCAATCTAGATTTTTGGGAGAAGATGTACCTCGTGATGTATCTGCTACATTGACTATAGTTGGATGGGTCACTAAACCCTGGTTCCAGCTAAATATCACTCGACCCGATGGATACTCGTGGTGGATGGAATACGATTCAGACATGGGCATAATTGCCAAAATAAAGACTAAGATTCCTCATTCGGGCCCCATTCCCCATGATGGATTATGGTTCAGTCTTCAATACAATGGTGTTGGAAATTGTGGAGAAGACAATAACTGTTTCTATATACATACACATGACTCAACCAAGGACAATGAGACAGTATATCAGAAGGGTATTGAGGGCTGTACATCATCATTTATTAGACGGACTTTTAGGAGGGAGCGGGGTAGCTGTATCTCGGGTATGACCGGAAAACAAATGAACAATACGTGGTGTGCTCATAAAGTCATGAAGGGGCTTCTGAATCTGCTTTATTGTGTACAAAGTCAAACTCACTTTTGTATTTTCCCAGAGGGAGTGTTTTTGGTTTGTGGGAATCGTGCTCACAAGTGGGTGAGCCCTGACATGAGGGGGGTTTGCACACTTGCCAGACTTACACCTGCCACTTTCATAGTTCCTCATAGTAAAGTAGATGTAGCAGCTGTCCCAATTCATACCTTGTATAAACGAGCAGCAGATAATAAACCCCGGCCAAATGGTAGGCCTCATGTAGTAGAATTGGGAAAAGCAAATAAGGTATTTAGTGCTATTTTCATACACCCTTTCTTAATGCAAATGTGGGACAAGCTAGTAGAGTCCACTGACTACCTGGATGATCAAATTTTTCGGGTTCTTGAGATTCTAAATGCTACCAATGCTATACAAAAACAATTAATTGTAGTCACTAACCAGCATACTATAGTGCTAGACTTTGTGACAGCAAAAGACGGCGGAATGTGTCAAATAATTGGTCCTGCCTGTTGCCATTACATTGACCCTGCAGGCAACCTCCAGGTTAGAGCAGATATACAGAAAACAAGTGAACTTAGGGATAAATGGTTAAAAGAGCACGATGCCAACAAGGACTCCTGGTGGGGAAATACATTTTCTTTTATGAATCCAGCCAATTGGTTTAAAGGCATAGCAGGTTGGGTTTCTGGCATTATACAAACCTGTATGCAAATATTGTTGTTCTGTCTACTGCTTTATATAGCTGTAAAAACATTGATATATGCATTACCTAAACTATTGAATAATGTATGTTCTAAGAGTCCCAGCATTGAACCCTCTGTAGTTTACTACGGACCCCAAATGGCCTCTGCTGACCGGGAGTAGGTGTCCACACTGAGGGTGGATGGGTGAAGTGGTAGGAAGACCCCTCATGGGTACTAGGCCCATGAGCCAGCAGCTCCTGTTTGGACGCCTACTGACCGTGTAGTGAAGGTTATACCATTTACAAAAGGGGGAAATTGATATAGAAGGGTTAATAGTTTCTCTTTTTCTTTATTAAAGATTTATTGTTATTAGTAAGTATATCTGATGGTAGTTCATAGTCATTATGGAGCCTACGGAATAAGAGACAGACTCAAGGATTATTATGGTTTCTAAATGTTCTTCTTATCTCATATGCATGACTCTACATTTTTGTTTTGCTAAAACTTAAAGGTCATATGAACAATTAGTAAAGTTCAGCTCGAAGTTTTTTTCTTTTTCTTTTGCAATATCACATTGATCTGTAAATGGTATAAATAAACTGTACTTTGATGAAATAAACAGAAGAAATTGATCATGCCCACATGGATGCTGGTCTTTTCTCTCCGAGCGCTCGATCTTGATTAGGTCTGAAGAGGCCTAACTCAAGAGAACCTCACTGGTGATCCCATAAGCTGACTTGTGACAAAACAGAACAGCTACAACAGCATCATCACCAACTAAATTGTATACTTGACTTTAGTGGGTGTGGGGGGTCTTAGTTGGTGTTTGTGATGCCTGCTTTGGTCGGTATGGCCTGGTGTTTCTTTCAGCAAGCTATATTGAGGACCCGGCCCTCTTATTATTTGATGTTGTATCCGTCAGCTGCGTGCCACCGTTGTTAGCTTGCAGTAAACTGCTTGTTGGGTTTGTCACCTAGGCCAGTAGGCATACTTTCCTTGCAGTGTCTGGAGTGATTGAATGTGGTGACCGGTTTACTGAGTAGGCATAACAGGCCTAGTGGGCACAGCACAGTGTCTCCTGTGCACTATGGCAAACTGTCCACTTATTGGGGAAAGCTCAAACGCAGTGTCAGGAAACAGAGTCAGTTGATGGGGGCGTGATAGCAACTGGGCTTAGTCAGTCAACAGAAAGTGACCAGCTGAAGGGCACTCACTAACCAGGTAGAGCGCGTGGAAGGAAACCAAGGCAGGTGTAACGCGCACCAGCTAAGCTTGTCACACTCGCTAAATTCCAGTCCCCAATACAGCAAGTATGCCAACTAATTCACATACAGAATCAAATTTGTTTTAAATTTTACCAAAAACTTGGAATCACCAGAATTCAATTTTCTTTCGTATTCGCTTTGGATAAATGCAGCAAAAAATTAAAAGAAAAAATAAAATATTAAGTCTTTCTCCTGTCTCTTTACACTGCTATCTGCAGGGTCCTCAAGTCCTTTTTCAGTTGTCTCTTGTCCTATTTTGTCTTCACAGTGGTCATCAATAACTTCGGCATTGACTAGGCCTCATGTCATCATGACCTCGTATGGCATAGCCGGGGCCTGAGGTGCCGCACCCAAGAAAGGGGAATACAAGTACTCAGCAGGAATATTTTTTAAACCCTACCTTTATTATACTCTGGGATCTGTAGAGACAATTATACTTAGTAGGATGATCACTATAAAGCGCTAATGAATTAATGGTGCTTATATAAGGGAGTAAAATGAATGAATGAATGAATGAATAAGGCAGATTTAAATCACTTCAAATTAAATTGATGCAAATCAAATTTACCGGCTATATTAGAGTGAACTTTTTTAAAAAGAAATAAATTACCAAATGGTTAATGTTTTGGGACCACTGTAGATGTAAATTAGACGTTTTAACAGTAAAAAAAAAGATGGCAACTCATACCAACCAGAAGAAAGCTAAAACGACAATTTTTTGGACACCATTGGGTGACCTGGGCATCTTGTATATGTGCCAAGAGTTTTTCTGCGGCATATACCAAGCTTACCGAAAAGTGAATACTTGAACAAGTGACTACGCTGCAGCCTTTGATTGGGGATGACTTTATCCCAGTGACATACACCCCTGATGAGTGGCAATACATATGGTAGATCTAATAGCTTGTATTTCCAATAGCTGTTAAAAGGAGCAAATTAAATGGACTGAAAAAAACTAGCCCTGATTATAAAGAGCTGGAAGTGGTCTTGTGACATCACCGATCATCGGTTATAAGGTTCAGTATCACTATATAATTATTTTATGTCTAAGAATAATACCCATCATCCCTAAGTGATCGCTCCACACATGGACTTCCAAAGCCAGACTTTATTTTTAAAACCTCACATAATCAAAGTGGCATTTGCTGTCATACATAACTCCATTAGGAGCAGACAAGAACCTCTTCTTACTATTTATGCCTTTGGCTGCAGCCTTTCTATCTGAATGGATGTTGTGAGCGTTATTTAAGATTGTATTTTACATGCTTTTAACTAAAATGCTAAGTAAAGTGTCAGCACTGTATAAATATAAATTACAGCTACAAATAAAAATATTCACTTCTGCTTCCAGCCTGTCACTGTCCTAATGCTAAATGTTACTTTTCATCTGTAAGTTATCAAATGTTACTCTTTAGCAAATGCGGAGCCAATTACACAAAGCTGCTCGATAAAAGTATGTTAATCCACTGCAGTATCTCAATCGGTAGAAATACGGCATATTATTCACAAATAAGTAGGCTTTAAGATTGCTGAGGGATATTACGATTTATCCCCTGACCTCTCCTATTAATGTATAATACAAATGTTATATCCTCTAAGCAGTTATTATTATTATTATTATTATTATTACTATTATTATCAATCCTATTTCTTGGCCAATGCATAAAGGGAAATCTGCAGCAAATGTTTTGCAAAATCTGCATTTCAAATTCTGAAGATTCCCCTATAGAATGTGGGACAAAATCATTATATATACTGTATATATATATATATATATATATATATATATATATATATATATAGATAGATAGATACAATTTTCAGGGCAGCACTTAAAAATAGATTGGGTGCAAAATCCTTCACAACAGCACCCTACCGTCCCTTCAATATTTCCAAAAAATCAGAAGGGAGCACTCCACTTCTCTTTCAAATAAAATCTTCTTTAATGGCCCATATCATGATATAAGTGGAGTGCTGCCTTCTGTTTTTTTTGGAAATATATATATATATATATATATATATATACATATATAGATAGATATATAGATAGATAGATATAGATATAGACGTTATATATTATATGTATATGAATATGTATTACATATATAATATGTATACGTATATATACAGATATCTATATATATATATATATATTTACATATATGTGGCCATGTTTATTTATTCCTAGATATACCGATATATACCGTATATATATATATATATATATATATATATATATATATACACACACATATATTTATATACATACATATATATATACAGTACATATATATATATATATACATACAGACCTATATTTTATATATATATATATATATATATATATATATATATATATATATATATATATATATATATGAGACAAAAAAGACCAGTCGCACACTGTGAAAAATACTAAATAAATTCTAACTTATAACATAAATGGAAGTATTTGGAATATTATAATGGCCATTGTAATACCAGCCCAGCCAGCGCCCCTTCACGGCACCCTCCTTTGCTGGGTCCTACACTACACTGCATCTTTTCTGGGTTTTAAAAACCTACAAGATTAGCTGGTGATATATATATATATATATATATATATATATATATATATATATAAATATATATAAAAATATATATAGCACCATCATAATCAGCAGCACATTAGTGACATCATCACTGTCGTAGGTTTAGAGGGAAGATATATCCAAATTTTTGGGCAATTTCAACTTTTGACATTTTGTAGAGTTCTTCTAAATTTCACGCCCGGCGTCCAATTGGATTGAATCACAGTGACGACTTCCAGACACCGGACGCAGCAGTGTACGGGAAGACGGATGGGACGTGTGCGCCAAAGATACAGGTGCAATTAAAACAAGGATGTATATAAGGATGTCGATCACGCCATACCGGCACCTCCAGGACGAAGCTCTAGGCGAAATGCGTCGAGGTGCGGGGCGGCGTGATCCATATACTTACCATTTATATAGCTGGTGGGTATTCACTATGAAGTAATGCTTTTACCCCCAGACTATGGTTCAGCGGTGAGCTTGACACTGCTTGTCCTGTGCAACTGAATCTAGGAACACAGGGCTATACATATATATGTTCACAATCTATGCTGTCTTGCACTAAGCACTCTATATGTATTCATGTATGATCATGACTAATATCTTTTGAGAATCATGTGGACTGTGGACATTGCACTATGCTAAGCACTTTCTATGCATTAATGAACCATCTTGTCAAATCATTAACACTATCCACTTCTATTATGAACCAATAATATATATGAGTTATGTGGAGCATGCTACCCTGTTATGAGAATCTCCTCTGAATGTTTTATATAAAGATTTTTAATAATTTTTTCACCTCTGTGCACTGTGTGATATTCATATCTGAATTAAATAAAAATTTATCTGACAGCAATTCTACTTAGAATAATTTATTTATATATGAAAAATGTGGGACAAAAGGTTATATGTAGGAAATACATGTTAATTTGGGACCTAGTCCAAAAATATTGTTGAAATGGACCTAAGCATTCTTCTCTTTAAAGTGTTTCTTCTAAATGATCAAACTAAATAGAGCTTAATAAAAGAAGGCTTAACCCTTCCAATGTACCAGCTCTTTTAGCAGGAATGTGAGGTTGTTTCTTTGCAAGGTCCTGAAAGAAAAATATTACTTTTTAGTAAAATATCAAAAATGCGAGGTTAATACAGACAATATCGTCATTTTCCATACTCTGAACAAATCTTTTCTCTTATTTTGATCAATGTTTTGACTTGTCCTTAATCTAAAGCAATTTTCATGAAAGGTTTTATTGATGCCTTAAAATTGCTCAAATAAAAAATTGGGTGTTTTCTTCTATTTTCTAAAATTGCTCAGTCGTTTACTAATGTGGAAAACTAAAATCATTTCCCAATTGAAATGAAATAAAAACGTGCTGTACATAAGGCAAATGGAGCAATAGCCAAAGATCTTGACCAGGGAACAACCTGATCTCAACTACCCGTGGCTTTCATCAACTTTTTTCCATTAAGGTTCTGTAATATAATTATGTTATTTTTCCCAACTATGGGGAGTAGACTCCTTATCTAATAATAGGTCCCATTACGCCATAGATATTATTAGCTGTAGCTGATAAGATAATTGTCTATTTGCCAGTGCTGAATTATATATCCATTTGTTCAATATGCACTTTCTAGCTCGAAGCAAAATGATGTTGATTAATTGTTGGTCCCCTGAAGGTTTTCTCCAACGGAGAGACATTACTTCAAACACCAAAGGTCTGATTTCACGTGCAGACCTTCAATTTTATCATGAAAATCACAAGAACTTACTGATCTCACCACACTGACAAACAGAATGAAATTCCCACTACGTTCCCTACAGGTGGGGTCTCCACTAATTGTTTCCTTCTTGATCCTACTTACTATTTGAGGTGAAAAGAATAGCAGGTTGATTAGCTACAATTTCATTTTATGAAAACTGATAATTGGATCTGAAATTAACATTGTACATGTAAGGATTTGTTACATCTATAGAGCGGCGTATTCTTGAATATTTCATATTACTTTTAGAATAAGAAACGTGCTTTTCGAGGGGAAGTCAACCAGTAGACCACTTTGAGATATAGGTCTGAGGTATGGTAATGACCAGAGATGAATAAATATATCCAAGCTTAATTGAATTCCACTCGATTTTTTTTTAAAAAATCAGCATTTTTAATTTATGCCAATTTTTTTTTACCCGCTTCCATGCAGATTCGGCAAAATAGCGTTTGCTGGCTGCCGTTTTTCATGAACCGTAAAGGGCCAAAAAAATCTTTATACTCAACATACCATTCATCCCTCCAGCCTCTCAGGTCCTTACCATAATCAATCCAGTCCTTGTTACATCTTCTAATCAAGTGTTTAACTCTTCGGGATGGTTTTAAACATGTAAGATAGCAGTGCTCGTTATGGCGTCATGACACAGAAGATGCTGTGCAGACAGTATGGGTACGGAGAGGAGGAGAAAGGCCGGAGAGGTGAGTGATAAGGCAAGTAAAAAGTTTTTTTTCCTTTTTTCACATATGCTGGTTATGCTGATTATGCTTTGGGTGTGAAGAGACCCCACAGCTGATGAAGGGACATTAAGTTTGCATGGAATAATTTATCTGTAAATTGAATGTTCTGAGAAAATCTGTTCAAAAAGGCAAATTTGAATTTTGCCTGTTTTGCGTATCTCTAATAATTACCTAATTTTTGCACCAAAAGAAGAAAAACCTTATTACAACTCTTCCATTTGTCATGCTGCTGGGTATGACAAGTGTGGCATGTCCGAACAGACCAACAGGGAGCCTGGTGCATGACAAAAATACAATCAAAAACACAAGTATGGGGGAACACTGGGGACACAATAACAACAGTGGGTGCTATCTCTAGTGGGAGGGGTAGATGGGACACCTCCTATTCTCACCTGTAGCTTTCCCTACTCTTCTAGCCAGGCCCTATACAGTCCTCTCAACTGTTGTCGAGCAGGAACCTGATACCCTGAAAAAAACCCTGTAGATGTCCTGGCTAGTGCATTGGCAGGTGGGAGACGCTAGCTCCACCACTGCTCTAATACTACACAAGAAAAGGTAAGACAAACAGGGGAAAACAGCAACAAAAAAGGATAATGTCTGGCTTCTGAAACATTCCTTCACAGGACCTTCCACCAAGGCAGCCAGAGAACAAATGGATTTGTAGCTTCAGCAAGGATTGATGGAAAACATTTCTATTAAACCTAAAGGGGCATGGCTACAAAGCAGCTGCAGCTGAAACACTCAGCTAGGAACTGCTTGACAAAACTGACATTAATAAATAGGAAATTAGGGATGCACAGCACAAAATCAACACGGTTGAGTGCAGCCTATGTGTAAAACAATGATGCAAGCAAAAAGGAGAAAACGGTACACATAATAGAGGCGCACATCAGGATCATGCAATATTCAAATATAATAAATTTTTATTGGGTCAAAAAGAAAAGACAAGGACATCATAAAAACCTTTAAAATACACATATGACATATGACCTCACTGATACTCCAATTGAATTAAATTGCTTTCCATGTGGATAAACAGATAGTAGTTCAATCAACAATATATAACATGCAAAACACCTTCTAGATCAAAAGATGAGGACAAATACCTAGTAAGACAATTAATACTGAGGTAGTATATAACGTGAAAAGAGCCCTCAAATTGGTAGTTACACAGTTATACCATGACTGAGGACTGCGTCCATATTAATAGTATGCACATCCGGCCCCTCCAATGCTACCCCAGTACCACAGCTATAGCAATATGGATTATATATAACAGTGTGAGACACAATGATCAGTCAAAAAGTGGCCAAATACTAGGTAAGTTGGATATAATTGCATGAAAGGAGAACGCATAGTATCAGGTAAAATACGTGGAACAACAAGTCCCAGCCAGGGAATTTCACTAAGCTCATGCAGCCAGGGACCGCAGATCACACTAGTAGTTTCTGTGATCTATGGCCAAAGTGCCAGAGATGCCTGGGCTGGCAAGATTGTGAATACCAGGAGAGTGCACAGCTCTCCACCCATACAAAGTGCAAGGAGCATCACAAAGACATATCCATTAAGCATACAAGCAGTATGGGCGCAAAATAAGCGCGTTTACCAGCCGGGCCCGGCGCAGTCAAAGAAGGTATGCATGAATCATACAAAGGAGTAAAAGTGGGGTCAGGAAACGGCCCAACGCGTTACGCTGACTAGCAGCTTCGTCAGGGGAGGTGTAAGACAAAGGACCCACCACACATATATATATACACAGATAATGATTAAGTGATTACCTGCCAATTGTCGTTAAATTAATTACAGCTGCCTGAAGCCACTGGGTGCCTCAGCGGTCTGCTGATAGGGAAGCGAGCGATCGCACAGTGCATAATAGTGCCTGTGCAGATGTCGCGGGCGGGGAGGAGGGTGTCAGCACACCGCGCTCACCCCTTCTGCTCGGGTCCGGCAGCTGCTCAGTGGTGGCTCGAGCGGTGGGCCGGATCCCGGGGTTTCTCGAGCGACACTCCTCGCCCGTGAGTGAAAGGGGGTGTTTGTTGGGTGAAGGGATTGTTATAGTTCGTGACGCCACCCACGGTTGTGGTGATTGCACCACCGCTGCTCAGTGTGGGGGTCCCGGGGATGGTGATGCGGAGCAGCCAGGTGTTGTGTTGCCCCTCCGTGGGTAGGGGTTGGTGATCCCGGGGCCCAGTGATGAGATGTGAAGTGTAGGGCCTGGAGGGCGCAGGGACGCGGGGGCAGCGCTGTGCCTTGCGGCACTATGGTACTCACTCAGCCTGACACACGGACACAGTTTGTACGGTAAACCAACGGCTGGTAGGACGGTCCCACAGACGGCTGCACCTGCACTCCCGGTAGGTGACGGTGATGTCTCTCTTCCTTGCACCTGTGTTGACTGATGGTAGCGGTGGATTCCCTCCGGTTACCCGCTCCCCGGCTGCAATCTGGGCCGGAGGAGCTCTACACTTTGCCCGCAGGCGCTGGCCCTGAGAAACTTGTGCCGTGGCGGTGTCTCTCCAATACGGGTTGGGCTGTTGCCTTCAATCGGGACTTGGTTGTTGGGGGATCTGCGTCCCCGTCACTGACGGATTTGGCAAATCTGGCGACTCCTAGCCTTGCCGGGGTCCGAGAGGCCCCTGCCCTGGTGCTGACTGTCCTTCGGAACACTGCTCCAGACCACCGGGCACACAGCCAACGGGGTCCTTCCAGGAACTTCCAAACGGTCCCCCTCCAGACAGTCACCGCCGTTGCTGACCTTGCTGTTCTGGCCCTCACAAAGCTGGACCCTTCAGGCTGTCTTTCTCTTCTGTCACTTTACTTGCTTTTTCTCCATTACTACTTTCACTTTCACTTTCTTAGCTCCTCTCCTCCCTAAGCTGAACTCTGTGGTTTACTCAAGCTCGTCCCTGAGCTATCTGCCTGGTTTCTTCCTGCCTCCAGTGTTGTGAGCTCCTCGGTGGGCAGAGCCAACCGCCTGGCCCACCCCCTGGTGTGCATCATCAACCTCTGGAGGAAGGCAACAAGGATTTGTGGTTAGCTGTGATGTGCCTACCTGGAGTGTGGGGTGTGGTGGTGTTTGACCTGTGTCCCCTGGCTTGCCCAGGGCGACACACAGACAAAACCGGAAGTCCAAGGGTGCACGTGACGACACAGTAGCCACGTGCACACAACCAGGGAATGGAGCATGTAAACAGATCGTAATGGGCATGCGCGAGCCGTGCATGGTAGAAGGCGTCCCTCCCAGCAGCACAGGCAGATCTAACGCAGCATATAGAGTTCAGGGAGATGGATATACACGAGCACAAGTGCCAGAACAAACAAGAATCTGCGTTCGAGTCCAGATATTATACAGATAAATATTCCTAAGGGTAAATAGAGGTGGATCTATAAGTACCAACTTAATCTATGATTAGGGAAGATGATTAGGTGAAAATAAGGATATATAGTTTTTAGAATTTAGAAAGAAACCTCCGTGCCAGACTCAATGGTAAATATAGACAATCTATACTACAGGCATAACTGAGGAAAAAAAAAAAAACACAGTGATCTTCAGGTGGACATATAATAAGTGTCAACACGAGCTTAATAATACATATAAGATCAAAATTCAAGTGAACATAGTGTATTTAAGCTCAATAATAGAGTACCACAGGACCAGATAAAATTTGACCATGGGTTGACTCATATCATATTTCTGAACTAGTCAGAGACAGAAACGGACACTACAATCCACTCGCACTGCCCTTTCTGATATATCAAGACAAAAAGTAGAGGGCATAAATCGTGTATACCGGCATAATGTCCAGTCACAAATAATATATAAGTCCCGGTAGACGTCAACCCCCCATGTTCATCACAGGTTCTATTGCTGGATTCACTCTTGATCTCTTCCCTCCACTTTTTCACTGATCATAGTTTGATCTCTTATTCTGTTGAATCATCCCTTGCCGTTATCTTCATGTTGTAGACAATACATAACGCCAGATCTTAATTCAATGCCATCAGAAGGTGAACTGCAAAGGAACAACAGTCAAGAACATAATGAGCCAATTCTCCAAGAATAAGTACCAACAACCTAGCCCAGGAAACCAGTGTACAGCAGTTCCTCATTAAGCCCATGGGGGGCAAGTGAGTCAAGATGGAAGATCCATCTTGATTCTGCTCGGAGGAGCGCCTTATGAGGGGAACCACCTCTACCGGTTTCATGAATCTTTTCCAGACCCACTACCAACAAATTTCTGCTGGAACCCAAATGGAACCTCAAAAAATGAGATGCTATCGAGGTAAGAGTCTTACCTTTCTTAAGGTCAGTTGCTGCTAAATTGATGGTAGAGGTGTGTTTTTGAATTCGCTTGCGGAGCTCCTGAGACGTCTGGCCCACATACACCTTTGGACAATCACAAACAATAGCATAAACAACATTAATCGTCTTGCAATTAATGTAAGAATGCAGGGTGTATTTTTTTGTGTCACAGGGATTCACAAAATGCTCCCTGGTGGGATGCATATGAGGACACACACTGCAGGCTCCACAAGGGAAAGAGCCCTTCAGAACAATGCCCCTCTGCAGTCTCACTGTGGGCCTACGGAAGTGGCTGCTAGTGAGCATATCTCTAAGCCGTGGTGCACGACGTGCCGTAAGAAGCGGCGTGTCACTCACCAATGATGACACTTGGGGGTCCGAAGTGAGAATCGCCCAGTTCCTTGATAAGATCTGTTGTACCTGCTTCCATTGGTTGTTATAATCTGTTACCAATCGGAGTGGTTGGTCCCCCTTCACAGGTTGCTTCTTGATGAGAGATTGTTGAGTTTCATTCTTCGCCCTCCTGTAAGCATTAGAAATAACACTGCGAGGGTAACCTCGTTTCCTAAAACGATGGGTTAGATCGTTAGCTTGTGCGCAGAAATCTTCAGATAGAGTACAGTTTCTACGTACCCTTAGAAACTGGCCGATCGGCACTCCTCTTCTGGTATGAAAGGGATGGAAGCTGTCGAAGCTGAGCAAACTGTTCGTAGCCGTCGGTTTACGGTATAGCCCAGTTTCAAGGCATCCATCCTTAATCCTGACTTGAAGATCCAAGAAGGTAGCTGTAGATGGTGAGATGGTATAGGTGAGAAAGATATTCATGCCATTATCATTTAAAGATCTCAAGAAATCGTGACATACCTCCTCAGGGCCAGACCAGATGAATATCACATCGTCAATAAATCTTCTCCAATGAGTGACAAATCGTTCAAAAAATTCCGAACGATAGACTACCGTTGCCTCCCACCATCCTAAAAATAAATTCGCATAAGAAGGTGCGAAGCGCGCCCCCATGGCCACGCCAGATGTTTGTCTGTAGTATTGGCGATCAAATAAAAAATAGTTGTGGTTGAGGGCAAAAGAACACAGATCCAACAAGAAGGAATCATGCATCCTGTCAGAATTACCTTGTGCATCCAAGAAGTATGTAAATGCCTTGATGCCATCCTGGTGCGCAATGTTGGAGTACAAGGCTTCTACATCACATGTCACTAGAAGGGATCCAGATGGAAACGTGACAGATGTACTGCATTTAATAAATTCTGTCGAACCCTGTAAGTGTGAAGGCAACCTTAGTACCATTGTTTGCATGAAAAAATCCAAATAAGTCCCCACCATCTCACACAAGCTACCTATACTTGACACAATGGGTCGACCCGGAGGCATGTCCACATTTTTATGCACTTTGGGCAGCATGTAAAATGTGGGGGTTACAGGTTGTTCCACCCACATGAATTGTTTTTCTTTACTGGTTATGACACCAAGAGTGCACGCCCTGTCTAATAGAGTCTATCATAGATTAAGTTGGTACTTATAGATCCACCTCTATTTACCCTTAGGAATATTTATCTGTATAATATCTGGACTCGAACACAGATTCTTGTTTGTTCTGGCACTTGTGCTCGTGTATATCCATCTCCCTGAACTCTATATGCTGCGTTAGATCTGCCTGTGCTGCTGGGAGGGACGCCTTCTACCATGCACGGCTCGCGCATGCCCATTACGATCTGTTTACATGCTCCATTCCCTGGTTGTGTGCACGTGGCTACTGTGTCGTCACGTGCACCCTTGGACTTCCGGTTTTGTCTGCACAGGCACTATTATGCACTGTGCGATCGCTCGCTTCCCTATCAGCAGACCGCTGAGGCACCCAGTGGCTTCAGGCAGCTGTAATTAATTTAACGACAATTGGCAGGTAATCACCTAATCATTATCTGTGTATATATATATGTGTGGTGGGTCCTTTGTCTTACACCTCCCCTGACGAAGCTGCTAGTCAGCGTAACGTGTTGGGCCGTTTCCTGACCCCACTTTTACTCCTTTGTATGATTCATGCATACCTTCTTTGACTGCGTCGGGCCCGGCTGGTAAACGCGCTTATTTTGCGCCCATACTGCTTGTATGCTTAATGGATATGTCTTTGTGATGCTCCTTGCACTTTGTATGGGTGGAGAGCTGTGCACTCTCCTGGTATTCACAATCTTGCCAGCCCAGGCATCTCTGGCACTTTGGCCATAGATCACAGAAACTACTAGTGTGATCTGCGGTCCCTGGCTGCATGAGCTTAGTGAAATTCCCTGGCTGGGACTTGTTGTTCCACGTATTTTACCTGATACTATGCGTTCTCCTTTCATGCAATTATATCCAACTTACCTAGTATTTGGCCACTTTTTGACTGATCATTGTGTCTCACACTGTTATATATAATCCATATTGCTATAGCTATAGTACTAGGGTAGCATTGGAGGGGCTGGATGTGCATACTATTAATATGGACGCAGTCCTCAGTCATGGTATAACTGTGTAACTACCAATTTGAGGGCTCTTTTCACGTTATATACTACCTCAGTATTAATTGTCTTACTAGGTATTTGTCCTCATCTTTTGATCTAGAAGGTGTTTTGCATGTTATATATTGTTGATTGAACTACTATCTGTTTATCCACATGGAAAGCAATTTAATTCAATTGGAGTATCAGTGAGGTCATATGTCATATGTGTATTTTAAAGGTTTTTATGATGTCCTTGTCTTTTCTTTTTGACCCAATAAAAATTTATTATATTTGAATATTGCATGATCCTGATGTGCGCCTCTATTATGTGTACCGTTTTCTCCTTTTTGCTTGCAAAACTGACATTAAGTCATGATACACTGAAAGAAATTAAACCATGTTTAAATTTAGAGTCCCAGATGGAAATGAGGGATCCCAACCCTGAATATGTCACTAGTCTCTAAAAACAAAGAGATGACCGTGACAGCT
Organism: Anomaloglossus baeobatrachus; assembly: GCF_048569485.1. NCBI lineage: Eukaryota > Metazoa > Chordata > Amphibia > Anura > Aromobatidae > Anomaloglossus > Anomaloglossus baeobatrachus. The sequence continues at coordinate 888,891,794 of NC_134353.1, read as the reverse complement.
GTATGCTATGGTTTTATCCTATTAAAGAGGCAGGATTGCCTTGAAATACACAGAAATAAACCATTTAATTTAATTGGACTCCTTGACTTGGCTTCTTCATGGCAGCACAGAGGAACCACATATTCTCTTTTTTTACCTTCTACCTGGTGTTGAACATAAATGGATCTCCAGCAGCCATTTTAGTGGTTGGATCACACACCACCTCAGGTGACAAGACCTACTACGTTTTCTCTCTACGTGTGTTGCCAATAAACATCCAATTTCCGCTCTCTTTTATCTTAGTCACTCTCCTACAACTCTACCATGGCATCTGACATGTAGCATTGAATATCTATTGTAAAATTACGAATGCTTCAGTGTTGAATACAAGCTTTTGCTCCTTCTATGGGTAAAAGTTTAGAGAACCAAATATCTGGGCTGCTTTTCCAGCAAGATATCGAAATGGTCAATTATATATAGACCATTATAATTCATCAATTGTGTTTTGAAAGGCTTTACTTGTGTGTGTAGCAGGTACACTATAGTATCATATGCTAATACTATGGAAGAGGGGAATGGTCAGGAATATTGGATATCAATATGGCCAATCCTTTTGTTATTCTACTTTTTATTCAACTTTTCAAAAAGGTTGCCACTAGTATTGCCAGTTAACAGTATCTCACTGCAAAATAGACAATCCACAAATCTGATTGTTTAAAAAGTATGTTTTTTTTCCACTGAAAATAATCATTCCAAAGTGATGGACACTCGGTTTCTCCCTTCTGTTTATCTTGTTGCCCCAGTGGCTTTGTAATTTGTCACAAGTAGAAGAGACACTGAGAAGGGATTACAGAAAGTAAAGGTGGGTCTTTGTCTCTTTAGTCAAAGTGGGAATAGGTCTTTCTGCTCTTGCTCTCCTGTCTGCCACATAGCATACAGTCAGAAGAGAGCTACTACCACGCCAAATAAATGGGTGGCATATTGCAAAGCACAAAAATCTGGATAAATATGAGGCATATTAAGCTGGTATGTACACCAGAAATGTAACTTTTGGTGGATGAAGGCAGCTAGACAATACTGTTCTACTTTAAAGCATGACTAACATTCAGTGGCTTCTTGTGAGAACATTTTGCATCATGAAGTATGTGGCCTCTTTACAGTTTCTGTAATCTATAAACTTTTTTCCTAATTCTGAATAAAGTTTTCCTGAACTCTCTCCTGTGTTCACTTGTCTTCTTTCCATAAACTCCGAGTAGCCATTGTATCCTACTTTATAAAGGGGCACAGTATCAACCCCTTACAAAGTGTGTCAATACTAAGCAACCTTCTGATGTATATGACGTGCCCACAGGGTCCCTGGGGTTTTTGGGTTGCTCGTCAACGGGCCGGTTTGGGGATGTCAGAGCGGCCTGGCCCAGTTCCGTGACCCCGTCAGTGTCAATAAAGATGGATGGGTTATTTACAGGGGAGTAGGATGAAGTTTGTCTTCGTGACGCCATCTGTGGTGTGTGGCTATGATGGGAGCCGCCGCTGTGAGATGTATTTCTCTCTCTGGCACAGATGGTAACGCAGTTCAGATGGTCCAGCTCTCCACAGGCAGAGCTCAGGCCCCAGGGAGGATGTTGGGATATTGCAGCATAATTTAACTATTTGCATTCTTTATAACAGCATTTTATTCCTTTTTTGCTACTGGTTCCTGAGGGCGAGCTCCTGCCCCTAGGTTCGGTCCACTCATAGGACATCCTTGGGCATAGTGCTCCACTTTATCAAAGCAGCGGCAAATCGGCTGCCCGTTGGAGTCACAGCAATCAAGGGCCTGGGGCAATGGATTTCATCCTTGCCGCCACCAGGGAAGGTCATCAGCACTGGAGGCCAGCTCGATGGTTGCCGGTCATTGAGCCCCCTGCTGGGCTTGCACTACTTTGGTTAGAGTAGCCATACCCCGAATCAGTTCCAGGCCCTGGAGCCGCAGTTCAGCAACAGGATCTCCACCCAGAGCCTGTTCACGGGCTCCCACTGCCACCTGAGCATCCAGTACTGACCCCAGTTTGGTTGCGGAAAGCTGACGAGGTTCGGAGTCGTAGAGAGCTGATTCTTTTAGCACCCGGATGGCCCGTTCTTTGAACTCGGTAAAGCTGAGATCAGGATTTTGTAGAGTCACGATGCGCAGCTGGGCCCAATGGCGTCGGACAGGAGGCCTTCTATAAATTGATCGGTTTACAGTCGGTCCTCCTCCCATGCCCTATCTGGCTCCACCTGCCGAACTGCTTTCATGGTCTCTTGAAGGTTTAAAGCATAATCCCGCATGCAGTCCTGCATCCTTTCTTTGCACCCATAGAATCTCATCTTGATTTCGGGTGCTGTGCAAGTACCAAAGGTATCTTTCAGCTTGGCCAAGATTTGCTTCACTGTTGTTCTCTTTTCAGCCTCCGGCCAGGATCTGACCTGCTGCCAAACTGCCCTTGTCAGCTGGCTGATTAGGGTGCTGGTCTTTTGGCTTTAAGCCAGGGGAAATACTCGGAATAAGTTATACAGTCTCTCTTTAAAATCAGCCAAAGTATATGCCTCTCTTCAGTATTGCGACAGCCATGTTGCCCCCAGGAGCTACAGCATTGTGAACGGTAACACTGGTGCTGAAGTTACGGCTCCAGGGGCGGCTTGATCCTTTTCCATGACATCTCCAGCTAATTCTCCTATCTCCAGCAGCGGGGCTTCTCTTCACGCATTTTTCTCTGTGTTCCACCCACGATGACCCGCCCCTCTTTCTTTCCATGCTGCGCAGCTAATGGCGACTATCATTTCTATTGAACATTATTTGTACAGTCTGTTAAGGTGCACAGTAGCTGGTTGCGGGCACCAAATCCTGTTCGCGACACCAAAGTTGACGCGCCCACATTGTCCCTTGGATTCTTGGATTGCTCGTCACTAGGCCACTTTGGGGATGTCATAGTGGCCTGGCCCAGTTCTGTGACCCCGTTGGTGTCAATAATGATGGAGGGGTTATTTACAGGGGAGTAGGATGAAGTTTGTATTTGTGATGCCACCTGTGGTGTGTGGCTATGATGGGAGCCGCCGCTGCGAAATGTATTTCTCGTTCTCTGGGGCAGATGGTAACGCAGCTCAGATGGTCCAGCTCTCCACAGGCAGCGCTCAGGCCCCAGGGAGGATGTTGGAAGTAGTAGTCCACTCCAATAAGGGGAGCGCAGGATGCGGGAAGGATTAGATGACACAGTGGTTACAGTTTAGGTTGTTTACACACTGAGTTGCTCCCATTATTGGACTGCCGGACTCTGCTATGATGGGCTCCAGCCGATCCCAGATTGTTCGGAGGCCAGGACCGGTGTCTCGTTCAGTGAGTCTTTCCTCCCTATGCTGTGTTGTGTGAGTCCCTGCGACTTGAAACTATGCGGGGACCCAAGTCCTTGGGGTTTGTTCAGTCCCCAGTCCCGTATAGCAGACAGTACAAGTCCATAGATGGAGCCGCCCTATAGTCACGACTCCTGGCTCTATGTGCTGCTTTGCCCTGGGTGCTGTGTATGGGCCAGAACACTTGAAATCCTCTGCCTGGCAGATTCTGCTGGCGGGACTTGCAGTGCCCACCAGCCTATGTCTCCGCACCCTGAGGTGTATGCTGGTCCTGAGGGAGCTATGAGCTCTCCCCTCAGCGACCGTGTTCTCCGTGTTCTTTTTCAACTCATTGTGTGTGTGTTGCCTTGCTCCCCAGAACAGTCGCTCCACCCCCCAGGTTCCTGAGCTAGTGGGTGGGAGGCCCCAAACGATATGGTGACCATCCTAAATGACCCTACCCTAACCCAGTCCCAATGAGAGGGCAACTAGATATGTGTATTGATGAATTGTGGTGGTTTACTGGCAATGACCTCCTCCTTACCCAAGATGAGTACACCTCTGGTGAGGTGCAGTACCCTGTGGCGACTGAAGCCTCAGGGGCGCCACATGTAGCAGTTTTCAGATCTTTCCACTATTGGCAACCATGGGAAAGAAGGATCAGGTAGATGGATTTCAACATGCCCAATCCTTTTATCTTTAAGTAGAAATAAGGGCAGAAACACCTACTCCCTTCTTATCCAGAACACATGCATACTCAGGTGAGCCAAGGCTATATAAGTATGGGGATTCTGAAGGAATATCTGTATGTGGAACAGGTTCTTAACCAACAGCTATCTGAAATGTGTGGCCACCTTGCTTAGAACAGCTTGTAAGTAGTGATGAGCGAACATGTACAGTAAAATTCGCGGTCTATACCAGAAAAATAGTGTCCGTATCCAGACTCCAAACATGGGCTTCCAAGGGAAGTCTGTGTTACTATTCAGGTTCGGCTACCCGAATAATTAAAAAAAGGAAAAAGAAAGAAAATAAGGTATAAGGTAGGACTGTCATACTGACCTTCCTCGAGGCTGTCACACAGCTTCTGGGTCCGGTAACTAACTGTTATTCATATGCACTCCTTCCACCGCCCACCATCAGTCCCAGCGTCTGTGTTTTGTTGCAGTCAGACCGCGTCCTCACCCTGTGTGAGAGTCCGTGATTGGTTGGAATCACCCATACTGTCTGCGTCTCTATAGTGGTGTAAAAATAAATCATTAAATAAATTGGCATAGGGTCCCCCCATATTGTAGTACCCTGTGCAGATAAAGCATACGGCTACAGACTGCAGCTTCCAGCCATGTTCGTCATCTTGGCTGTGTATCTAAATAAGAGGAATCCCATGTGACGTTTTTTAATTATTTAAATAAATAATTTTAAAGAGGCATCTTGTCTTCCCAATTTTGATTCTCAGGCTAGGGATTCTCATGGTTTTTGGACCCCCCAGCCTAAAATATCATCCCAAAGCTGCCCAGAATTGTCACAACTATAAGATATGACAATTCCGGCACTTTACCAAGCTCAACCTGATTGACCAGGTGTGGTGGCAATCGGTGTAATATAAGGGGTTGATGATAGCTCACAGCTGCCACTAAGTTCTAGATTAGTCATGGGTAGCATCTATGAGACCCCTATTACTAATCCTATAAATGAAAAGAAATAAACACAAACTCCAAAAAAATCCTTTATTTGAAATAAAATCCAAATAAACACCCTCATTCTCCAATTTATTAACCCCACAAACACCCAGGTCCAATGTAATCCACACAAGGTCCCACTATGATCCCGAATCTGCTACATACTGAAGTAGCTGTGCTCGGGCACATTACAGAAAATGACCGCAAACTGCAGTTCAGGCAGAGAATGACTGAGCTGCAGCTGTGAGCAGAGACGTCACTGTGTTTAGTCACAGCTGGATGTTCCCACAGTCTCCTACCTGTGACCACAGGTAAACTCACCTCAGGTGAACTCAAGAAATTTTCTGACCTCACCTCAGGAGAACTCATTGATTTCAATGAGACCTGTATCTCCTGGCAGAAAATCATGTTATTTTGCCAATAGATGCAGATTTGGTGCTGGAATTGTAATGCGCCAGTGCGCTGTGACATCAGTATGTAGCAGAGCCGGGATCACTGTGTCACCTCGTGTGGATTACATAGGACTTGGGTGTTTGCTTGTTTTTTAAATTGGTGAAAAAGAATGTTTTTTTGTATTTTTTAAATAAAGGATTTTTTCTAATGTTTGTGTTTATTTCTTTTCACTTGCAGGATTAGTAATGGGGGTCTCATAGACCCTACCTATTACTAATCTAGGGCTTAATGGCAGCGGTGAACTGTCTTTAACAGCTTAAATTACCAAAATTGCTACTGCACCATCTTGGGGGTTGCAGCCTGTAGCCGTATTCTTTATCTGCGCTGAGTATCACAATATGTGGGGATCCTATGCCAATTTTTTTATTTATTTTTACACCACTATAGGTAGGTAGACAGCATGTGTAATTCCAACCAGTTACAGACTCTGTCACACATGGTGGGGATGCGGTTAGACTGCAAACAATTACAGACGATGGGACAGCCGGTGGGTAGGGGAAGCAGTGAATATGTATGAGAGTTAATTATCAGATCTGGAAGCAGTGTGACAGCTGTGCGAGAGACTTGGTAAGTGTAACAGTCATGCTTTGCAGTGCCCTAACCCTTTTTACCACCATTTTACGCAAAATATTTAGGTCTCCAAGGACTTATATAAAGTTCAGAGTATGGGCAGATGTTCGAGTTCTAGTCTGGTCATGAACTCACCGGTCCCGATCCCGCCGAACCTGGATTCACCCATCTCCTTAATTGTAAGCATTTAAGATAAAGCAGACATATAAAGAATAAAAAAAAGCTTAACAATCACGTAAAGAAGATTTTTCCTAAAAACTGTGCAATAGGAAATTGTACAAGTTCATGACCTGTGACAGGAAGAAAACAAGATGACACATTGAAGACAAAATTGGAAACCTAAAGTAAAGGTGGTGTCACACACAGCGACAACGACAACGACGTCGCTGCTACGTCACCATTTTCTGTGACGTTGCAGCGACGTCCCGTCGCTGTCGCTGTGTGTGACATCCAGCAACGAGCTGGCCCCTGCTGTGAGGTCGCCGCTCGTTGCTGAATGTCCAGCTTCATTTTTTGGTCGGCGCTCTCCCGCTGTGACGCACAGATCGCTGTGTGTGACAGCGAGAGAGCGACGAAATGAAGCGAGCAGGAAGCAGGAGCCGGCATCTGGCAGCTGCGGTAAGCTGTAACCAAGGTAAACATCAGGTAACCAAGGTGGTTACCCGATATTTACCTTCGTTACCAGCCTCCGCCGCTCTCACGCTGCCAGTGCCGGCTCCTGCTTTCTGCACATGTAGCTGCAGTACACATCGTGTAATTAACCCGATGTGTACTGTAGCTAGGAGAGTAGGGAGCCAGCGCTAAGCAGTGTGTGCGGCTCCCTGCTCTCTGCACATGTAGCTGCAGGACACATCGTTTAATTAACCCGATGTGTACTGTAGCTAGGAGAGCAGGGAGCCAGCGCTAAGCAGTGTGCACGGCTCCCTGCACATGAGGCTGCAGGACACATCGTGTAATTAACCCGATGTGTACTGTAGCTAGGAGAGCAGGGAGCCAGCGCTCAGTGTGCGCGGCTCCCTGCTCTCTGCACATGTTGCAGCACTGTCGTTATGATCGCTGCTTCGGCTGCTGTTTGACAGCTAAGCAGCGATCATAACAGCGACTTACAAGGTCGCTGCTACGTCACAGAAAATGGTGACGTAACAGCGACGTCGTTGTCGCTGTCGTTTAGTGTGACCCCAGCTTAAGCCAATAGTGAAGTGTATGTCAACATTAGTACTGAGCTTGAAAATGTGACACAATACTGACTGAAATCTAATGACCCTACCAACTTGTGTGCTGTATGTTCAACTGATTGGACCACGGAACTCAAAGACATGGGCCAACATGATTAGCATATTTGGATTAAAAAAACACAGTAATTACAGGATTAAATGTATTTAATGAAGTACAGTCTGATCCATTCTTTCTACCCTCTTCTTCTTCATTGCCACCTCCTTCCATGTATAGCTGAAGACTACAAATCGACCTGCAATACTTTGTCACCAGCAAAACAAAGTCTTGGGAGCCTTGGATTGTATATTAGTGTTCTTAATATATTGGTTCATCCCTGAAAAGGCTAATTTGTTGTGCTCGTGCTCCTTTATAGCTTGACATAATTGGAATGCAGATTGGCTTCGTTGACATCTGGTAAAGTCGGCAAATGAAAATCACAGCAAGTGAAATTGCTTTGCTTTTCTTTTGTGTTTTTGTTTGGCAGTCCTTAGAGTGATTTCTTTATATTACTTCTTAGTATTAGGGTGCAGTCACACAGCCATATAACATGGATGCAGATAGCATCGCGATCCTCAAACTGACCGGCGGCTCTCCTGACCCGAGCTTGGCAGCATGTATATCTATGCAGCTCTCACGCTCAGGTCAGGAGAGCCGACAAGCCAGTCGGAGCATTGCGATGCTATCTGCATCCGTGATATACGGCCAAGTGACTGTACCCTTAAACTTGCAAATTTTTAGATAGAGCTATATGTTTATCTCACCTTAAATAGTTGATTGGTAATTACGAGATCACAATAGAGAGGAACAAATTTATTCCAGGTGAATCAAATTCACTTAACATTTTGCAAAAATTTTTAATTCACTAGAATTTAACCATGGCTGGATGATTTCCTTTGAACACAACATTGTCGGTTATAAATAATTTAGTGACAAAATGTATAATTGGTGGAGGAAGGTTGAACTAGATGGAGTTATGGCTTTTTTCAACTATGTAACTATGTAAGAATCAAAACATTTTGCGATTCTTTGGGTGATTCCCAAAAAATACCACTGGATTTTAATATGCCAGGAGGGGTGCAAAAAATATATAATACCTCTCCTTGCACCTCACATGTAACTCTCTCTGATTCAATTTTCCTTTTTTAGGCATACTGTCACTCCCTCAAATCAGGTGTATCAATCAAATCAGGTCTTCTCGTTATTCATCTTCAGCCTCTCAAGACAGACTAGTAAAGATGAGCTGATCGCGTCCTGCAAATCAGGTCCATGGCTCAGGTTAGTGCTCTCTGGCTGTGAACAGAATCTGCATGTATTTCCTTACCCTACTGGTTCCCCACCCTGAAGTTTGTTTCGACAACCCGGTATGTTGTCATCTGTGTGAGGTGTGGTGTACAGTTGATGTCTCACCAACACAGATAATCATAAGTCGAACTTGGGATCCCAGAGCGTAAATAAATTTGTGCAGCTCTGGTCCATAGCTAGAGAGCACTGACCTAAGCTGTGGAATGGGGTTGGAAGAAGCGATCTACTCATCTCTACAGACTTGGCGTCACAATTAGAGATGAGCGAACCGGTCGCAGTTCGGCTCGAGGTCGGTTCGCCGAACGGAACTCCCGTTCGAGTTCGGTTCGTCGAACGTTCGACGAACCGAACTCGAACCAATAGGCTATAATGGGAGGCAATCACAAACACATAAAAATGCATTATAAATGTACACATACAGTTATTAAACATTGCCATAACACTTACCGGTCCCCGCGATCCCTCCTGTACTCTATCTCCTGCCGCTATTCCATCCGATGATCGCTGAATCCTCCCGGTGACCTGCACTGCCAGCAGAGATGCAGGACCTATCGTGACGTCAAAATAGTCATGTGACCAGTCACGTGGCTATTATCTCATTGGCTACAGACTGGTCACATGACTATGACGTGTCATGTAGGACCTGCGAGTGCATCTCTCCGGTACACGGTGCACATTTGTGTATCGCCGTGTACCGGCGACATGCTCTAGCACACGGTCGACTCCCCGTTCCGTTAGGGACCGGCTGACACAGCCGGTCATTAACGGAGATCACCGTTGCCATAGCAACGCAGTTAGTGGTGACGTCACCGCTAACCGCGGCTCCGGGAGCACCGTTGCTATTGTAACGCGTCTGTCAGCGTTACCGCTGGTACCGCTAGCAGCACTGATCACTTACAGAGTGAAGGCTGCACGCTGCTTCTCGTGCAGCTTTCACGGAGTGAATGCTCCACGGGAAGCAGCGTCTTCCCCCATGCAGCAGTGATGGAGCAGAGCTGCATTTGTTGAACGAGAAAGACAGAAGACCGTGGATCGTGGAGGGCTGACAGGTGGTAATAAAGATGGAGTCTCTAATGTGTCTGTGTATTTATTTCTATTAAAGTATTTTTTCTCTGTGTGGTGTCTTTTTTTTAACCCTTTATTAGAGATTCTTAATGGCCGGGTCAAACGTGCCTGACATTAAGACTCTCTGGCTTAATACTGGCTAGTAAAACAAAGCCAGTATTAACTCATGATTACCCAACAAGCCACCCGGCTCCAGGGCTGTTGGAAGAGTTGGATACAGCGCCAGATGATGGCACTTGTATGAGACCGCCATTTTCTGGGACGGCTGTGGACTGAAATTCGCAGCAGAGGCGCCCAGAAACCTCGGGCTAATCTGTGTGCGGATTCCAATCCCCAGCTGCCTCCAACCCCCAGTTGCCTATTTGTACCCGGCTGGGAACCAAAAATAAAGGGAAGCCCTTTTTTTATTATTTCATGAATTTCATGAAATAATTAGAAAACAAATGACGTAGGCTTCGCCCCATTTGTGTGTCCAGCCAGGTACAACTAGGCAGCTGGGGATTGGAATCCGCAGCACAGGTTGGCCTGAGCTTTCTGGGCCCCACTGCTGCGAATTGCAGTCTGCAGCCGCCTCAGAAAATGGCATTTTCATAGAAGCGCCATCTTCTGGCGCTGTATCCAACTCTTCCAGCACCTGCCTGCTATACCTGGCTAGCATACAAAAATATGGCGAAGCTCACGTCCTTTTTTTGGCAAAAAAAATAAAAAATGCTTCCCTGGATTTTCCATTGCCAGTGAAGGTAACACCAAGCAGTGGGGTTTAGCAGCCAGTAGCTGCTTGGATTACCCTTAGCTAGCAATACAAAAAATGCAGCGGGAGCCCATATATATTTTTTTTAATTATTTATTTAAATAACTAAAAACAAAATGGGCTTCCCTGTATTTTGATTGCTGGACATCACAGTGCTGTAAAAATAAATCTTTAAGAAAATGACGTAGCGGTCCGCGGTATTTTTGATTCTCAGCGCAGATAAAGCAGACAGCTATGGGTTGCCACCCCCATCTGCCTGCCGTTACCTTGGTTGGCAATCAAAATACAGGGAAGCCCATTAATTTTTTCTATTTAAAAAATAGTTAAAAAAAAAATGACGTTGGGTCCCCCCATTTTTGATAGCCAGCTAGGGTAAAGCAGACGGCTGTAGCCTGAAAACCACAGCTGGCAGCTTTACCGTGGTTGGGGATCCAATGTGGAGGTCCCCTCAGGCTCTTTTTTATAATTATTTTATAAATATTAATAATTACACAATAAAAGTAGGGTCCCCCCCAAATTGGATCACCAGCCAAGGTAAAGCGGACAGCTGTGGTCTGGTATTCTCAGGGTGGGAAGGTCCATAGTTATTGGGCCTTCACAGCCTAAAAATAGCAGGCCGCAGGCACCCCAGACGTGGCGCATCCACTAGATGCGCCAATCCTGGCGCTTCACCCCAGCTCATCCCGTGCCCTGGTGCAGTGGCAAACGGGGTAATAAATCGGGTTGATACTAGCTGTAAAGTCACCTGAGATCAAGCCCAGCAGTTTGTGATGTCATGGCGTCTATTAGATACCCAACATCATAAACTGTCAGTACTAACACAAAAAAAAAAATCGACAAAAGAAATTTATTTGAAAAAACAGTCCCCAAAACATTTCCTCTTTCACCAATTTATTGTAAGAAAAAAAATAAAGGGGTCCCACGACGACTCTGGACCGTCTAGAATATGGGGGGGAGACACTCAGGGAACGTATCCCCCATTTTCTAGGAGTTCGGACCCTTCATGTGAGGAGTGTGGGTGCAATGAATCTGCACTCACTCTCCCCGGGTCCACAGCAGCAGAGTCCATGTCGTAATGGTTGCTACCAAAGCTGCAATGCCCTGCTCATGAGGTAAGGGCATGCCTAATCAGGAGAACTACTGTAGAGGAAGCTCTGCTCACTGGTATATAGGTGCTCAGAGGTAATAATAGATAAAATTAGTGAGTAACCTCGGCACTCTAAATCTCCCAGACTAAGTCAGTAAGTCACAACGGATAGTAATGCAAAATCACTCTTTATTGGTCCGTATTAAGAAAAAAAAATTTTTCATAAGCATATATGTTTTTGTCCAAAACAAGTTACAAATGACGTTTCGGCCTGAGCCTTCGTCAGATTGGACTTATCTGCATGTAATCATGAAAAATGACAATAATCAGTATCACATAAGAGTGAGAGAACAATAACATAAACTCGAACAATGTAGAGGTACAATTGGGATGCAGCAAAAAAATTGCAACACAGCAAGAAATGAAACACATGATACAAATGTCATAATACAGTACAAGGACAATATAGTAATGACAAATATGGGGTCAGAGTAGGCTTAGACAGCTCTGGTACGAAAGAGATGTCAATCATAAAGTAATATGTGCAGTAGGTGTAGAGCTACACTAGGCATGGCAGAGCTAATGGGTAGACCGACCATAGAAAAAAAACGAAGAAAAAGTGGAGAAAAAGTGGGGAAAAAATGGAGAAAAAAATAGAGAAAAAGTGGAGAAAAAGTGGAGAAAAAGTGGAGAAAAAATGGAGAAAAAGTGGAGAAAAAATAGAGAAAAAATGGAGAAAAAGTGGAGAAAAAGTGGACAAAAAGTGGACAAAAAAATGTAGAAAAAGTGGAGAAAAAATAGAGAAAAAGTGGAGAAAAAGTGGAAAAAAAAATGTAGAAAAAGTGGAGAAAAAATGTAGAAAAAGTGGAGAAAAAGTGGAGAAAAAGTGGAGAAAAAAATGTAGAAAAAGTGGAGAAGAAATGGAGAAAAAGTGGAGAAAAGGTGGAGAAAAAGTGGAGAAGTGGAGAAAAAGTGGAGAAAAAGTGGAGAAAAAGTGGAGAAAAAATGGAGAAGTGGAGAAAAAGTGGAGAAAAAATGGAGAAAAACTTGAAAAAAAGTGGAGAAAAGTGGAGAAAAAATGGAGAAAAAGTGGAGAAAAAGTGGAGAAAAAGTAGAGAAAAAATGGAGAAGAAGTGGAGAAAAAGTGGAGAAAAAGTGGAGAAAAAATGGAGAAGAAGTGGAGAAAATGTGGAGAAAAAGTGGAGAAAAAATGTAGAAAAAGTGGAGAAAAAATGGAGAAAAAGTGGAGAAAAAGTGGAGAAAAAATGGAGAAAAAGTGGAGAAAAAATGTAGAAAAAGTGGAGAAAAAATGGAGAAAAAGTGGAGAAAAGGTGGAGAAAAAGAGGAGAAAAAATGGAGAAAAAATGGAGAAAAACTTGAAAAAAAAGTGGAGAAAAAATGGAGAAAAAATGGAGAAAAAGTGGAGAAAAAGCGGAGAAAAAGTGGAGAAAAAATAGAGAAAAACTTGAAAAAAAGTAGAGAAAAAGTGGAGAAAAAGTGGAGAAAAAGTGGAGAAAAAATGGAGAAAAACTTGAAAAAAAGTGGAGAAAAAGTGGAGAAAAAGTGGAGAAAAAATGGAGAAGAAGTGGAGAAAATGTGGAGAAAAAGTGGAGAAAAAATGTAGAAAAAGTGGAGAAAAAATGGAGAAAAAGTGGAGAAAAAGTGGAGAAAAAATGGAGAAAAAGTGGAGAAAAAATGTAGAAAAAGTGGAGAAAAAATGGAGAAAAAGTGGAGAAAAGGTGGAGAAAAAGAGGAGAAAAAATGGAGAAAAAAATGGAGAAAAACTTGAAAAAAAAGTGGAGAAAAAGTGGAGAAAAAATGGAGAAAAAGTGGAGAAAAAGCGGAGAAAAAGTGGAGAAAAAATAGAGAAAAACTTGAAAAAAAGTGGAGAAAAAGTGGAGAAAAAGTGGAGAAAAAATGGAGAAAAACTTGAAAAAAAGTGGAGAAAAAGTGGAGAAAAAATGGAGAAAAAGGTGAGAAAAAGTGGAGAAAAAGTGGAGGAAATGTGTAGAAAAAATGGAGAAAAAGTGGAGAAAAAGTGGAGAAAAAGTGGAGAAAAAGTGGAGAAAAAATGGAGAAAAACTTGAAAAAAAGTTTAGAAAAAGTGGAGAAAAAATGGAGAAAAAGTGGAGAAAAGGTGGAGAAAAAGTGGAGAAAAAGTGGAGAAGAAGTGGAGAAAAAGTGGAGAAAAAGTGGAGAAAAAGTGGAGAAAAAGTGGAGAAAAAATGGAGAAAAAGTGGAGAAAAAGTGGAGAAAAAGTGGAGAAAAAATGGAGAAAAAATGGAGAAAAAGTGGAGAAAAAGTGGAGAAAAAGTGGAGATAAAGTGGAGAGAAAATGGAGAAAAAATGGAGAAAAAGTGGAGAAGAAGTGGAGAAAAAGTGGAGAAAAAGTGGAGAAAAAATGGAGAAAAAGTGGAGAAAAAATAGAGAAAAAATGGAGAAAAAGTGGAGAAAAAGTGGACAAAAAGTGGACAAAAAAATGTAGAAAAAGTGGAGAAAAAATAGAGAAAAAGTGGAGAAAAAGTGGAAAAAAAATGTAGAAAAAGTGGAGAAAAAATGTAGAAAAAGTGGAGAAAAAGTGGAGAAAAAGTGGAGAAAAAAATGTAGAAAAAGTGGAGAAAAAATGGAGAAAAAGTGGAGAAAAGGTGGAGAAAAAGTGGAGAAGTGGAGAAAAAGTGGAGAAAAAGTGGAGAAAAAGTGGAGAAAAAATGGAGAAGTGGAGAAAAAGTGGAGAAAAAATGGAGAAAAACTTGAAAAAAAGTGGAAAAAAGTGGAGAAAAAATGGAGAAAAAGTGGAGAAAAAATGTAGAAAAAGTGGAGAAAAAATGGAGAAAAAGTGGAGAAAAAGTGGAGAAAAAATGGAGAAAAAGTGGAGAAAAAATGTAGAAAAAGTGGAGAAAAAATGGAGAAAAAGTGGAGAAAAGGTGGAGAAAAAGAGGAGAAAAAATGGAGAAAAAAATGGAGAAAAACTTGAAAAAAAAGTGGAGAAAAAGTGGAGAAAAAATGGAGAAAAAGTGGAGAAAAAGCGGAGAAAAAGTGGAGAAAAAATAGAGAAAAACTTGAAAAAAAGTGGAGAAAAAGTGGAGAAAAAGTGGAGAAAAAATGGAGAAAAACTTGAAAAAAAGTGGAGAAAAAGTGGAGAAAAAATGGAGAAAAAGGTGAGAAAAAGTGGAGAAAAAGTGGAGGAAATGTGTAGAAAAAATGGAGAAAAAGTGGAGAAAAAGTGGAGAAAAAGTGGAGAAAAAGTGGAGAAAAAATGGAGAAAAACTTGAAAAAAAGTTTAGAAAAAGTGGAGAAAAAATGGAGAAAAAGTGGAGAAAAGGTGGAGAAAAAGTGGAGAAAAAGTGGAGAAGAAGTGGAGAAAAAGTGGAGAAAAAGTGGAGAAAAAGTGGAGAAAAAGTGGAGAAAAAATGGAGAAAAAGTGGAGAAAAAGTGGAGAAAAAGTGGAGAAAAAATGGAGAAAAAATGGAGAAAAAGTGGAGAAAAAGTGGAGAAAAAGTGGAGATAAAGTGGAGAGAAAATGGAGAAAAAATGGAGAAAAAGTGGAGAAGAAGTGGAGAAAAAGTGGAGAAAAAGTGGAGAAAAAATGGAGAAAAAGTGGAGAAAAAATAGAGAAAAAATGGAGAAAAAGTGGAGAAAAAGTGGACAAAAAGTGGACAAAAAAATGTAGAAAAAGTGGAGAAAAAATAGAGAAAAAGTGGAGAAAAAGTGGAAAAAAAATGTAGAAAAAGTGGAGAAAAAATGTAGAAAAAGTGGAGAAAAAGTGGAGAAAAAGTGGAGAAAAAAATGTAGAAAAAGTGGAGAAAAAATGGAGAAAAAGTGGAGAAAAGGTGGAGAAAAAGTGGAGAAGTGGAGAAAAAGTGGAGAAAAAGTGGAGAAAAAGTGGAGAAAAAATGGAGAAGTGGAGAAAAAGTGGAGAAAAAATGGAGAAAAACTTGAAAAAAAGTGGAGAAAAGTGGAGAAAAAATGGAGAAAAAGTGGAGAAAAAGTGGAGAAAAAGTAGAGAAAAAATGGAGAAGAAGTGGAGAAAAAGTGGAGAAAAAGTGGAGAAAAAATGGAGAAGAAGTGGAGAAAATGTGGAGAAAAAGTGGAGAAAAAATGTAGAAAAAGTGGAGAAAAAATGGAGAAAAAGTGGAGAAAAAGTGGAGAAAAAATGGAGAAAAAGTGGAGAAAAAATGTAGAAAAAGTGGAGAAAAAATGGAGAAAAAGTGGAGAAAAGGTGGAGAAAAAGAGGAGAAAAAATGGAGAAAAAATGGAGAAAAACTTGAAAAAAAAGTGGAGAAAAAGTGGAGAAAAAATGGAGAAAAAGTGGAGAAAAAGCGGAGAAAAAGTGGAGAAAAAATAGAGAAAAACTTGAAAAAAAGTGGAGAAAAAGTGGAGAAAAAGTGGAGAAAAAGTGGAGAAAAAATGGAGAAAAACTTGAAAAAAAGTGGAGAAAAAGTGGAGAAAAAGTGGAGAAAAAATGGAGAAGAAGTGGAGAAAATGTGGAGAAAAAGTGGAGAAAAAATGTAGAAAAAGTGGAGAAAAAATGGAGAAAAAGTGGAGAAAAAGTGGAGAAAAAATGGAGAAAAAGTGGAGAAAAAATGTAGAAAAAGTGGAGAAAAAATGGAGAAAAAGTGGAGAAAAGGTGGAGAAAAAGAGGAGAAAAAATGGAGAAAAAAATGGAGAAAAACTTGAAAAAAAAGTGGAGAAAAAGTGGAGAAAAAATGGAGAAAAAGTGGAGAAAAAGCGGAGAAAAAGTGGAGAAAAAATAGAGAAAAACTTGAAAAAAAGTGGAGAAAAAGTGGAGAAAAAGTGGAGAAAAAGTGGAGAAAAAATGGAGAAAAACTTGAAAAAAAGTGGAGAAAAAGTGG
This sequence comes from Anomaloglossus baeobatrachus, assembly GCF_048569485.1. NCBI lineage: Eukaryota > Metazoa > Chordata > Amphibia > Anura > Aromobatidae > Anomaloglossus > Anomaloglossus baeobatrachus. The sequence continues at coordinate 888,875,498 of NC_134353.1, read as the reverse complement.
AGAAAAAATGGAGAAAAAGGTGAGAAAAAGTGGAGAAAAAGTGGAGGAAATGTGTAGAAAAAATGGAGAAAAAGTGGAGAAAAAGTGGAGAAAAAGTGGAGAAAAAGTGGAGAAAAAATGGAGAAAAACTTGAAAAAAAGTTTAGAAAAAGTGGAGAAAAAATGGAGAAAAAGTGGAGAAAAGGTGGAGAAAAAGTGGAGAAAAAGTGGAGAAGAAGTGGAGAAAAAGTGGAGAAAAAGTGGAGAAAAAGTGGAGAAAAAGTGGAGAAAAAATGGAGAAAAAGTGGAGAAAAAGTGGAGAAAAAGTGGAGAAAAAATGGAGAAAAAATGGAGAAAAAGTGGAGAAAAAGTGGAGAAAAAGTGGAGATAAAGTGGAGAGAAAATGGAGAAAAAATGGAGAAAAAGTGGAGAAGAAGTGGAGAAAAAGTGGAGAAAAAGTGGAGAAAAAATGGAGAAAAAGTGGAGAAAAAAATGGAGAAAAAGTGGAGAAAAAATGGAGAAAAAGTGGAGAAAAAATGGAGAAAAAGTGGAGAAAAAGTGGAGAAAAAGTGGAGAAAAAATGGAGAAAAACTTGAAAAAAAAGTGGAGAAAAAGTGGAGAAAAAATGGAGAAAAAGTGGAGAAAAAGTGTAGAAAAAATGGAGAAGTGGAGAAAAAGTGGAGAAAAAGTGTAGAAAAAGTGTAGAAAAAGTGGAGAAAAAGTGGAGAAAAAATGGAGAAAAAGTGGAGAAAAAGTGGAGAAAAAGTGGAGAAAAAAATGGAGAAAAAGTGGAGAAAAAATGGAGAAAAAGTGGAGAAAAAGTGGAGAAAAAGTGGAGAAAAAAATGGAGAAAAAGTGGAGAAAAAATGGAGAAAGAGTGGAGAAAAGGTGGAGAAAAAGTGGAGAAGAAGTGCAGAAGAAGTGGAGAAAAAGTGGAGAAAAAGTGGAGAAAAAATGGAGAAAAAGTGGAGAAAAAGTGGAGAAAAAGTGGAGAAAAAATGGAGAAAAACTTGAAAAAAAGTGGAGAAAAAGTGGAGAAAAAATGGAGAAAAAGTGGAGAAAAAGTGGAGAAAAAGTGGAGAAAAAATGGAGAAAAAGTGGAGAAAAAAGTGGAGAAAAAGTGGAGAAAAAGTGGAGAAAAAATGAGAAAAAGTGGAGAAAAAATGGAGAAAAAGTGGAGAAAAAGTGGAGAAAAAGTGGAGAAGTGGAGAAGTGGAGAAAAAGTGGAGAAGTGTTTGTTCATGCCAGATGGGAGATAAATAATTTTTTACCGGCGCTGTCATTTACTGTAACGTGATCATCGGTGTACGGTGTATACCTGTGATCACGTGAGCGGGGACCGGAAAAACCGTCCTGAATCATGATCTCCAGGGTCTCAGCTAGCCCTGAAACCCCGGAGATTTTCTGACGCCGGGGGGCGCTATTCACTTATTTCTGCCTGCTGTTTATAAATGGCAGATCAGAATAAGGCTACATTAACACGACCGATCCATTTTTGCGGTCTGCAAAAAACAGTCCGTTTTTTTTCACGGGTGCATCCGTGTGGCATCCGTTTCCGTTCCGTAGACGGTCCGTATGTCATCTGTTTGTCATCCGTGTGCCTTCCATTTTTTTTGTGTACTGCAAAAAAAACTAAAGGAGGGTAAATGCATAAATTTACCCAGGATCCATAGCTTCATCCTACATGAGGCGGTCACATGTTCACTCCAGTGCCATTTTGTACTGCTTTTCACAGCGTAGAGCGCTCTGGTGATTTTCTTGTGCTTGTGCACTTCATATCAGTCTTTTCTGTCATTATAATGGCAGAAAGACACATAATGTCCCACTCTCCTGCATTTTGTAATTTTGCACCCTTTGGTGCCTTTCATGTGGCACTAAGGGGTGCACTGCTTAGCTTTGTATTTAGCCAAAAAAATGAAAAAAAAAATGACGTAGGGTTCCCCCTAGTTTTGTAGCCAGCTAGGGTAAAGCAGACGGCTGCAGCCTGCAAACCACAGCTGGCAACCTCACCTTGGCTGGTAATCCAAAACTGAGGGCACCCCACGCTGTTATTTTAAATTAAATAAATAATTTAAAAAAAGAAACACGTAGGGGTCCCCCCAAAATTGGATCACCAGCCAAGGTAAAGCAGACAGCTGGGGTCTGATATTCTCAGACTAGGGAGGTCCATGGTTATTGGACTCTCCCCAGCCTAAAAATAGCAGGCCGCAGCCGCCCCAGAAGTGGCGCATCCATTAGATGCGCCAATCCTGGTGCTTCGCCCCAGCTCATCCCGCGCCCTGGTGCGGTGGCAAACGGGGTAATATATGGGGTTAATACCAGATGTGTAATGTCACCTGGCATCAAGCCCTGGGGTTGGTGAGGTCAGGCGTCTATCAGATACCCGACATCACCAACCCAGTCAGTAATAAAAAAAAATAGACGACAAACACATTTTTATTTGAAAAAACACTCCCCAAAACATTCCCTCTTTAACCAATTTATTAGAAAGAAAAACAAATCCAGGTCTGGTGTAATCCAAGGGGTTGCCATGACGATCCACAATGTCCCAGTCAATGAAGAGCAGGATGTTCCCCATTGGCTGGGAGAGCAATGCAGTGACCTGAGCTAACATCAATGGGTCAGCCCAGGTCACTGCAGGGGATGACAAGTGCTGCTGTCAGCGAGGTACATTACCTGCGCTGATCTCCTGCACTGCTGACAGCACCTGTCACTGAGTTCAATGACCGCCGCCCTCACAGCCAAGTATCGCGAGAGGCCCGTGACGTCACCGCTAGTCAGTCTCGGGTTGGAAGCGAGAGAAGGTGATGTGACAAGCGGCGGCCATGGAGGACAGTGACAGCGCTGAGGTCGGGATGGCGGGACTTCATCACCGCAGGTAAGCCGAGCGGGGCCATGTGTGCAGAGTGTGTGTGTGTACATGCCGCGGGCAGGAGGGGGCGGAGCGAGCTGAGCGGGGAAGTGTGGGCTTCCTGCACGTAACTAGGATAAACATCGGGTTACTAACCAAAGCACTTTGGTTGGATACCCGATGTTTATCTTGGTTACCAGCTTCTGGCAGGCTGCCAGCGATGGCTCCTGCGCACTGTAGCTGTAAAAAGCCCTGCTTTTTGCTGCTAGAACCGTTCTCGAACGTATCTAGAACTATCGAGCTTTTGCAAAAAAGCTCGAGTTCTAGTTCGATCTAGAACAGCCCCCAAAATCACTCGAGCCGCGAACTGGAGAACCTTGAACTGCGAACCGCGCTCAACTCTAGTCACAATATCATGACATTGTATGAGGATTAGTCTAGGTCATATGGTTATTTTGCTTGGCGTCTGGAGAGGATAATAAGGTACATTTGATTTTCAATGAATACATATACATTTGTTGGAAATTGAATTTCCTGGCTGAATTCAAGCAAAACTGCTAAATTTGAATTTTGGCAGATCACTTTTCTCCAGTTCATATATAAAAAACTGGAACCCAACGATTCTTCGATTTCTCAAGTCTCCAATATTATTATTATTAGTACTAGCAGCAACAGTGGTAGTAGTAACATACCGTACTTTTTGTTTTATAAGACACACCAGATTATAAGACGCACCCCAAATTTAGTGAAAAAAGGGGGAAAAAATATGGGGTCCATCTTATAATTTGGTGCTGGTTTACCGGAGAGGGGGATAGCAGCGGTGGTGTAGTGGGGTCACAGGAAGCTGGGTCAGTAATGGAGTAGGGCGATGGTGCAGACAGTGCCGCGGGTGTCCCCGATGCTTGCTGCGGGCACTGTGAGGCAGCAGGTGCATCCAGAAGCTGTCAGCGGTGTAGGCTTCAAAGAAATGATGCCTGGAGTCAGTATGTGTGCAGATGGAGATCTCGGCTTAATTACTAGCCGAAATCTCATCTGCGCATGTGTGATGCCCTGGTCTAGCCAGGTAGTCACAGTTAGAGCCCTGCACAACACCTGTCCCCTAATAAGGTGTCACCAGCCAACCATTAAAACCCTAGTCACCCCCCTCAGGGCTTGATGAGCACACCAGGGGGCGGAGTCAGGCAGTTGACCATGCCCACCAAGGAGTTCAGAGAGCCTGAGGCGGGAAAAAGTCAGTTGCTAGTGAGTTGAGTAGAGGAGTGGAGAGTGGAGGCAGGCCTGTGCCCAGGTCTGCAGCAGTCTGACAGGTGCCAGGGTTGGAGCCCGGGCACCTTTGGCTAGGAGGCATACGGAGGTCTCTGCCTGCAGGAGCCAGGAATACGGCTCGGTGGAACCGTGGTGGACCAGGACAGGGTAGTGGCCCGCCGGTCCTGACCCGGGGAACTGACTCGGAAACCAGAGCACCGAGGGGGTACTCAGACCCTGAAACGAGGTCAAGAAGCTACTGGACTGAGTTAATTAACTGATTGCGGCCAGGACTATAGGTTGTTTCCCACCCAAAGTCCCGACTGAAGACAACAGCCCAACAAGGGGGATAGAAAGCCGCCACCACGGCAGAGAGATCCCACGGGCCAGCGTCTGAGGGCAAAAGGGCTCCTCCGACATACACAAGCCGGGGAGCGGACTCCTGTATTGCAAGTTCAGGTAGTCCATCAACACTCAAACAGGTGCAGGAGAAAGGCAGAGACCACAAACCGGGTGGGGGACCAGACTGCAGCCAGCTGCGGGCACCGACCACCATCATCTTGGTTTACCAAATACTTGTGTGTGTTTCTAATCATGAGTACACCAGTGCCCTCCGGCCGCCCATCTCCCTGCACCACCAAACATCCCCCAACGGGTCCCGGGGCCACCATCCCTACCCACGGATCGGTTAACTCCCCTGTGTGCCCCGTATCTGCAGTGGTGGTGTCCACCTTCACAACAACCGGTGGGTGGCATCACAAACTTAACCACGGCTCTGGCCGTAAACCTACGTCCCCCAAAAACACCAGCCCCTTTCATATCGGAGTGACCACAGGGCCCCCGGGTCCGGAGACGCTCGAGCCACTCACCAGCGAGCCCGGATCCGAGCTCGGGGCGGAACACATCGACTCTTCTGGCGTCACGAACAGGATACTTACCCATTCACTTACCTAGTGAAGTGCGCCTTGAAGTGAAGTCAGCATTGATCCATTGCGAAAGTTTCAGAATCTGTCATCTTGCCACCATCTTTTGGCGCGAAGATTACCGCCAGAGTCTTCTTCCCCACCGAAAGGGCGCGAAAGCCGAAGCCGCGCCCCCTGGGAACACGTCCGGAAAGCAAAGCCGGAGGTCGCAAAACGAAACTGACCCGGCCGAAGAAGGGAGTGCCGCGAAAAGACCAAGGGGGGGCGGGTGAAGATTCTGCGACATGTGACCGAGCAGATAAAGGGCAGGGACTCCAGGACCCTGCCACCCCTTTTGGTTCCTGGACCCCGAGAGAGCGGCATGGCTGACCCGTCTAGCAAGCCCGGAGCCCTGGAGCCCGCGCCCGGAACAGCGGCGTGGGTGGAAGCTCGGACGACGCAGATGTGCCGCCGTCTGCAGGCCCAGGTGCGCTTCTTTATGGAGCGGTGGGTGGCCGAAATGGAGGAAGTAGCTGCGGCCGTGTGAGTACGTGAAGTGGAGGCAATCTTGGAGGAGGGGGTAAGCGACCCACGCCCCTATGTCCCCGAGGGACCGGCCGATAAGGCTGAGGGACCCGGTCTGCCCCTGCTCTCTATGTTGCCTGCCTCGCCGTCCATACCGGTTGCCACTGCTCCCTCGCTCGGCCCGCTGCCACCGACACCGGCAGCGGAGCCCGATCCACCAACCCCTGAGGACCCGCCTGCAGCAGCCACCAGTGAACTGCCCGTCGCCATCCTGCCACCAGCCCCGAGGAAGATCCACCTCCGGAGGATGCCCGCTCCCGGTGTGGACCCGCCAGTCCCGGAAGTGACCGCGCCCCAGGTGATCCAGGCCCCGGCAGTCCTCCCAGCCAAGATGGAAGTGGCCGCTGACTGGAAGCCAGCCTAGCAGGTAAAGCTGGCCGCTCCAAGGTTCCAAGCCTCGGCTGAGGCGTCGCGGGGTTGATGCTGCGAGGCAGCTAAGCAGGCCACGACACAGCGGGGTTCCCCAGTGCAGAGGGTGCCGGTCATAGCTGGCACGGGGGAGCTCCAGCTGGGCCCGACCCCCGAGTAGAGGGAACCAGAGCAGGAGGACACTCTGTATTGGGAGCGGCAGCAGCGCTAGCTGGGCCGGGAAATAGCGGCCAGGGGGAAGAGGAAGGCGGAGGTGCTGTCCCGCACTATCAAAGAAAAGGACAACCTCCGCAATGCCACTTACCTACCCATGGAGGGGTTAACATCTTGCTGTGCAACATCTACTCACATCTCTTGTGTGTGTTTCTAATCGTGAGTACACCAGTGACCTCTGGCCGCCAATCTCCCTGCACCACCAAACATCCCCCAACGGGTCCCGGGGCCACCATCCCTACCCACGGAGCGGTTAACTCCCCTGTGTGCCCCGTATCTGCAGTGGTGGTGTCCACCTTCACAACAACCGGTGGGTGGCATCACGAACTTAACCATGGCTCCGGCCGTAAACCTACGTCCCTCAAAAATGCCAGCCCCTTTCAGATCGGAGGGACCACAGGGCCCCGGGTCCGGAGATGCTCGAGCCACCCACCAGCGAGCCCGGATCCAAGCGGCTCGGTTGCAGCCGAGCCCGGGGCGGTACACATCTGTCACCTCCGGGCGCCATTTTCTTCGCCATCCGCTGCAAGGAATAAATGGGCTGGAGATGGTGCATGTGCAGATGAGATCTTGAGCCAAAAGCTCCATCTGTGCATGCACAGACTACGGGCAGCATTATTTGAAGTATGTACTGCCAACATTTTCAGAATTGCAGCCCCTGACTCAAAGCCCGCAGCACAGCCCACTGCACACAGTAAGCTCACAGGACAGCCAGCCTCCTGCAGTAAGCCCAAAGCTCAGTGCCTGCGGCCCGCAGCATGTCCATTGCCTTCTTAGACCCCTCTCCACCACCCCTGGTACGATAGATTTGGATTATAAGATGCACCCCTAATTTTTCTTCCAAATATTTGGGAGGAAAAGTGCGTCTTATAATCCAAAAAATACAGTACTCCTTGAATAGTTGAGTTCCAGCTGAAAATAAAACCAGCAGCATCTTATATTTTTCAGAACTGGTATGCTGCTCATAATAGAGACGTACAGTAATATACACAAGTTTTAGACAGGTGTGGTTAACATGCTGCAGAGTGAGAATGCTTTCAAAAATAGAAATGTTAATAGTTTATTATTAGTAATCATCAAAATACAAATTGAATGAATAAATGAAAAATCTAATTCAAATCAATATTTAGTGCACCCTCCTTATGACTTCAAAACAGCATCAATGTACACAAAGTTTTTGAGGTATCTCAGCAGAGAGGTTATTCCAAACATCTTGGAGAACCTACCTTCTGCTTTGTATGTTTGGGGTTGTCCTGCTGCAGAATAAATTCAGAGCCTATCACATGACTCTCTAACAGTATTGCATGTGTTCGATAAGTATCTGCCTGTATTTTTCAGATGAAAGATACATCATGCTTACTTTCCTTTGAAATCGGAAGGTATCCAACAGTGCCATTAGCTCAGAACTAGCAGCAACTACAGGAACCCAGTTACATCCATCTAAAAATGGCCTCAATGGAACAATTGCAACCAAAAACCATACATTTGGCATGGAAGCAAGCCAAGTCACTCAATTATGCATGAAAACATATAGTATCTCACAAAATTGAGTACACCCAGTGCTTTTTTTCGGTGGTACGTGCTGGTACGGCGTACCGGAAAATCTGAAGAGCGCTGAGGACCTCTGGCTCTGTCCACATGGCTAATTTGTAAACTATACAAATTAGCCATGTGTGGAGTGGAGGCACAAGCAGAGCAGCTACTGGAGCTGCAGGACCTGCGATGATGTCACGTACATGTGACTCGGCTGTGCGGAGCCATGGAGTTTTGCGAAGTGGAAAAGAAGCTGGAGAAGATGGGGGAGTACAGGGTATGTGAGAGAGTGGTACAGAGGGCGGCAGGCTGTGCAGGGAGAAGAAGGATGCAGGGAGGATAGAGTGAGATCAGGGGTATGGAGAATTGAGAGATGAGGGGGATGGAGGATGGAGAGATTAGGGGGATCGAGGATGGAAGGAGTAGGGGGATGGAGGATGGAGAGACCAGGGGGATGGAGAATGGAGGGAGCAGGGTTCATGGGGTTTTGTTTTGTCAAACTTGTCTTAGGCTATGTAGGCACTGGGAAATGGAATTTTCTTGAGAAAATTCCGCATGCCCTCAAAGATTACCGCACCCGCGGTAAAAAACCGCGGGAAACCGCACCCGAAAACCGCATGCGGTTTGACGCGGTTTGCTGCGGTTTTACCGTGGTATTATTCGCGGTATTGCCGCGGTTTTGCCGCGTGCGGGTTGGGATGTGCTTTATTGCATTCAATGCAATAAAGCACATTGAAAAAAAAAAAGTCATTTAATTCTGAGATAGTAGATAGACAGAAGAATAGATAGAGGGATAGATAGATAGACAGACAGATAGAGGGATAGATAGAGGGATAGATAGAGGACAGATCGCTACATTTCCCATGGTCGGCAGTGAGTTCACATTACCGGCCGTGGGAAATGACCGGTAATTACCTCTGCTGTCTGCTGCTTTCATTCAGCCTGTGTCTGTGACAGTCGCGGCTGGATGTCAGCAGTGCAGGACGCCGGAGCCGGAGCTGTGGATTATGTCGGAGCTGTGGATTACGCCGGAGCTTTGTTTGGGGGGGGTTAATAAAATGGTGAACGAGGCTTGTTTGTTTTATTTAAAATAAAGTATTTTTCGGTGTCTGTGTTTTATTCACTTTACTTACGGGTTGATCATGTCAGCTGTCACATAGACGCTGCCATGATCAAGCCTGGAGTTAATGGCGGTGGTCCCCCACCATCATTAACCCCTTGTATTACCTTGCCACCACTGCTACACGGTGGCAAGAAGAGCCGAGGACACTCCGGTAGTGCCGCATAATGCATGCGACAGTGCCGGGGCAGCTGTGGCTGATATTCTCGGCTGCCGGAGGGGGAGTGAGGTGGGGGACATTAACCCTGCCCCTCTCCCTCCCCAGCCTGAGAATACCGGGCCGCCGCTGTGTGCTTACCTCGGCTGGAAGGTAAATATGCAGCGGAGCCCACGTTCTTTTTTTCCTATATTTCCGTTTTCTTTCTATGTATGTTCTATGTGTCTGTGTCTGTGTTCTATGTGTCTGTGATGTCTGTGTGTGTGATGTGTTCTGTGTCTGTGATGTCTGTGTGTGTGATCTGTGTGTTTACTCTGCACGGCTTCTGTGTCGCCCTGGGCAAGCCAGGGGACACGGGTCACAACACCACCACACCCCACACTCCAGGTAGGCACATCAATGCTAACCAGAAATCCTTGTTGCCTTCCTCCAGGAGTTTGATGATGCACACCAGGGGGTGGGCCAGGTGGTTGGCTCCGCCCACCGAGGAGCTCACAACTCTGGAGGTGGGAAAAACCAGGCAGTGGAGTCCAGTGAGAGACATAGGAGTAAAGATAGCTCAGGGAGGAGCAGGAGTGAGGAGCTAAGTAGAGGAGTTGAGAAAGTGAAAGTAGAAAAGTGGAAAAGGAGGAAAACCAGTGAAATGAGAGTAAAGAAAGAAAGCCTGAAGGGTCCAGCTTTGTGGAGGGCCAGATCAGCAAGGTCAGCGACGGCGGTGACTGTCTGGAGGGGGACCGTTTGGAAGTTCCTGGAAGGACCCCGTTGGCTGTGTGCCCGGTGGTCTGGAGCAGTGTTCCGAAGGACAGTCAGCACTAGGGCAGGGGCCTCTCGGACCCCGGCAAGGCTAGGAGTCGCCAAATTTGCCGAATCCGTCAGTGACGGGGACGCAGATCCCCCAACAACCAAGTCCCGATTGAAGGCAACAGCCCAACCTGAAACGGAGAGACACCACCACCGCCAAGGCACCAGTTTCTCAGGGCCAGCGCCTGCGGGCAAAGTGTACAGCTCCTCCGGCCCAGATTGCAGTCGGGGAGCGGGTAACCGGAGGGAATCCACCGCTACCACAAGTCAAACATAGGTGCAGGGAAGAGGGACATCACCGTCACCTACCGGGAGTGCAGGTGCAGCCGTCTGTGGGACCGTCCTACCAGCCGTTTGGTTTACCGTACAAACTGTGTCTACGTCTCAGGCTGAGTGAGTACCACAGTGCCGCAAGGCACAGCGCTGCCCCCGCGTCCCTGCGCCCACCAGGTCCCGCACCTCACAAACCTCCACCGAGCCCCGGGATTACCAACCCCTACCCACGGAGGGGCAACACAACACCTGGCTGCTCCGCATCACCATCCCCGGGAGCCTCGTATAGAGCAGCGGTGGTGAAATCACCACAACCGTGGGTGGTGTCACAAACTATAACAATCCCCACACCCAACCACAAAGCCCCCTTTCACTCACGGGCGAGGAGTGTCGCTTGAGAAACCCCGGTATCCGGCCCACAGCTCGAGCCACCACTGAGCAGCTGCCGGACCCGAGCAGAAGGGGTGAGCGCGGTGTGCTGACACCCTCCTCCCCGCCCGCGACAACTTGGCGTCACGAGCAGGATCTTACCGCTCTGCCATCTGGTAGAGGTGCGCCTTGTTACAGCCGGAGGTATCCGGCAGAAAAATTTCAGAAGCCGCCATCTTTGGCGCGAAAAGTTCCCGCTCGAGCGTCTTCTCGAGCAGTAGAGGCGCGAAGGCCAAAACCCCGCCCCTAGAGAGGAGGGGCCGAAAAAAGCTAAGGGGGACGCGATGGCGGCTGGCGGCATGTAGTCGCGAACATAAAAGCAGAGACGCCAGGACTCTGCAGCAATACTGGGTTCCTGGAAGGCACGATTGCCAAGATGTACGATCCAACTCCCAACGAGGAAGCCCCCGCGCCCGGCACGGCGACGTGGTTGAGGGACCGGACTGTCCCGCTGAGTAATCGTCTGCAGGCCCATATGCAACTCCTCCTGGAGGAGTGGGAGACCGACATGGCGGACGTGGTGGCTGCTATGTGGAGACGCGAGGCAGAAGAGGATTTGGAGGAGCGGGTAAGCGACCCACGCCCCTGTATTCCTGAGGGATCGGCCGTTGGGGCTGTGGGGCCCGGCCGGCTTCCGCTCACCCTGCCTCTCTCCCTGCTACCCGTAATAGCTGCTGCCGCCCCGCCATTAGGCCCGCTACCTGCCCAACCGGTAGCGATACCCTGCCCAGCCGCTCCGGCGGACCAGCCGGCTGCAGACGACCGGGACGTCCCTGAAGTATACCAAGGGGAACCGCTAGAACCGCGGCCCCTTAACAGCATGGTGCCAGAAGTCCCAGTAGAGACTGTGCCAGACCCTGATCCCGAGACCGTGGCCTGGATGAAGGCCCGGGTGATGCAATTCCACCAGCGTCAGCAGGATCAGATCTTCCGGATGATGGAGCAGTGGACCAACGAGGTGGAGGAGCTGCTTACAACTGCCCCGAGGTACGGAGGGGGAATGGATGTAGCAGAGCCGACTGGTGACCCACGTCCCTATGTCCTACCAGGACCGGCCGCTGCGGCTGAGGGGCCCGGCCTAGTCTCGGCCTATGCATCACCCTTGCTGTTACTTATGAGGCGCCTTAATGTCAGCTCGCCTAATCTGCTGCTCCGTGCTACCGCAGAAGGGGCTGAAGTTCTGGATGTTGGAGGCCAGGAGGCTGCGACAGCTGGCGGCAACCCGCCTGACGCAGAAGCACAAGATGACGACTCCGGCCCTAGTCCCGGGTCTGCTGCTGAGTGTGAAGAGGCAAGTGAGCGTTCCCGCTATGTAGGAGACCCCGTGGTTGTCCATACCCCACGTGCCGGTGGAAGTGGGTACCGGGTGCCCCTGTCACCGCAGGCATGTCAGTGCATGTTTGATGTGCCGGTGGCAGAGGACGGGTCCGCCTCAGCAGAAAGGTACGAGTAGGGCAGCAGGTGCCCGCAGCAGCAGTCCCCGTTGGGACCACCATTTTGTTGTTTGAAAAGTTTAAAAAGTTTGAAAGAATGATAAGAAAAATGATGATGACCGAGTGCCTTACCTGATTTGCTTTTGTGATTGCAACCGGCTGGAGCCGGCACCGTTGTCCCCGTGGGGACCGTTTAAGTTTTGCATGGGAACTATCCATGGACAAGCCCGTGAACTTGCAGGGCACCACAAACGTTAAGTGGCTTGTAAATATGTTGGTTACCGTTACCGTTTCCGCCATGCCGTCTCCGGAGAGGCAGGTTGGAGGGAGGGCCCTGAGCAGAGCAGGCTAGGGCCCAGCCACCAAAGGAACCGGTGGCTACCCTCTGGAGGGGAAGGACAGATCCCGCTCGGGTGACTTGTGCTGGACTGTGGGTCAAGGGGTGCTGCCTGGGCTTTAGGGGCAGCATCAGGGCCAGGTTGCTTGGGTGGGAGAGAGCGGAAACCGTAACCGTAAACCGTTGCAACGTTTAAGTAAATGTGCCTCCCGTCTTGGGAAGAGTTTTGATTAAAAGTGTTATTCATGTTTTCTTAACCTTGTTACCCCTTTTTACAGAAAAATAAAATCGGTGTAGGACGGCAGCCCGCGGACGGTCTGCATTTTGCTAAGGGGGAATGTGTCGCCCTGGGCAAGCCAGGGGACACGGGTCACAACACCACCACACCCCACACTCCAGGTAGGCACATCAATGCTAACCAGAAATCCTTGTTGCCTTCCTCCAGGAGTTTGATGATGCACACCAGGGGGTGGGCCAGGCGGTTGGCTCCGCCCACCGAGGAGCTCACAACTCTGGAGGCGGGAAAAACCAGGCAGTGGAGTCCAGTGAGAGACATGGAGGAGTAAAGATAGCTCAGGGAGGAGCAGGAGTGAGGAGCTAAGTAGAGGAGTTGAGAAAGTGAAAGTAGAAAAGTGGAAAAGGAGGAAAACCAGTGAAGTGAGAGTAAAGAAAGAAAGCCTGAAGGGTCCAGCTTTGTGGAGGGCCAGATCAGCAAGGTCAGCGACGGCGGTGACTGTCTGGAGGGGGACCGTTTGGAAGTTCCTGGAAGGACCCCGTTGGCTGTGTGCCCGGTGGTCTGGAGCAGTGTTCCGAAGGACAGTCAGCACCAGGGCAGGGGCCTCTCGGACCCCGGCAAGGCTAGGAGTCGCCAAATTTGCCGAATCCGTCAGTGACGGGGACGCAGATCCCCCAACAACCAAGTCCCGATTGAAGGCAACAGCCCAACCTGAAACGGAGAGACACCGCCACCGCCAAGGCACCAGTTTCTCAGGGCCAGCGCCTGCGGGCAAAGTGTACAGCTCCTCCGGCCCAGATTGCAGTCGGGGAGCGGGTAACCGGAGGGAATCCACCGCTACCACAAGTCAAACATAGGTGCAGGGAAGAGGGACATCACCGTCACCTACCGGGAGTGCAGGTGCAGCCGTCTGTGGGACCGTCCTACCAGCCGTTTGGTTTACCGTACAAACTGTGTCTACGTCTCAGGCTGAGTGAGTACCACAGTGCCGCAAGGCACAGCGCTGCCCCCGCGTCCCTGCGCCCACCAGGTCCCGCACCTCACAAACCTCCACCGAGCCCCGGGATTACCAACCCCTACCCACGGAGGGGCAACACAACACCTGGCTGCTCTGCATCACCATCCCCGGGAGCCTCGTATAGAGCAGCGGTGGTGAAATCACCACAACCGTGGGTGGCGTCACGAACTATAACAATCCCCACACCCAACCACAAAGCCCCCTTTCACTCACGGGCGAGGAGTGTCGCTTGAGAAACCCCGGGATCCGGCCCACAGCTCGAGCCACCACTGAGCAGCTGCCGGACCCGAGCAGAAGGGGTGAGCGCGGTGTGCTGACACCCTCCTCCCCGCCCGCGACACTTCCTCTTCCTGTAATGACATCACTTCCCTGCAAAACCGCAGACAAGCAATGCACATTACCGGAGGTAAACCGCGAAATATCGCAGGGAATAACGCAGGAAAACGCGGTGAACCGCACAGAATTTGCTTCCTGCGTTATTCCCTGCGGGATTTCATGATTAACATTGAGTCAATGGAGTGAAATCCCGCAGCGATGTGCGGAAAAGAAGTGACATGCACTTGTTTTTGCTGCGGGATTCCCGCAGCAAAACATGCAGCTGTCAAATTCCGCCCAGTGCGCACAGGATTTTTTTTCTCCATAGGATTTGCTGGTGATTCACTGCAGAGATGTTATGAACATTTTCTGCAGCGAAACATGCAGCAAATCCGCGGAAAATCCGCGGCAAAATCCGGTAAGTGCGCACATAGCCTTAGATGGATAAAATAATACACTATTTCTCGGTCGGTGCGGCTCCGGCATGCAAAAGACCCCGAACAGATGTGGAGACAGAAGCAAATCAGATGACAGAGCAGAACATGGCCACCGGTTCTTCAACTATCGAACCTGCATCAGCTAGTGTTAATGATCCTGATGAATTTGGTTTAAATTTGGAGTTTCTTAAGCCAGCTTTACACCTTACAATTAGGTGTGCGATCTCGTATGCGATGTGACACGCCCAGGTCGCATATGCGATTGAATGAGATTGCACGTAGGTCGTTCATTTGCTGTCACACGTGCGTTAGTAGTCTATGTTAAATTGATCAATTTTGTGTGCGATCCTTTAGATCATGTGTTCTGTGACGTATGCATTGGGCACCCTTTTTTTTTTTTTAATTTATTGACTTGCCAAGCGTGTGTAATGTGTAGGGATGCGTTTTTACTATGTCATCTGCCATTCAGCTCTGCTACATGGCCGCTGACAGCAGCCACAGACAGCCATGTAGCAGAGCTGAATGGCAGATGACAGCAGACACAATAGAGCCGCACTGTCAGAATGAACTCGGGTGAACTTCATCCGACTTCATTGTCATGCTGCAGCTCTGTCTGTGTCGCGTCCTGATTAGCGGTCACCTGTGAAGGACTCACCGGTGACCGCTAATCCCCTGAGTGACTGAATTGAGCAGCCCTCTCTCATACTCACCGATCCCCGGCTCTGCACGGCATTCACACTGCTCGGCGGCTTTTACTGTTTTGAAAAAGCCGGCCGCCCATTAAACAATCTCGTATTCCCTGCTTTCCCCGCCCACCGGTGCCTATGATTGGTTACAGTGAGACACGCCCCCCACGCTGAGTGACAGGTGTCACACTGCACCCAATCACAGCAGCCGGTGGGCGTGTCTATACTGTGCAGTGAAATAAATAATTAAATAATTAAAACAAACGGCGTGCGGTCCCCCCAATTTTAAAACCAGCCAGATAAAGCCATACGGCTGAAGGCTGGTATTCTCAGGATGGGGAGCTCCACGTTATGGGGAGCCCCCCAGCCTAACAATATCAGTCAGCAGCCGCCCAGAATTGCCGCATACATTATATGCGACAGTTCTGGGACTGTACCCGGCTCTTCCCGATTTGCCCTGGTGCGTTGGCAAATCGGGGTAATAAGGAGTTATTGGCAGCCCATAGCTGCCAATAAGTCCTAGATTAATCATGTCAGGCATCTATGAGACACCTTCCATGATTAATCTGTAAATTACAGTAAATAAACACACACACGCCCGAAAAAATCCTTTATTATAAATAAAAAACACAAACATATACCCTTGTTCACCACTTTAATCAGCCCCAAAAAGCCCTCCTTGTCCGGCGTACTCCAGGATGATGCAGCGTCGCTTCCAGCGCTGCTGCCTGGAGGTGACCGGAGCTGCAGCAGACACAGCCGCTCCTGTCACCTCCACACAGCTAATGAAGACAGCCGCGCGATCAGCTGAGCTGTCACTGAGGTTACCCGCTGTCACTGGATCCAGCGGTGGATGCAGCGGTGGCCGTGGGTAACCTCAGTGACAGCTCAGCTGATCGCGCGGCTGTCTTCATTAGCTGTGTGGAGGTGACCGGAGCGGCTGTGTCTGCTGCAGCTGATCGCGCTACTCACCACTGCTCCTCTCACCTCCACGCAGCAACTGAGGTGAGTAGCGCGATCAGCTGAGCCTCAGCTGTATGGCTTTATCTGGCTGGTTTTAAAATTGGGGGGGACCGCACGCCGTTTGTTTTAATTATTTAATTATTTATTTCACTGCACAGTATAGACACGCCCACCGGCTGCTGTGATTGGGTGCAGTGTGACACCTGTCACTCAGCGTGGGGGCGTGTCTCACTGTAACGAATCATAGGCGCCGGTGGGCGGGGAAAGCAGGGAATACGAGATTGTTTAATGGGTGGCCGGCTTTTTCAAAACAGTAAAAGCTGCCGGAGCAGTGTGAATGCCGTGCAGAGCCGGGCCGGGGATCGGAGATCGGTGAGTATGAGAGAGGGGGTAAGAGGAATAGAATGACATGGACAGAGAGAGAGGGACAGAGATAGTGACCGACTGACAGAGATTAGTGAATGACAGACATTGTGAGACGCTTCAGAACGCAGCTTTTCAGCTGCGCTCTGAAGCAGACCTTTTTTAAGCTGCGGTGCAGAGCGCACACCTGCGCACATAGCCTCAGAAATCAAAATCGTATGAGGGATGTCACACGTTACAATTGACTAGGTTCATACAACAAAACGTCCAATGTATGAGGAATAAACGACGTGTATGCGATCACCGTATTTTCGTTCAATCTTGATTTCACGTAGATGTCACACGCAAATACGTCACGAACGATGCAGGATGTGCGTCACTTACAACTTGACCCCGACGACGGATTGAAAGATTTATTGAAGCGTGTAAAGCAGGCATTATAGAATACAGTCTAGATAAGTCGAAAACCATATTTTGCAAGTGAAAAAAAATGATTACACAGTATTAGTCATTCTTTATTTTTCTTTTGAAATCTGAATTATATAGTTTTTTATTGAAATTAGCGTACAGACTACAAAACTGAATAATGAGAAACAGGGCCACACCGTCCATTGGACAAGTTGAGCAGTTTGCTCAGGCGGCACTATATTCAGGGGTGTGGCAATGCGGCCGGGGTGCGGAGCTGTATGGGGACTGCCTTTTTCCGCCGCCCGGTGCCTCAACAGGTATACCGTGCACAGGATCTCCCGGCCGCCCAACAGCACGACAGCACCCCCTGCCCGCTCCTCAATCTCGGCTGCCGGCTGACAGATACCCCCCACCCCCGCTCCTCAATCTCGGCCGCTGGCGCCTGACAGCACCCCCCCCCCCAAGTCCACCCCGCTGCTCGCCTCAGAGATGCGTACCAGCAAATATTTTTTTTATATTTTACTATATCTTTTCAGGGGGCAACACTGAAGATACGACACTTTCATACAATGTACAGTAGTCAGTGTACAGCTTGTAAAACTGTAAACTTGGTGCCCCCTAAATAAGTCAACACACCATCATTAATGTCTAAACTGCTGGCAACAAAAATGAGTACACCCCTAAGTGAATGTGGTCAAATTGTGTCATTAGCCATTTTCACTCCCTGTTGTCATGTGACTATTTTTTTCCAGATAGTCATGAGTGCTGCCAGCATTGCTGAAGAGGTTAAAGGGTTGGGGGTTCAGTCTGTCAGTGAGCAGACCATAAACCGTACACTGCATCACATTGTTCTACGTGGCTGTCATTCCAGAAGGAAGCCATTTTTAAAGATGATGCACAAGAAATACCACAAACAATTTGCTGAATGCAAACAGACCATGAACATAAGAGTTACTGGAACCATGTCCTGTTGTCTGATGAGACCAAGATAAACTTATTTGATTCAGATGGCATCTATTAGATGTGACAAACTCGTCACTTTACCCGGCTCTTCCCGATAGAACTGGTGCGGTGGCAATTGGGGTAATAACGCGTTAATCGCAATTCCCAGCTGCCACTAAGCAGTGATGGTAAGTGTCTGTAAGACCTACCATTACTAATCTGTAAGTAAAAGTAAATAAACACAAACATAAAAAATCCTTTATTTGAAATGAAAGACAAAAAAAGCACTCTTTTTCACCAATTTATTGGTGAAAGACCTCTGAAGGTCTGACATAATCCACATAAGGTCCCACAATGATCCCGGCTCTGCTACATCTGAAGTTACAGTGCGCAGCCAAAGAACATGAAATAAATGTCTACCCTCAGGACATCATGCACACTATTGATCCATTCAATGTTATTATTCTTCTTCTTCTTATTATTTATTATTATAGTGCCATTTATTACATAGCGCATTATAAGTGAAAAGGGTATACATACAACAATCATTAACAGTACAAAACAGACTGGTATAGGAGGAGAGAGGACCCTGCCCGCGAGGGCTCACAGTCTACAGGTAATGGGGGATGGTACAATAGGTGAGGACAGAGCTGGTTGCGCAGTGGTGTACTGGACTGAGGGCTATTGTACGTTGTAGGCTTGTTGGAAGAGATGGGTCTTCAGATTCCTCTTGAAGCTTTCCAGCTTTCCATGGTAGGAGAGAGTCTGATATGCTGGGGTAGAGCATTCCAGAGTATGGGGAGGCACGGGAGAAATCTTGTACGCGATTGTGGGAAGAGGAGATAAGAGAAGAGTAAAGAAGAAGATCTTGTGAGGATCTGAGGTTGCGTGCAGGTAGGTATCGGAAGACTAGGTCACAGATGTAAGGAGGAGACGGGTTGTGGATGGCCTTGTATGTCATGGTTAATGTTTTGAACTGGAGTTTTTGGGCAATGGAAAGCCAGTGAAGGGATGGGAAGAGTGGCAAGGCAGGGGAATAGCGAGGGGACAGGTGGATCAAGCAGGCCACAGAGTTAAGGATAGATTGGAGGGGTAGAAGAGTGTTGGAGGGGAGACCACACAGCAGGAAGTTACAGTACTTGAGGTGGGAGATGATGAGGGCAAGTACTAATGTTTTTGCTGATTCTTGGTTAAGGAAAGCACGGATCAATGAGATATTTTTGAGTTGAAGTTGGCATGAGGTGAAGAGGGCTTGGATGTGTGGCCTGAAGGATAGAGCAGAGTCGAGGATTACTCCAAGGCAACAAGCTTGTGAGACTGGGGAGAGTGAGCAGCCGTGAACTTTGATGGATAGGCTTGTTGAAGGAGTTCAATTAGGAGGAGGAAAGACAATTAATTCTGTTTTGTCCATTTTAAGCTTGTGGGATTTTGGTTAGTAAGGAGGTAATGTCAGGTCCAGAGAGGTAGATCTGTGTGTCATTGGCATAGGGATGATACTGAAAGCTGTGGGACTCTATGAGCTGTCCCAGGCTGAAGGTGTAGATGGAGAACAGCAGGGGTCCAAGAACTGAAGCTTGGGGGACACCAACAGATAGAAGGTGAGATGAGGAGGGGGTGTGAGAATGGGAGCCGCTGAAAGTTCGGTTTGTTAGGTATGAAGAGATCCAAGATAGGGTCAAGTCTATGATGCCCAGAGACGAGAGAATCTGTATAGGAGGGAGTGGTCTACTGTGTCGAAGGCATAGGACAGGTCCAGGAGGAGAAGGACAGAGCAGTGTCGCTTGGCTTTGGAGGTTAGTAGGTATATGAAACTTTGGAAAAATAAGAATGGTGGTGGTCACAACAGTCCGACCCCCACAGATCTGTAAACTATCAAATATCCTTTGGAGAGTTGATGACTGTTTATGTGAGGATTAAAACTTTTGCTATTTTATTCGCTTTGGACAGAACATCCTGGTGCCATCATCCCATGTTTGTAGCTTCAGTATTAAAATAAGATTAAAATTTACCTAAAATATTAATCTCCCCTTCAGGGGCATCATTATACCCCTTTGATTGTCAGCCTCTATGGTAAAGAATGCATCATTGGCTACACACTGTATATATATGTGCGTGTGTGTGCGCGTGTGCGTGCGCGTGTGTGTGTGTGTTTGTGAAACAGAGAAAAACAAAATTACTGTCATAGCAAATGCAAGTCTGCGGAAGCGGCTACCACAAAAATACTCACATTCCGAAAAACCTTAATGTGTGATGAGAGCAATTTTGCAAATATTATGGAATTTTACAAGAAGTGCCACATAAATACAGTTTTATCTTCCCATCTCCGAGTTATTTATATATATTTATATATGACTTATATGTAAGTAGCCGCTGCTGATTACTAAACATCTGTCATGTCTTTAGCTGGAGCTCTATGGCACTTTAGAAGAGGACTTTAAAAACAAGACTTAGCATAAATTATGGTTATTATCGCCTTTTATTTTTCAAAACATATTCACTAGCTCTGTATGATGGGAGAAATACGCAAAACTGTAGAGTTAAAGAACAAGTAAACCCATTATTGAATGTCAATAGTAAAGAATATGTGCTATTACATTAAATAATATGTCTGACACAACTAAAGTATTTGTATTTTATACTTAACTAAATCTGTCCAGCGTGCTCCCGGTTCTGTCATTTCGCTGTGAATTGACATTACTTGTCTATAATAGTAGCATTGAAAAATACTAAAAAGTTCAGATCAGGATTAAATTGAGATTGTAATGCCCAGAACAGAAGACACAGTTCTTAAAAGGAACATGTCACTTCTTTTTTGGCACCCAATCTGCGCTGTGTGCCATGGTAAAAGCATCCGTCTACCCTTGCTACTCATACATACCCCCTACACTTTATCATTTTTGCTCAACTATAACAAACTGCATCTAAATGAGCCCAAAGGAGTCCAGTGGGCGGTCTAGGCAGAAGAAGAGTCCGGCATATTCACAATTTGAGTAACCAACTCCCTCTCAATTTCGATGACTGGCACCATTGCTTCCCAGAGATGCTGAATGGCAATCCTGCGCATGCGCAGTCCTACGTTGTGAGATAATGGTGTCTCAGGCTACAGAGGTAGAATTTGTAGATTTGCTGATGTAACTATATCTCAAAAAAAGTATGAGAAGAAAGAATAGAAGGGATAATGTCAAGAAAAAAAAGTATTTTACTGGTATGGTGCATATTATTGAAAAACAATTCAGTGTTACATGGTGTTTGGCTGTAAACTCGACGAGTGCCATCAGACACTGTTCAGACTACAGACTCTGACACTCCTTACAATGCTTTCTCTGGTGCTTTTGAGTTGCACAGGCAGGCTCGGGCGTCAACCAGCTGTGTGCTCATTAGTGATCGGACTAACCTGCTGGTTACCTTTCGGATCACATGTTGCAGGAGACTTACCACAGTTATTTCCCACCTTTTTAAGATGGAGGAATTTGCCTTCCAATGCCGACTATAGCTTTTTGGTAAACCGGTCCCTGTGCTGTTTTCTAGTAACTGGTGATTTACTGCATGTTCTTTGGTGGTCAGTGGAATTCCTTCTATGGATCATCTGGTTATTTCCCCCCTCCTCCTTGTTTTCTCCTTATCAGTTGTTGTCTGAAAACAACGTGCTGTGTGATAGAGTCTTGGTTTCCCCTGTTTGTCTATCACTGTAGGTGTTAACATGCTCCTGTCCTGTCCCCCTGGAGTAGGGAAGGAGAGAGTATTAGATTAGGGGTGGTCAGAAGAAAGGCAGGCTGGTGGCTCAGACATTCTCACTATCAGAGGTAACCCAGAGAGAAGGAATAGCCATGGCCCTGATAGTCTGAGAGCCAGTCTAGGAGCCCTGGTGCCCGCTCTCCCCTGATCTGCATGACATTTAGAGAAACAGATTAACCATACATTAGGGTAAATCATTTTGATTTCAAAATGGCTGTGGCAAGCTCCTTGCAATAAAGGTGTCTTTTTATGCCTTAACTGGAACCATCAACAGGGATGTATTCAAAGGGTGAAACTCTTCAGGACTAGGGATAAGAGCAGAGGATGTTTTTGAAATTCAAATTCGACAAATTTTCCCAAAAGACTCTAGTCCCGGAAAATTGATCTGGACATCTTATAATTGCTCATAAAATACATGTGGGGGAGAAGAGAGAAAGAGAGAACACCGCTGGCCAAAAGAGCTTACACTCTACAGGAGGGATTGACTTACCCAGTGACCCTAGAGATGGAAAATTACTTTGCTATAAAAACTGTGCTCCACTGGGATCCGCTGATCTGTGGTGGCCCAGGTATTGACCACCACTGTACAAAATGTGATAATCCGGAAGATGTCATAGCTGCAAGGCATTATGAGGAGGCCCGTGCAGTTGCAGCAATCCAGAATGATGTTTTCCTTCTCAATGATGCTTAGGGGTACTTTGCATGCTGCGACAACGCTACTGCGATATCGTCGGGGTCAAATCGAAAGTGATGCACATCCGGCGCCGGTAACGACCTCGCAACGTGTAAAGCCTAGATGCGCCGATAAACATTCGCAAAAGCGTAGAAAATCGGTGATCGGTGTAGCGTCGGTCATTTTCATAATGTCGCACCAATAGGAGATACGATGTTGTTCCTTGTTCCTGCGGCAGCACACATTGCTGTGTGTGAAGCCGCAGGAGCGAGGGACATCTCCTTACCTGCATCCACTGGCTATGCGGAAGGAAGGAGGTGGGCGGGATGTTTACGTCCCGCTCATCTCTGCCCCTCCACTTCTATTGGCCGCCTACCTGTGACGTCGCTGTGACGTCGCACGACCCGCCCCCTTAGGAAGGAGGCGGATCGCCGGCCAGAGCGACGTCGCAGGGCAGGTAAGTGCATGTGAAGCTGCCGTAGTGATAATGTTCGCTACGGCAGCTATCACAAGATATCGCATGTGTGACGGGGGCAGGTACTATCGCGCTTGGCATCGCTAGCCGATGCTAGCGATGTCGCAATGTGCAAAGTACCCCTAAAGCTCAAACCAAATGTCTTGAATTCATGTGAAACTTCGAATTTTAGGAAATTCAACTTAAACTTAATCCTCTGTGGATCAATGCGCTCAGCTCTATTCTGGTCCTATAATATTTTGTTTCCTTGAGTAGATAAACCCAATGCATAAACTAACACACATAATGTATGATGATAGTATTATATGGAATGCAATTACAATATTCTTTAGGAATTATGTAGAAGAAATATGTAGGTTCCATTGTTTATATGCAGCATGTAAATTGGGTACTATACTGGAGAACAGCACTATTCTATGAGCTAAAATTAAGCTATTAATTTTACACATTTCATAATATGGAAGATATAGAGATATTTTAGCTAAGAAATCATCTCCAGAGACATTCAAGATACAATAACTGATATTAGAAGTGAG
This sequence comes from Anomaloglossus baeobatrachus, assembly GCF_048569485.1. NCBI lineage: Eukaryota > Metazoa > Chordata > Amphibia > Anura > Aromobatidae > Anomaloglossus > Anomaloglossus baeobatrachus. Next base: position 888,852,486 of record NC_134353.1, on the reverse strand, counting down.
TGAATTACTTATGGACACGTCAAAATTACCTAAAATTTAACAACAGCTTAGTAAAATACAATTTTGCTAGCAAACTGGCGCCTATATAGCTGGCATTTAGCTTCATTTAAAAATGCATTGAGGGGATTAAAAAATAAAGAAAAAAAATAATAATCACTCAACACTCACATGTTTTTATTATCTGTTCAATGATTCAGCCATCTTTGGTGTCTAACAGCGCCTCAGTAGCTAGTACTGTATAGTGGCTCTGGGGCTAGCACTGTATAGTGGCTCTGGGGCTAGCAGTGTATGGTGGCTCTGGGGCTAGCACTGTCTGGTGGCTCTGGGGCTAGCACTGTCTGGTGGCTCTGGGGCTAGCACTGTCTGGTGGCTCTGGGGCTAGCACTGTATGGTGGCTCTGGGGCTAGCAATGTATGGTGGCTCTGGGGCTAGCACTGTATGGTGGCTCTGGGGCTAGCACTGTATGGTGGCTCTGGGGCTAGCACTGTATGGTGGCTCTGGGGCTAGCACTGTATGGTGGCTCTGGGGCTAGCAATGTATGGTGGCTCTGGGGCTAGCACTGTATGGTGGCTCAGGGGCTAGCACTGTATGGTGGCTCAGGGGCTAGTACTGTATGGTGGTTCAGGGGCTAGCACTGTATAGTGGCTCTGGGGGCTAGCACTGTATGGTGGCTCTGGGGCTAGCACTGTATGGTGGCTCTGGGGCTAGCACTGTATGGTGGCTCTGGGGCTAGCACTGTATGGTGGCTCTGGGGCTAGCACTGTATGGTGGCTCTGGGGCTAGCAATGTATGGTGGCTCTGGGGCTAGCACTGTATGGTGGCTCTGGGGCTAGCAGTGTATGGTGGCTTAGGGGCTAGCACTGTATGGTGGCTCTGGGGCTAGCACTGTATAGTGGCTCTGGGGCTAGCACTGTATGGTGGCTCAGGGGCTAGCACTGTATGGTGGTTCAGGGGCTAGCACTGTATGGTGGCTCAGGGGCTAGCACTGTCTGGTGGCTCTGGGGCTAGCACTGTATGGTGGCTCTGGGGCTAGCAGTGTATGGTGGCTCTGGGGCTAGCAATGTATGGTGGCTCTGGGGCTAGCAGTGTATGGTGGCTCTGGGGCTAGCACTGTATGGTGGCTCTGGGGCTAGCACTGTATGGTGGCTTTGGGGCTAGCACTGTATGGTGGCTCTGGGGCTAGCACTGTATGGTGGCTCTGGGGCTAGCAATGTATGGTGGCTCTGGGGCTAGCAGTGTATGGTGGCTCTGGGGCTAGCAGTGTATGGTGGCTCTGGGGCTAGCACTGTATGGTGGCTCTGGGGCTAGCACTGTATGGTGGCTCTGGGGCTAGCACTGTATGGTGGCTCTGGGGCTAGCACTGTATGGTGGCTCTGGGGCTAGCAATGTATGGTGGCTCTGGGGCTAGCAATGTATGGTGGCTCTGGGGCTAGCAGTGTATGGTGGCTCTGGGGCTAGCACTGTATGGTGGCTCTGGGGCTAGCAATGTATGGTGGCTCTGGGGTTAGCACTGTATGGTGGCTCTGGGGCTAGCACTGTATGGTGGCTCTGGGGCTAGCACTGTATGGTGGCTCTGGGGCTAGCACTGTATGGTGGCTCTGGGGCTAGCACTGTATGGTGGCTCTGGGGCTAGCAATGTATGGTGGCTCTGGGGCTAGCAGTGTATGGTGGCTTAGGGGCTAGCACTGTATAGTGGCTCTGGGGCTTGCAGTGTATGATGGCTCTGGGGCTAGCACTGTATGGTGGCTCTGGGGCTAGCACTGTATGGTGGTTCTGGGGCTAGCAGTGTATGGTGGCTCTGGGGCTAGCAGTGTATGGTGGCTCAGGGGCTAGCACTGTATAGTGGCTCTGGGGCTAGCACTGTATGGTGGTTCAGGGGCTAGCACTGTTTGGTGGCTCTGGGGCTAGCACTGTATGGTGGTTCAGGGGCTAGCACTGTATGGTGGCTCAGGGGCTAGCACTGTATGGTGGCTCAGGGGCTAGCACTGTATAGTGGCTCAGGGGCTAGAACTGTATGGTGGCACTGGGGCTAGCACTGTATGGTGGCTCTGGGGCTAGCACTGTATGGTGGTTCAAGGGCTAGCACTGTATGGTGGCTCTGGGGCTAGCAGTGTATGGTGGCTCAGGGGCTAGCACTGTATAGTGGCTCAGGAGCTAGCACTGTATGGTGGCTCTGGGGCTAGCCATGTATGGTGGCTCTGGGGCTAGCACTGTATGGTGGCTCTGGGGCTAGCACTGTATGGTGGTTCAGGGGCTAGCACTGTATGGTGACTCTGGGGCTAGCACTGTATGGTGGCTCAGGGGCTAGCACTGTATGGTGGCTCAGGGGCTAGCACTGTATGGTGGCTCTGGAGCTAGCACTGTATGGTGGTTCAGGGGCTAGCACTGTATGGTGGCTCAGGGGCTAGCAGTGTATGGTGGCTCAGGGGCTAGCACTGTATGGTGGCTCAAGGGCTAGCACTGTATGGTGGCTCAGGAGCTAGCACTGTATGGTGACTCTGGGGCTAGCAGGATATATTGGCTCAGTGGTTAGCACTCTATCGTAGCTCAGTTGTTAGCATAGTACGCTGTCTCTGTGGTCATCACTGTATGGTGGCTTAGCAGTTAGCGCTGTATGGTGGCTCATTGGTTATCACTGTATGGTGGCTCATTGGTTAGCACTATATAGTAACTCAATAGTTAGCACTGTATGGTGGCTCAGTGGTTAGCACTATATGGTGACTCAATAGTTAACCACTGAGCCACCACACAGTGCTATCACTATATGGTGGCTCAGTAGCTAGCACTGTATGGTGGTTCAGTAGTTTGAACTATATGGTGGCTCAGTGATTAGCACTGTACAGTTTCTCAGTGGTTAGCACTGTATGGTGACTTAATAGTCAGCACTGTATGGTGACTCAGTGATTAGCAGTGTATGGTGGTTTAGTGGTTTGAACTATATGGTGGCACAGTGATTAGAACTGTATAGTGGTGTGGCGCCCTGGACTAGCCAGGTCATCACAGGTACTACAACATGCACCCCCACCCCGAGATAGGCACATCAGCCAGACACAAAATCCTTGTTGCCTCCCTCCAGGGGCTGATGTCCACACCAGGTGGGGTGGAGCCAAGCGGTTGGCCCCACCCACTGAGGAGTTCACAGTCCTGGAGGCGGGAAAAGGAAGTCAGTGTAGGGATCAGTTAGGGAAGTGCAAGGGAGAGGAGTAAAGTGGTGGTAGAGGAGCAAACTGACTGTGTCCGGGTACGTGGCCCGGGCACCGAGAGCAAGGTTGGCAGACAGTGGTGGCCGTCTGCAGGAGAGGCAGATCAACGCGGAACCGTAGGACCGGGGACGGGCGGTGGGCCGCCGGTACCGAACCTGGGAGCGAAGTGAAGCCAGCACAAACCGGCAGGGCCCGCGGACCCCGACCAGGCTTGGAGTCGCCGTTAAATAGGTCAAATCCGTCAGTGACCAGAACCCCAGGGGTTTCCTAACAGCCAAGACCCGATTGAAGGCAACCGTCCAAGCAGCAAAAGGAAATACAGCTACCGCCACAGCTAGAGTTCCAAGGGCCAGAGCCTGCGGGCAAAAGGGCTCCTCCGGCACATATACACACTGGAGCGGGTTACCGGTGGGAAGCCATCGGGACCGAACATACACAAAGGTGCAGGGAAAGGCAGCCACCACCAACCGCCTGGGAGAAACCACAGCAGCCGGCTGCGGGACCCGTCCATCCAGCCGTTTGGTTTACCAGAGACTTTGTATCCATTTGTGGCTGAGTGAGTACTACCGTGCCATCCGGCAGCGCGCTGTGCAGTTCAAGCGACCCTGCACCTTGCCAACCCTGCCTCCCCGACATCTCAACGGGCCCCGGGACCACCAACCCCCTACCCACGGAGGGGAGGGAAACATCCCAGCTGCTCCCTACCATCGCTCCCGGGATCCCCGTCAATAGCAGCGGTGGTGCCCAACCTCACCACAACCCGTGGGTGGCGTCACGGACCAAATCCTCAAACCGAACTACCCCCCTTACACTCACGGGCGAGGAGCGCCGCTCGAGTCCCCGGATACGGCCCACCGCTCGAGCCACCGAGCAGCAGCAGCAGCGCCGGACCCAAGCGTTAGCGAGCACAGCGTAGCGGCGTCCACCCCGCCGCCCGCGACAGTGGCTCAGTGGTTAGCACGGTGTGGTGGCTCAGTAGTTAGCAATGTATGATGGTTCAGTAGTTATAACTATATGGTGGCTCAGTGGTTAGCACTGCATGGTAGCTCATTGGTTAGCACTGTATGGTGGCTAAGTGGTTTGCACTGTGTGACGCCCCTGAACTAGTCAGGGTGTCACAGGGTACGTACTGCACCCTCTTTATCTCTTGGGGCAGGACTCAACCCCTCATGGTTCCGGGTTCCCAACCTATGGTACTGCCTCCATCCGCATCCAAATCCCAACCACACCTCACATCACACCCTGTCAGACACACCAGTGGGCTGCCTGGCTGGAATCGGGCCACCCACCTAGGGGTCAGGTAGGCTGGCGGGAGGGAAGTGAGCATAAGAGTGTTAGCCATCGAGAAGTGAGGGTCTGAGGGAGTAGTGGCTCCCTGTATGTAGTTGGTTGGGTTGCAGACGGTGGTCTGGGCCCAGAGGAGTCGGAGACCCGGTCACAGGGTATTGAGGCTGGGTGCCTGGACCCAGTCTTGGAGGACGGACAGCATTTCAAGCCTACTAACCGGTCTGGGAACTAAAGCACGGCGGGGTACAGGACCCTAGGTCAGGGAGTAGCTTCAGGCAACCCAGAAATTAGCCTGTGGAGGATAGTGTCTTCACGTGCTGTCCCCAAGAAGCTCAGAGATCAGGGGCACTAGCGCAACGAGGGGGATAGGGCTTTCCAATCCATGCAGCCTGCAAAAATCCCAAGCGTGAGCCCCTAAAAGCACAGCTCCACTAGCGGGATCCGGACAGCGTTAAGCCAACGGGCCACCAGTACCTTCCAAAATTTGTGCACGGAGGACGGCTCCGGACCATCCGGCAGTACCAGAGGAGATGGGCACCTGGACGAGCTCCCCCAAGAGGGCAGTAGCACCCAGAGACTTGGTTTACCTTTGTGTCAGAGTCTGCTTTGCGGTCGCAGCACTACCAACACTGCCTGAGTGAGTACGCTGTTCTCAACTGCTTCCAATCTGCACCACGCTCCCCTACACCAAACTCCATCATCCACAGTCCCGGGGCATCCCCTACCCATGGAGGGAACGTCATCTGGCTGCCCCACTCCATCTCCCCCGGGTACTCCCATCAGCAACGGCGGTACTCCCCTTACTGTGAACCACGGGTGGCATCACAACCTCATATTCCCTGTAAATACCCCCTTTTAATTTGAAGTGGCCTAGAGCCCCCGGGTCCGGAGACCCTCAAGCCACAGCAACCCCCGGATCCAAGCGGTTCAACTTCTGAGGGGCGGCGCACCTCAAATTTCTGAATTTCTGGCGTCACAAACAGGATTCGGACTGGGCCCACTAACCAAAATTCTGTTAACGCCATTTTCCGCCTTCTTTGGCGCCAGAAAACGCCATTTTCCCGACCAAAAGATCATGAAACTGAAGCTCCATTCCTCATTCTGAGAGTGTGGCCGGAACTGGAAGTTCCCAGTGTCCCCTGTGCGAGAGCGTTTGCTGACAAAAACCAAGGGGGAAGATGTCGGTGCCAGACGATGGGAGCGCGGGAGCGCTAACCCCACCAGATCAGGGGGATGTGGACGTGGTGGGTGCCGCTCCGGTCGCACGAGCAGTGGCACCCGGGACCGAGGTCAGGGCCGGCGTCACCACCCGGCATACCCGGGCAAATGCCGGGGCCCTGGACAGCCGGGGAGCCCATTCGCGAGTTCTGGGAACCACAGTCCTCTGCAGGAAACTGCGGGTGCTGTCCCTTTAAGGCACGCTGTCCACAGCGTTCCCTGTAAACTCCTTTTCTGAACTTCATCTGTGGGCGGAGCTATCACACAGCATCCTGCTCCAGTCACTGTCCCACAGATGAAGACAAGGAACAGTGCCAGCCAGCGACCCCCCAGCGCAACGCTGCCCTCCAGCGCTGTGTGGGCCCCCTCTCCACAGTGATTTGAGTGGTATGTTCTACAACCCTCCTCGCCCCCCGATTTATGGGCCCCAGTGAGCTGCATGGGCTTTTTTCCCCCGGAGATGTATGTCCTGGCCCCCAACTATGTGCTGTCCCCCAGAGCCGAGTGTGTGGGGCCCCCCAGAGCCGCGTGTGTGGGACCCCCAGAGCCGCGTTTGCACATGTCTCAGATCATGTCTCATCATAATCTAAAACCCCTTGCATTAAAAGGAGATAACTACAACAGTAAGTGTGTGTCCGGGTGAAGCAGAGCCGAGTGGGTGTCTGGGTGAAGCAGAGCCGAGTGTGTGTGTGGGTGCAGGAGAGCCGAGTGTGTGTCTGAATGAAGCAGAGCTGAGTGTGTGTGTGGGTGCAGGAGAACAGAGTGTGTGTCTGGGTGAAGCAGAGCCGAGTGTGTGTGTGGGTGAAGCAGAGCCGAGTGTGTTTGTGGGTGAAGGAGAGCCGAGTGTGTGTGTGGGTGAAGCAGAGCCGAGTGTGTGTCTGGGTGAAGCAGAGCCGAGTGTGTGTCTGGGTGAAGCAGAGCCGAGTGTGTGTCTGGGTGAAGCAGAGCCGAGTGGGTGTCTGGGTGAAGCAGAGCCGAGTGGGTGTCTGGGTGAAGCAGAGCCGAGTGGGTGTCCGGGTGCAGGAGAGCCGAGTATGTGTCTGCAGCAGAGCTGTGTGTATATATACTCTTTGGGCAGCAGAGTGTGTATTTACTCTGGGCAGCAGAGCTTTATGACTATGTGCTGTTTGGGCAGCGTAGCAGAGATTTGTGCAGCAAAGCTGTGTGTATATATAGTCTTCGGTCAGCAGTGATGTGTATATATGCAGCAGAGCTGTGTGTTTGTTTGTGTCTGTACATATGCAGCAGAGATGTGTGCAACAGTGCTACATACCTCACAACTTTTCAAGAAAGGAAAGAGGGACAAAGTATGTGGCGCGCGCAGCGGGCCGCGGCAAATTTTGACCACACCCCTAGCCACACCCATTTGGCAGTAAGGGTCATTCAGCAGATGCCCCGGACTGTTCATTCATATTTCTAGCAGTCAGAATTTTTTTATATTTCTGTGTCACTATATGACATGTTGCTTATTTGTGCCTATCAATCCGTGTTCACACGTTGCATAAATTCTGTTTCTTTTTGTTTCTGTCTGCACCAAACTACACAATAACTATCTTCTCTGTTTTTTCCATTTTTACTGCATTTTTTTCTGCCTTTTCTCCATTATTTAATGCGTTTTTGGTTCAGATGTGAATCTGCGTTTTTAAGTGTTTTTATTGTACAGAGAAGCTTTTTCCTGCATTTTTTTAAGCTCCACATAGAAACCTCCAGAGAACCCCCCCCCCCCCCCCCCCGAAAACCGCAGATTTCAGCGGCGTCTTTTCATGGAATCACATCCACTTTACTTGGACAATTACACACAGCAGAATAAATGTGCAAAGAAACAGCAGAAAAAAATGCAGTGTTTACACTACATGTGAACACGGACTAATTGTCCAAGCAAAGTGGATGAGACGTCCTGAAATCTCCGCTCCTGGTGCATGGAAAGACGCCGCTGAACTGTGCGTATTTGGTGTTTCTTTATAAGCTTCAGGATTCACATCAGCAACAAACATGTATCAAATAAGGGGGACAATGTATAAAAAATACCGCAAACACGCAATAATCAGAGAACATTGTTATTGCACTCTTGGCGCGGACACCTGCAGAAAAAATGCAGCATTTACGCTATGTGTGAACACGGCCTCAGTGATCCATTTTTATTACATTTTTTATGGGTTTTAATAAAGAAAAATAATAAATTGCGCCTTTTTTTTCCCGCCATTTACCGATCCCCATAAATAATCTGTTCGCTGTGTTGTTCAGGTCATTACGATTACAGGGACACCAAATATGTCCATGTTATTTGCTGATTTGTGATGTTTATTATTTTATAAGAAAAAGTGTAATAAAATTACATTATTCTATTTTTTTTTTATTATTTTTAGTAACTTTATTAGAAGAAAAAAAAAATCCTCTTTTCCTCTCCCTCTAGAATACAGGACATAGAGATGCTGCTCTGTACAATGTAGCTGTGTCCTGTGTAATCTGCTGTGTAAGAGGCTGCATTGGAGGTTCATTTATTATTAATCCTAGTGGCTCAACAGCTAGAGCAGCTAGGAAAGCCAGGAGGCTGCTGGACACAAGTTTTGAATGTTGCTGGTTTGAATCCAAGGTGGTGAAGATAAAAAAAAAAAAAATTGTATTTGTATTTTTTTCCTCATTTCTTTATAGTAGTTTTATGGGAACAAATGAATCTGACTCTTTCACCTACATTGAGATACAGTATTTATCTATCTATCTATCCCTCTATCTATCTATGACTCTATCTATCTATCTATCTATCTATGATTCTATCTATCTAACTATGATTCTATCTCTCTATTTATGATTCTATCTATCCATCTATCTATATATGATTCTATCTATCTATCTATGATTCTATCTATGATTCTATCTCTATCTATCTATTATCTGTCGTGTATCTATATATCCCTCTATCATCCATCCCTCTATCATCCATCCATCCCACTATCATCCATCCATCCCTCCCTCTATCCCTCCATCTCTCCATTCATCCCTCCATTCATCCCTCCATTCATCCCTCTATCCCTCCCTCTATCCCTCCATTCATCCCTCCATTCATCCATCCATCCCTCCCTCTATCCCTCCATTCATCCCTCCATTCATCCCTCTATCATCCATCATCCCTCCCTCCATTCATCCCTCCATTCATCCCTCCCTCTATCCCTCCATTCATCCCTCCATTCATCCCTCTATCATCCATCCATCCCTCCCTCTATCCCTCCCTCTATCCCTCCATTCGTCCCTCCATTCATCCCTCTATCATCCATCCATCCCTCCCTCTATCACTCCATTCATCCCTCTATCATCCATCCATCCCTCCCTCTATCCCTCCATTCATCCCTCTATCCCTCCATTCATCCCTCCTTCTATCCCTCCATTCATCCCTCTATCATCCATCCATCCCTCCATTCATCCCTCCATTCATCCCTCTATTATCCATCCATCCCTGCCTCTATCCCTCCATTCATCCCTCTATCCCTCCATTCATCCCTCCCTCTATCCCTACATTCATCCCTCCATTCATCCCTCTATCCCTCCATTCATCCCTCCATTCATCCCTCTATCCCTCCATTCATTCCTCCATTCATCCCTCTATCCCTCCATTCATCCCTCCCTCTATCCCTCCTTTCATCCCTCTATCCCTCCATTCATCCCTCCTTCTATGCCTCCATTCATCCCTCCATTCATCCCTCTATCATCCATCCATCCCTCCCTCCATCCCTCCATTCATCCCTCTATCATCTATCCCTCCCTCTATCCCTCCATTCATCCCTCTATTCATCCCTCAATTCATCCCTCCATTCATCCCTCTATCATCCATCCATCCCTCTATCCCTCCATTCATCCCTCTATCCCTCCCTCTATCCCTCCATTCATTCCTCTATCATCCATCCATCCATCCTTCCCTCCCTCTATCCCTCCCTCTATCCCTCCATTCATCCCTTCATCCATCCCTCCCTCTATCCCTCGATTCATCCCTCCATTCATTCCTCTATCATCCATCCCTCCCTCCCTCCCTCTATCCCTCCCTCTATACCTATAATAATAATACCTCCATTCATCCCTCCATTCATTCCTCTATCATCCATCCCTCCCTCTATCCCTCCATTCATCCCTCTATCATCCATCCATCCCTCCCTCTATCCCTCCATTCATCCCGCTATCATCCATCCATCCCTCCCTCTATCCCTCCATTCATCCATCCCTCCATAGATCTTTGCAGCTGAATAACCTGCTTCTGGTGTCTGCAGTATAGAGGTCAAGATAACAAAATCTTCCTATTGCTTTCATTACAGGCAGTAGCTCAGTGGTAAAGCTGCTGCCTTTGAAACAATGAACTCACAGTTCAACGAGTTTGAGTCCCAGCCGCCACGAAAATCTTCTGAACTCAATGAACTCACAGTTCAACGAGGTCACAGTTCAACAAGTTCGAGTCCCAGCCGCCACGAAAATCCAGAGCCGATTTTAATTTATTCACTCCACTGAGGGGAGGAGCCGGGACATCAGCTGTGAGCCGCGGGAGTGCGGGACAGCCCTATAAAATCGTGGCAGTCCCACAGAATCCGGGACAGTTGGGAGGTATGGTGCTATCAAGGGGTGTGTGTAGCAGAGCTGTGTGAGTGTGTATGTATGGATTAGAGCTGTGCGTGCGGCCCTCCCATATCCATGTGTGCAGCCCCCCAGAGCCGTATGTGCAACCCACCCCAGTAATGTGTATACCCCCAGAGCTGTTTTCTACTCCAGTAACATCTATGCCCTCCAGTAATGTCTATACCCCTTGCCCCTCCTGTGATGTATATACAGTACTGTCAGTGTGCACTGTGCACGGCCATGTCTGTTACGACCATCATGCAGCACAGCCACATGTCTAGGAAGAGCTGGATGGAGACAAGCGGGTATGTGTCTGTATGCAATGATGTGTATCTATGTATGTCAGTGTGTATGACTATAGATTTGTCTGTTTATAAGTATTTTTGTGAGTTTGTCTTCAAATATGTATATGTGTGTATGCCTGTATGTCTGTGTGCGTGTCTGTATGTGCGTGTCTGCGTGTGGATGGGGCCCAGTGAGACTCTTCCGCCCGGGGCCCACAAAAACCTGGAGCCGGCCCTGACCGAGGTGGTCGCGCCGATTATGCCGATCACCTTACCGTTTGTGCCTGGCGCCGCCTGGCTACCTCAGTATGATGGCCGGCCTGATGCCTTGCAGGGATTCAAGCGGAAAATCTGCACAGTGCTGGATATGTATGCTCTGATCGGCCGGCAGCGGGCTTCTGTGGTACTCGGTCAACTGACAGCTGAACTGGAGGTAGAGATCTGGACTGATGAGGACCGGACCTTGGTACCCGCCATCTTTTTTTTTTTTTAAACTCGTTTTATTGAAAGTTAAGTAAAACATTACATTAAAGAATAAATCAGCAAGTTGTACATTAAGACAGAGTACATGTAAACTGGTTGGTCATCAGGATAATAAAGTATCAACAATCAAATCAGCATCCATTACTCTCAGCATATCCATAGAGCATCGAACTTAGCAAAGGTGTTAGCTCGCGAGGCACATCCAACTCAAGGTAGCGTATCATGAATCACATGTGTTTCCTCTTTGCCTACCGGAGCACTACTGGCTGCGATAATACTGATTGTAGGTTATCAGCAAGAGAACCAGGAGATCCGCCAGTCAAGGGCGACCTCATCCATTTACCCCAAATTTTGTCAAATTTAATTGAAGAGCCTCTCGTCTTATAAACAAATTGTTCAGACGGGATTATAGCATTTACCAATGCAATCCAAGAGGCTCTAGTTGGAGGATGAGTGCTCATCCAATTTAGTATAATGCCCTTCCGGGCCAGAAAAAGAACTTTCTTTAGCAATAGATTCTCATCTTGGGACCAGGAGTGTACATCTACCACCCCAAATAGACACAGGACTGGGCACATAGCAACAGCTTTTTGAAATATGGCGGAAAGAGTCGTTACAATCTCACTCCAATAGGAGAGAATGACCCGGAAATCCCATATCATGTGCCAGAAATCAGCACCGTCTCTCCCGCATCTCGGACAGCCCATCCCCACCGAATTATTCAGTTTTTTCATTTTGTTCAGTCTCTGGGGAGTAATATAACTTTGGTGTATTATATATAATTGAATCAGTCTATTGTTAACAGCAGGAGAGACCAAAGTGTGGGATTCGACAATGTCGTCCCACACTACATCATCAATTTCAGGGATCCTGGCACTCCACCTCTCACGAACAGAAAGAGGATTATTCATGGCCTTGGCCCGAATGAGGGAGGAGTAAAGCTTAGAAATAAGACCACCAGGGCCTTGTGATCTAATAATTCCAATGACTGGGAAGGAAGAGAATCTAACCCCACGGCCAGAGAACTGAGCTCGGAAGGCGTGCCTAATCTGGAGATATTGAAACCCATGAGATTCCGGCAAGTCGAATTCTGTCCGCAGTTGCGCAAAGGGGCGGAGTTCACCATCCCGGACCAGTGATCCCAGGGAGATTATTCCGCGATTCCTCCACCAAACCCCGGCAACCCACAAAAATGTGGAAGGTCCAAGTTATCCCATAAGGGCGTCTCGGTTGGTACATCATAAAATCCAAATACGGCTTTAGCCTCTTTCCAGATCCTGGTCCCCAATTTGTGTATCGGGAGGACATGACCCTCAGGGGCCCTCCTGTGATCCGTCAGTAACGACCAGAGGAGGTCCACACCTGTGAACTCTGCCAGGAGTCCCTCCGGAGAACCCCCAACCCGGGGAAGTGTCCATGGCCCCAAGTATTTCATTTGTCCGGCCAGATAGTAAATATAAAGATCAGGAAGGGCCATACCCCCCATATCCTTGGGTCTTTGTAATTTGGCTAATTGGACCTTTGATCTGGACGAACCCCAGACAAAGGTAATCATTAAAGATTCCAGGGACCAGAAGAAAGAGCGAGGAATCTGTACAAATACATGCTGGGTAATATAGAGACACTTTGGTTGCACTATCATTTTAAGGAGGTTAATCCTTCCCGCCACTGATAGTGGGAGTTGGCTCCATCTATTAAATTTCTCCCCGAAGTACGCTAGTAAGGGGGCTATATTTCTCGCTATCATCTCCGCAGGGCTTCCCGCCAGTATAATTCCGAGATATTTGAAATGATCCACCACCGGGACTCTGCATACGTGGTCGTGCACCAGCTCCTCTCTGTTCCGAGACAGAAAGAGAAGGTACGATTTTGACCAGTTTATTGACAGACCGGAGAACTCCCCAAATCGATCAATCAATTGCACGGCTCTAGGAATGGAGGAATTCGGATCAGATGCAAACAGCAACAAGTCGTCTGCGTACAAAGATAACCGTTCATCTCCCTTACTATGTCTCACCCCCCGGTAGACTGGGTCCGCCCGAATGCGCACCGCCAGCGGTTCCATGGCAAGAGCGAACAGGAGAGGGGATAGGGGACATCCCTGTCTGGTTCCCCTCCCCAAAGGGAAAGTTTTCGACACACCACCGCCCACCTGAATATTAGCAGATGGAGCTTTATATATGATCTCTATCCATCTGATAAATTCGTTGCCGAAACCAAATGCCCGCAGCACCTCCAGCAGGTATGGCCATTCTATAGAGTCGAAGGCTTTGGCTGCATCCAGGGAGACCAGAGCCCAATCCTCCTCTAACTTGGTGCCCATCTGTAAGATCACCTGCACCCTCCTCAGATTATCCGAGGTACTACTACCCGGGATGAATCCAGACTGATCCTCATGTACTATAGAGGAGACCACTTTATTGAGTCTAGTTGCTAGAATTTTGGTAAGAATTTTGTAATCAGAGTTCAGCAAAGAGATCGGTCTGTACGAGCCACAATCCAATGGGTCCTTATCTGGTTTCAATAGCAGGACAATGGTTGCCTCATAAAAGGAATCAGGCAACCGACCCTTGCGGAACGAGGCTTCAACCGTTTCCAGGAGGGCTGGAGCCAGCTCCCCCCGATATTTGTCAAAGATCTCAATCGGGAGTCCGTCTGGCCCAGACGCCTTACCCTTATTGAGGGTCTTTATCGCCTCCACCATCTCTTCCATACTAATGGGCTCATCCAAGGCCGATCTCTGAGCCAAAGTCAACCTGGGAAACTCCAGCTCTCGTAAGTACTCGGCAATCTCCTCCCTTGACACGGTCAGCCTGGACTCATACAGGTTCCTGTAGAAGTCCAAAAATACCTCCAATATACCATTGACGGAAGTAACTGTTTCTCCCCGAGGGTCTCTAATCTTAAGGACAGCAGGTGAGCTATTGGATTGACGCACCAGGAACGCCAGTAAGCTACTGGATTGGTTCCCTTGCTCAAAATACCTCTGGCTCGTGAAGAATACATGTCTCTTAGCCTTGTCTTGCAGATACAATAGATATTTCCTCCCAGCCTGAAGCCACTGAAATCTGTTTTCCTCAGAGGGGTCCGAGGTGAATCTATGTTCAAGCACTCTATTTTGGGTGGCCAGTTCCTCCTCCTCCCTGGCCGCCTGTTTCTTGATATAGGAAATAGAGGAGTGACAGCATCCCCTCAGATACGCCTTAAGCGCGTCCCAATAAGCCGAGTGATTCTCTTAAAAGGAGTTCATTTCCGTGTATGCCCCAAGCTGATCAGGAATCCTGTCATTGGCACCAAAGAGTGACAGCCACCAAGGGTTAATTTTCCTTGACAATTTATGAGATTTACATCCTTCCCATTTAATGCCTACAAATACCGGAGAGTGAGCTGATACTGATCTAGGCAAATGACAGACCGATTGTATATGGGCACAGACTCGGTCATTTCCACAGATGTAATCAATTCGAGATAATGAGTTTTTCCCTGGAGTATAACATGTATATTCTCTCAGTACTGGGTTAAAAAACCGCCACATATCGTACCATCCCACTTCCTGTAAGAATATACTCAATCTAGTCTGTATCATGGGGGAGATCGGGACCTGTCGGGTGTTGAATCTGTCCAGTCCCGTGTTATTAATCAAATTGAAGTCCCCCATGCAGAGCACTAAGGCTTGTGGGAATTGTGAGGCAAACTTAGCCGCCTCATATAGAATCGAGATTCCCGTTGCAGGGGGGATGTATATGGCTAAGACCACTATCATAACACCATCGATGTGAGCCTGGACAAACACATACCTCCCATCAGTATCCTTTAAAATTTTACCCGGGTCCCACCGCAATGCTTTGTGGACCAGTACCGATACTCCCCTAGAATATGATGAATGAACAGAGTGAGCTGACCATTGAACCCAAGGCTTTTGAAGCACTCTAGTGGTATCCAACAATAAATGGGTCTCTTGTAAACATACAATCTGAGCTTTGGATTTTTAGATATGAGCAAATACTGCCGCCCGTTTCCTGGATGTGCCCAGTCCTCTAACATTCCATGTCATCAAGTTTAAAGCCATGGAGAGATGCCCCTTGCTGAATTGCTAGAAAGATATCAAAAACTTAACCTACAGTAGAACTTGGGTAATCGTACCCTTAAATACAAATTGTCGGTTGCGCACACACAACCGACAAGAACTGGTCCAGTAGTGCGACCAGGAGAGATTTTCCCCAGCAACGACTAGGGTGAACCAACGTGGCTAGATGGTGTACTTGGTACGGGGGTGTCCTCAAACAAGGACTTGAGCTTCTCCTGCAGTCCAATAAATGAATTACCCTGCAGCTTAAGCCTTTAATCACGCATAAGTGAAGGGACCAAGAGTAGATGGGAAAGAAGTAAGAGAGAAAGAGAGAGAAGAGGATACAGAACGAGAAGAAGAGGAGGAGAAGAGAAGAAGAGAGAGAGAGAGAAAAAGAAAAAGAAAAAAAAAAAAAAGGGGGGAGGAAGAGAGAAGTAAAGAGAAAGAGAGAGATAGGGTAGAAGAAAAAGAGAGAAAAGGGGAGAGATTAGCATAGGAGAGAAAGCGGGGCAATAGGAGGAA
This sequence comes from Anomaloglossus baeobatrachus, assembly GCF_048569485.1. NCBI lineage: Eukaryota > Metazoa > Chordata > Amphibia > Anura > Aromobatidae > Anomaloglossus > Anomaloglossus baeobatrachus. Next base: position 888,836,824 of record NC_134353.1, on the reverse strand, counting down.
TATAGAGATATGAGAAGGAGAGAAAGTGGGGGAACTGAGGGAAAGGGGGAAAAAGAACAATGAGGAGGTAGGGGGGCGAGGTGAAAGGGAATGTGGAATAAGCTGATAGAGGGTTAGAGGGGAAGAAGAGGTGGGAGTGTGAAAGAGATAAGGAGGATTGGCAGGTAATCTTAGACTCTAGAATATTATAACATATGGTAACCTCATAAACTTAATATAGCAGTAATAGAGCAGAATTCAACATTATGAACTGGAGTGCGTTGCCAAATACTGCGAGCCCAAAGTAGAGTTCCAATTTGGATCCAAAAATGTATAGGATAAAACAAGATCGCTGTAATACTATTGTATGTTCTGAGGATTTCGATAGCGTTAGGGCAATGACAACCAGAGACGAGTTCTTGGTACAGAGATGTTTATAATATGTAACCACGATAGGTACACAAACGGAACAAACACAGTAAAACAATAACACACGAAATACCTTCCCGAATCGGAGCGAAGGGAATTCCCGGGGCCACGCACCGGACTCCCCCAGGGAGACCACCAAGAGCGAACCCCTATACAGGGACTGTCTGGCAATCACCCCGGAAGGCCTAAATGCGCAGCAGCCGGGACACAAGGGGCAAGAGGTAAAGTCCAGAAGTGTCCGTACGGGATGATAGTCCAGAGTGGTTACGAACCGGAAGGAACCGGGCAGAAGTGCTGACCAAAGACGGCAGACGGAGTCCGGGCACAGCTTGAAGAAACCGGGTACGGTCCAGAGTCGGTGTCGGTAGTCTTTCAGGAGGATCCAAATGGCAATCAGGAATTAGGAGCAGCAAAGCAGGAGCACACAGCAAGCAGTATACTCAGGCACTGGACTAGGCTTAGAGGCGGCCTTTTAAGCAGCTGGACAGGAAGTAGGGGAACAGAACAGTAAACTCCTTGTTAACCGAGGGCAAGCTCTTTCAAAAGAGAACTGGAAATCCTGGAAACCTGACAATCGCATGAAGGAGTTCAGAGCATCGCAACAGCGGTCTGACCTATGTCCCGTCCGGTGTCACCTCGGTCCGGCCCCATCAGCGACAAGTAATCCGGAGCACAGACCAGGCTAAGCAACGATCCCGGAGAACGCAGCAGCCGTCCCATACGAAGGCGCGGCCCCAAGCCACCCGCCTCCGACGAGGGCAAAACCCGGAGGCCGGTTCAATGGGGAATCAATAATGGACACATCCGGAAACTCTCATGCCTCCGGGAAGGTCACAGGCGCACCTGCGCCTCCGGATAAGATCATTAGCTTCTCAACCAACAGGGATCATAAGATCAGGACGCGAACGCAATTGCGGTCCCGCTCCACTTGCATGCCAGGAGGGATAAAACAAACAGGAATCTGTCGCGCCTTCAGAATCGAGGGACGCCGAGTACCTACGTAGGATGATCCTGAAGCGATCTCAACAGTGATTTCAAACACAACGTCCCAAGGATTGGAGTCGCATCACCGACCTTGCTCCGAAGAGGATGAAATAAGTGAATCAGAACCGCGACGCCATCACAACCGCGACCCATCAGGCAGCGCCCGAGACCGTGACTAGTGATGAGCGAGTACTAAAAAGCTCGGGTGCTCGAAGCTCGGGCCGAGCCTCCCAAGATACTCGTGTACTCGGGCCGAGCAACGAGCCCAATGTTATCCTATGGGAGACCCGAGTATTTTTGTGAAATGACCCCCCGGCAGCATGGAGAAACCCTAAAAATGTCACAAAAGTCTCAGAAGAGTGCTCAAATGACATGGCAACAGCATGGGGAAGACCCCTTGAAGCATTTATCACTGAAAAGTCACAGCTGTGAACAATTTTGTCCGCGTTTTACGCCATTTTTACGGACTCACCAGAAAACCTTCCAAAATGACCCCAAAATGATTTTTCATGGCGGAAATGTTAAGGGCACATACTCAATAGTGAGATAGAGCTGGTGTATGTTACTTTTTGAGATTAATACATGAAAGATTTTACGTGAAAACATTGTGTGGCACTCCGATGTCCCTGAGAAGAGACGTACATGAAGGCCTCTTGAGTCTAATGTGCCCATTTTGAGGAAGTGAGTCTTTGTAGTATTTTCCTTTGCCAGGGCAGTCCAAAATTGTGAGGTTCACCAATGCCCCTGCATACAGACGTGCATGAGGGCCTGTAAACCTGAAGTGCCCATTGGAAGGAAGTGGGTCTATTGTAGTATAGCCCTTAGGCAGGGCAGCCAAAAATTGGGAGGCTCCACGTTGTCCCTGGGTAGAGACGTGCATGAGGGCCTTTAAACCTGAAGTGCCCATTGTAAGGAAGTGGGTCTATTTCAGTATAGCCCTTTGCCAGGGCAGCCAAAAATTGGGAGGCTCCACATTGTCCCTGGATAGAGACGTGCATGATGGCCTTTAAACCTGAAGTGCCCATTGTAAGGAAGTGGGTCTATTTCAGTATAGCCCTTTGCCAGGGCAGCCAAAAATTGGGAGGCTCCACGTTGTCCCTGGGTAGAGACGTGCATGATGGCCTGTAAACCTGAAGTGCCCATTGTAAGGAAGTGGGTCTATTTCAGTATAGCCCTTTGCCAGGGCAGCCAAAAATTGGGAGGCTCCACATTGTCCCTGGGTAGAGACGTGCATGAGGGCCTCAAAACATTAAGTGTCCATTTTAAGGAAGTGGGTGTATTATAGTATAGCCCTTAGGCAGGGCAGCCAAAAATTGGGAGGCTCCACGTTGTCCCTGGGTAGAGACGTGCATGAGGGCCTCAAAACATTAAGTGTCCATTTTAAGGAAGTGGGTGTATTATAGTATAGCCCTTAGGCAGGGCAGCCAAAAATTGGGAGGCTCCACGTTGTCCCTGGGTAGAAACGTGCATGAGGGCCTCAAAACATTGTTCCCATTGCAAAGGAGCGGGTCTCCTGTCGTTGTAATGTCCATTCTGCAAAGAATGGGCGAAAAAATTTACCACTGGGGGTATACCTGAAACAAAGGCCTAAGTATTGCAATTTGTAACGGTCATCATCATGGTGGCGCATGAGGAGAAGGAGGAGGAGTCCAGCGATTATCCAAAGTCCAGAAGTGTGTACCCATGGGTGAGTGGAGGTACATGGCAAACTTTAAATTCCGCTCTCATTTGCTGGTGGTGTGGTGAAGTCTGGCCCAATCCAACCCTTGTTCATCTTGATCAGAGTCAGCCTGTCAGCATTTTCAGTTGACAGGCGGGTGCGTTTATCTGTAATGATTCCACCTGCGGCACTAAAAACACGCTCTGACAAAACGCTAGCAGCAGGGCAGGCCAGGACTTCCAAGGCGTAGAGAGCCAATTCATGCCACGTGTCCAGCTTGGATACCCAATAATTGTAAGGCACAGAGGAATGTCGGAGTACTGTTGTTCGATCTGCAAGGTACTCCTTCAGCATCTGGGCAAACTTAGGATTTCTTGTGGCACTACCCCGCACCTCAGGGGCTGTGGTACGTGAGGGGCTGAGAAAACTGTCCCACATCTTAAAGACTGTTCCCCTACCTCTGGCGGATTGGACTTGTGCCTCTCTCGGCTGTACGCCTCGGTTGTCCACTGATTCATGACCTATGCCGCTAGCGTTTTGTGAGGGGAATGCTTTGCCTACTTCCGTGAGTATGGCCTTCCGAAACTGCTGCATTTTGGTTGACCTCTCCTCCACGGGAATAAGAGACAAAAAGTTCTCCTTGTAGCGTGGGTCTAACAGTGTTACCAACCAGTAATGATTGTCGGCCAAGATGTTCTTAACGCGAGGGTCACGAGACAGGCAGCTTACCATAAAGTCAGCCATGTGCGCCAGACTCTTAACAGCCAGGACTTCAGTAGCCTGACCAACAAGATGACTGAACATGCTGTCCTCCTCCTCCTCCTCCTCCTCCTCCTCATCTACCCTGTCCTCTGGCCAGCCACGCTGAACCGAGGATATGACTGGTGTGCATGTCATATCCTCAATTTGGCCGGAGAGTTGCTCCATGTCTTCATCCTCCTCCTCGTCATAGTCCTCCACTGCACGTTGTGATGAGACGAGGCTGGGCTGTGTGTTATCACCCACACCCACTACTGTTTCTTGCTGCAACTCATCGCGCTCCGCCTGCAATGCATCATGTTTGTTTTTCAGCAGAGACCGTTTTAGAAGGCAGAGTAGCGGTATGGTGACGCTAATAATGGCGTCATCACCACTCACCATCTTGGTGGAGTCCTCAAAGTTTTGGAGGATGGTACATAGGTCTGACATCCATCTCCACTCCTCAGGTGTTATGTGTGGAGTTTGACCCATTTCCCGACGGCTTAGGTGATGCAGGTACTCAACAACTGCCCTCTTCTGCTCACATATCCTGACCAACATGTGCAGAGTTGAATTCCAACGCGTGGGGACATCACACACCAGTCTGTGAGCCGGAAGATGCAAACGGCGCTGAAAGCCGGCAAGGCCGGCTGAAGCAGTAGGTGACTTTCGAAAATGTGCAGACAGGCGGCGAACTTTTACCAGTAGATCAGACAGCTCTGGGTATGACTTTATAAACCGCTGAACCACGAGGTTGAGCACATGGGCCACGCATGGAACTTGTGTCAGCTGGCCTCGCCTCAAAGCCGCCACCAGGTTCCGGCCATTGTCACACACGACCTTTCCTGGCTTTAGGTTCAGAGGTGTGAGCCAGTGATCTGCCTGCTGTTTCAGAGCTGTCCACAGCTCTTCTGCATTGTGGGGTTTGTCACCTATGCAGATTAGCTTCAGCACAGCCTGTTGCCGCTTCGCCGAGGCAGTGCTGCAGTGCTTCCAGCTTGTGACTGGTGTGGAGGGCACAGTGGATGAGGATGCGCAGGAGGAGGAGGAGGCTGAAGAGCATGACATTCCGGAGCTGTAGAGTGTGGGTGAAACACTGACTGAGGTAGGGCCTGCAAACCTTGGTGTGGGAAGGACGTGTTCCGTCCCTCGCTCAGACTGGGTCCCAGCTTCCACAATATTAACCCAGTGTGCCGTCAACGAGATGTAGCGGCCTTGCCCACAAGCACTTGTCCACGTGTCTGTGGTTAGGTGGACCTTGGGTGAAACAGCGTTGTTCAGGGCACGTGTGATGTTTTGTGACACGTGGTTATGCAACGCGGGGACGGCACACCGGGAGAAATAGTGGCGGCTGGGGACCGAGTAACGTGGGACAGCTGCCGCCATCAGGTCACGGAATGCTTCAGTCTCCACCAGCCTAAAAGGCAACATTTCCAGCGCAAGCAGTCGCGAAATGTTAGCATTTAGAACTGTGGCATGTGGGGTGTTGGCAGTGTATTTGCGCCTGCGTTCAAAGGTTTGCTGAATGGATAACTGAACGCTGCGCTGGGACAAGGACGTGCTTGATGATGGTGTTCTTTCTGCGTAGGCAACTGCAGGTGCAGGAGTGGAGGAGGCTTGTTCGCAGGCAGCATGGACAGAGGATTGGCTCGCATGCACAACCAGCGAAGACGTAGCAGTGACATCAGCAAGCACTGCTCCTCGACTCTGTTGTACTTCCCACAAAGTCGGGTGCTTGGCTGACATGTGCCTGATCATGCTGGTGGTGGTCAGGCTGCTAGTTTTGGTACCCCTGCTGATGCTGGCACGGCAGGTGTTGCAAATGGCCTTTTTTGAATCATCTGGATCCAACTTAAAAAACTGCCAGACTCGGGAAGACCTAACATTTGTACAGGCACCTTGTGTCGTCGTGTTGTTCCAGGGAACGGTTGCCTGACTTCTGCCTGGGGCCACCACCCTGCTTCTTACTGCCTGTTGTGATGCTACGCCTCCCTCCCCCTGTGCACTGCTGTCCTCGCTCTGCATATCCTCCTGCCAGGTTGGGTCAGTTACTGGATCATCCACCACGTCGTCTTCCTCTTCCGCACCCTGCTCCTCCTCCTGACTTGCTGACAATTGTGTCTCATCATCGTCCACCACTTGTTGAGACACGTTGCCAACTTCGTGAGAACGTGGCTGCTCAAATATTTGGCCATCTGTACAGACGATCTCCTCATGACCCACTTCAATATGAGCTGGCGAGAGGCCAGAATGTGTGAATGGAAACGTGAACAGCTCTTCCGAGTGTCCAAGTGTGGGATCATTAATGTCCGAGGAGGACGTGTACTCAGCCTGGTGGTAGGAAGGAGGATCAGGTTCAGAAATGTGCGGTGCAGTATCACGGCTACTGACACTTGACCGTGTGGAAGACAGAGTGTTTGTGGTGGTGCCAATCTGACTGGAAGCATTATCTGCTATCCAACTAACAACCTGTTGACACTGGTCTTGGTTCAAGAGCGGTGTACTGCTGCGGTCCCCAAGAATTTGGGACAGGACGTGCGAGCGACTAGATGTGGCCCTTTGTTGTGGCGAAATTAGAGCTTGCCCACGACCTCGGCCTCTGCCTGCACCACCATCACGTCCACTTCCTTGTTCCTTGCCAATGCCCTTGCGCATTTTGCAATGCTGTGCACTGCTGACGTGTATATTCACTACTTGTGCGTTATATCAAAGTGTGTGGAAATTGCACACAAGTGCACCTGTACGCTGCCACCAACAGGCACACACGTGCGGTTTTAAAAACCAAGCACGGACGCAATAATAACCTAACAGGTTTTTTTGGGGAGCGACAATTACAGACAAGTCAGACACTATCTGGACTGTTTTACACTGTGTACACCAGCCCCAGATATGATGAAGGCTGGTATACGGTCACCACTACCCTGCCTGCCTGCCTGCCTGTATACTGGTACAATAGTCCTGACAAGGACTCTTTTGGTCACTAGCCTGTATTCAGACCTGGCTATACCCTGCCTGTATATAGCAACAATAGTCCTGAGAAGGACTCTGCTACTGTACTCCGACCTGGCTATACCCTGCCTGCCTGTATACAACTAGAATAGTCCTGAGAAGGACTTTTGGTCACACTGTTTGCAGCCCTGCAACTGAAAAAGCTATAAAGGGCCGCAAAGCTTTCCCTGAATCAGCGACACTCTCCCTACACTGACTGTCTGAATAGCTGTGAGCAGAGCACAGCGCGCCGGCCGATATAAAGGCTCGGTCACGCTGTGCAGGCCGGCCAATCACTGCAATTCCACAACTAACAGGGCTGTGGCATTGCAGTGGTCTGCCAGCCAATCCCTGCATGAGGGCTGGCTCTCAAAAGAGCGCCAACATGCAGAAATGAAGACCACGAGTACAGCACGAGTATCGCGAGATTACTCGGTCCCCGCCGAGCAGCCCGAGTACAGCGATACTCGTGCGAGTACCGAGTAGTGACAAGCATGCTCGCTCATCACTAACCGTGACGCATCAGCGTTTCCTCTTCAATGTATTGATCCAGTCATCCGCTTCCGCAGGAGAAGTGAAAAACAGGGATCGCTCTTGATGAACCACTCTGAGACGGGCTGGGAAGATCATGGAGTAAGCAATATGATGCTCTCTGAGGCGTTTTTTCACCTGGATGAAGGATGCCCTCGTTTTCTGGAGCGACGCAGAGAAATCAGGGAAGATCAATATGGTGGCGTTGTTGTGTAAAATCGGGCCCTTGCGCCGCGCCGCACCAAGGATCGCATCTCTATCTCTGCTGCTCAAAAGTCGGGCCAGGAGAGGTCTAGGCTGCGCTCCCAGAGGAGGAGGTCTGGCCGGTACCCGATGACCTCTTTCTATAGCGAATGCCGCCGACAGCGTCGCATCAGGGAAGGTTTCGGAGAGCCATTTTTCCATGAACTTACATGGGTCGCTCCCTTCTGCCCTCTCCGGCATCCCCAGAATTCTCAAATTATTGCGACGCAGGCGATTTTCCAGATCATCAGCCCTCTGCGCCCAGTTATTTGCCGCGCTTTCCAGACAGGACAGTCTGCCCGGCGTCGCTCTTGCGTCGTCTTCCAGCGTGGAGATCCGCTGCTCGGTCTCCTTTACCCGCTCTCTCAGGTTTTGCAAGTCCAGCCGGAGGAGACCCACATCAATCTTAACCTCCTCGATCTTGCCCGTCAGAGACACTTTTGAATCCTGGATCGCTGCAAGTAACTGCGACGTAACCTGCTGTAAGGTTAGCTCCTGCGATTCCTTGGATCCGGCCTCCATGCTCTCCTCCTCCTCCGCCTCACTGGATTCCCGCTCTGCCTGCTTGCCGGCACCATCTTGCTGGGAGTCCCGAGCAAACTTCTTCAGCTTCTCAGCCGCCGCTGCGCTGCGACCTCTGCTCATGATACCAATCCGAATGCTCACCGCACCACAGGTAATCCGGAGGTGTATTTAGGCACCAATTTCGGCAGGATTAATAGTATATATCAGCGTTGGACTGCGGAGCTGCTCTCAGATGCGACCGCTCATGCTGCCTGCTGGCCACGCCCCCCGGTACCCGCCATCTTTAAACGGCTGGGAACTGCCTTTGAGACTCGCACCGAAGCTGAGCTGAGGATGAGGTTCTACAGCTGCAAGCAGCGTCCCCAAGACAGCATTAGAGACTACGCCCTGAGACTGCAAGCGGCGCTGCGGATCCTGAAAGTGGTCAACGCCATCAGTGAAAAGGAGGGAAACAAGATGCTTGTGGAGCAGTTCCTACAGTGCCTGGGATCAGTGGAAGACCACAAGCAGCTGTGGCTGTGGGCCCTGGAGCATCCTACACTGGACTTTGCTATTCTGAAAGAACGGGCGATCAAAGCCTTGCGGCCCCCGGAGGCTACTGACTCTCCCCTCCAATTCTGGCAAGCTGACACCTCTCCTCTACATGTGAAGCCTCCTGCCTTAGCATTGCCAGAGCCAGCATCCCCGGCAATGCCTGTAGGCAGAACCAGTGATTTGTCTTCACAGGTGCAGCAGCTGAGCAGCGATGTCGCAAGGCTCCTAGAGGCGATGCAGCAAAAGCCAAAGATTAAGCGAGCAGGGAAGATCCAGCTAGTTGACTTCCCAGAGGATGTCCCCTGGATGAGAGGTAAGACCTCGACATACAGAGGAAGGAACAGCGATCGGTATGGACAGCTTGTCTGATATAAATGTAATAAGACTGGCCATTATGCCCGGTTCTGTCCTTTAAACGGGCAACCCATGGGGCCAAGTGCCAATCCCCAGGAATAAACTCACAAGGCCCAGCAGACTAGTGAGAGTGGTATGTGGGAGGACGGCCCATCGTTTCCATCACCCTGGATGGGATCCTGACCTCTGCACTCCTTGATACCGGCTCCCAGGTAACAAGTATTTTCTATGTACTGTACAAGAAGTTTTGGTTAGATGATGAACTCACCCCGCCAGATGACAGCATTACCATCTACGCCGTCAATATTCAATGGGTTACCAGTGACTCAAATTGGGTTAAAGGAGGTGACCATTAAGGTGGGCCGGGTAGAGTTGGCGCGTTAAGGACTCATAGTCGTACAGAATGAACCTAGTGACCGGAACCCTAAGATAATTTTGGGAATAAATGTCATTGAGAACTGTATGGGAGAAGTGTTGTTTTTATTCCAACAGCTATCTGAGACTGCAGGAGCAGGGCGAGAGAGGGTCCTGCAACAAGAGATCTGGGCCCTCCTGCAGCGGCAACAGGTAAATCTATCTGGAGGAGAAATTGGCGGTGTACGGGTAATGGATGTAGCCCCTCTTGTAGTGCCCCCGCGGAGTGAGATGATGATAAGGTGCAGGGCAGCTGTAGGCTCCCGTGGACAAGATTACCAGGCAGTGGTAGAGCCCCTGCCCTCAGAGCATTGGCCCACAGTATTAGCGGCGAGAGGGGTAGTCGATGTCCGGAAGGGGAGGGTGACCGTGTGAGTGTTGAATTGCAGTTAGGAGGAGGTTAAATTGCCCAGGTATGCCACAATTGCCAAGCTGTTCACAGAAAACACAGATTTCATCCATACAGCAAATCCCCCAAATACATGAGACCAGTCCTCCAGTGACAGTTCCCAGGGACAATTAGAAAAGTGGTGCAGGACCTACATGTAGGCACCGACTCTACACCTCCACATCACAAGCAGCGGGTCTACAGGGTAGTGCAGGAGTACGAACAAATCTTTAGCAAGCACTCACTAGATTTCGGGAGGATAAAAGGGGTACAACACCACATACCCACAGGTGCTCATCCGCCCATCAAGAAGAGGTACAGGCCCATACCACCTGTCCATTATCAATGTACAAAGGATATGCTGAAAAATATGAAGGAGGCTGGGGTCATCCGTGATAGTTGCAGCCCCTGGGCAGCTCCCCTGGTATTGGTAAAGAAGAAGGACGGCACTATGAGGATGTGTGTGGATTACAGACAAATCAACAAGATCACACATAAGGATGCCATTGCCTACCCCCTACCCCGAATTGAAGAATCCTTAGCTGCCTTGAAATCTTCAAATTACTTCTCTAATCTTGATCTTACTAGTGGATACTGGCAAGTGGCTGTTGCTGAGGAAGACAGTGAGAAGACTGCCTTTGCCACCCTGATGGGATTATGCGAATTCAACAGCATGCCATTCGGGCTGTGCAATGCACCGGGAACATTTCAGAGACTCATGGAGTGCTGCTTGGGCCACTGCAACTTCGAAACTGTCCTTGTTTACCTGGATTACGTCATCGTATATTCTAAAACATATGAAGCACATCTGGAAGCTCTTTCCAGGTGTGCCGCCCCCGCGACAGCCAACGGGCTGCTCGGACCCAGATCCTCAGTGGCTTTAGAGGTCTCCGGACTCGAGGCGGGGTCGCGTGACCTCTCGAAATAAAAAGGGGGAGTTTTTGTGTCTTGGGATAGTGTTCGTGACGCCACCCACGGTGTGTGGTAACGTGCGGGACCACCGCTGCCGGTTTGGGGAGCCCGGGAACGCTGGTGCGTGGCAGCTTAAGTTGTTAACCCCTCCGTGGGCAGGGGAGTGGTGTCCCGGGGCCTGGTGATAGATGACAAGGGGAACCCGTCGGGTGCAAGGGGGTAACGTGTACTCACACAGTCCAAAGTCACTGACGCTGACACCAGGTAAACCAAACTCTTGAGCACTCTGTGGTCCTTGTACGGGCACACTGGGTCCGTGTCCTTTTGGTGCTGCTTGTTGACCTGAAGCCTTGTCCCTTGGCACTGTGTGTCTTACGTGTGGATCCCTTACACGTAGAGCGATTTCGGTCCCGCTCACCTGCGTGGCTAGCAGGGTGAGCTTGCTCTCAGGGTTCACACTTGGGATTTTCTGGGCGGTTGTGGGAAGTCCTATCCCTCTCGGTGCGCTAGTACCCCGATTCTGGAGCGGGTGGGGAACGGTTCCTGAAGATTCCGTTCCCATCGGGTGAATTACTGGGCTGCGTGAAGCCCAACGTAACTCCCCAAACTCCAACACCGAGTCCCGGACATTCCCCCTACCCGTGGAGGGTCCCAACACCTGGCTACCCTACTCCATTGCCCCCGAGTACACCCAACTGCAGCGATGGTACTCCACCTTACCACACACCACGGGTGGTGTCACGAACTCTAAGACACAATCCCCTGTAAATACCCCCCTTCATTTGAGTGACCGCACGATTCCCATGGATCAAGCCACCGTGGATCCCGACACCTGACATATTTCAAGTCATGCTGCGTCCAAGTCAGTGCTGAAGATGCTGGGAATCAGTAGCAGCCACAAATAGCCCAGGACTGCACCAATGGCTGGCCTGAAGAAGACGAGTAGAGGGGCAGGGATATGTGAGGGTCCGGTGGGTATAATTTTCAGTTGAGATCTGAGTATGATAATATTCATTAACTAAATTTGATGGAAATTGGAATTCCTGGACAAATTTGAACATATCTTGAAAATTGGACTTTAAGCAAATTCGCTCATTACTACTTATGTGCAATGTGAATGTCAAGTAGAAGCAAACACCTACATTCTCCCCTTTCCTCTTTCTCCATTGAATAGCTCCTTACACAAACAAACACCACTGAGCCATCCACATCCAAGAGAATGGGCTAAAACAAAGAGGTTTTATCAATGAGGAGCGACGGACTCAAGACGCATGACAAAGCCGCCTCGTCCTAGGCGCAATTGTTTCAAGCCCAGTTATTCTTCAATTCATATTTGTGTAATGCCCTGGAAGAAATAAGGTTGCAATAAAGTCCATCTTAGTCCTCGCAACATCCAGCAATGAATATCACACTCAGCAGGACACAGTGGCACCTGGCTGCCCAGACACAGTGCAACATAAAGCCATCTGGGGCTAATTACAACAAGGTATTCTTTATAGACCAGATGGGACCAACGAACAGAAGCCCCTTCCCCTCCCAGTCATTTACAACATAATTCCTTTCAATGATATACTTAATCCTTCCACCAGCTACGCTTTTCACACTGTTTCTTTATGTTAATTCAGCTGAGAGGCAAAGAATAGACTGGGCTGGATACAAGACAGGACCAGCCATCCTTCCCATAAGGGACTAATGGGAATAATTCATCTTTAAAGTGTTTCCACTACATCAGATACAGTAACATTTTAAAAAAAAAAAGAATGCTGAAAATTTTTCCAAAAAAAAGGGTCAATGCGCCAGTTAATATACGGCAGCAGCTGAGCGCTTTGCAGCCACCTGTTAGATGGGAGGTTTCCTAATATGCCTCTGTCGCATTTAACCAGTCAAAGGGGTCTTTTTTTTATTGCCGTGCAGCCTCCCCGCATTCACAGACCTCAAGTCACGGCCTCGGCTTTGTCATGGTGTGTGCCACACAGAATTTAATTGAATTATGTTGTAAGCCTATCCATTTTGAATCACTGCACTTTTGCTTTTGTGTCATTTGTCTCGGCCCTTAGAAAAAAGGGTTTGAACTGTGAAGAGCAGGAAGAGACACTAAGTGACAACCTGCCCGCGATCGGGGGCTTGAAGTTGACTTTGCAGGTGTGCCATGGCAGGCGCTCGGCAAGAGGAGCTTACATGCAGAAAAAGGATACAATAAAAACGGGGGGTTACTGTAAAGTGAAATGGTAACATAATGACAAAAGCAAGGAGCTAGTGATGAGAGGAGGGAGGATCCAACAGGCAAATTAAAGCGCAATAAAGCAAATATTCACAAATACCAAAATGTAGAAAAATCTAGTTTAGATTAGGCTCTTGCACGTTCGAAGAATTTAGAAATTTTTTTTCCATATTTTATATGACCTTTCAAAAGGTCAAAAATGATAAAAATATAAATTATAATATTAGTCTAATAGAATAAAATAATGTGTGCCATAGGTATGAAAAAAAGATTAAAAAAGAAAATAATTAAATATATCAAAAAGATGAATAAAGATAACATCAAATAGATAATAGATAGTTGGATGATAGATAGATAGAAAATAGATAGATAGATAGGTAGATAGAGGGATAGATAGATAGAGGGATAGATAGATAGATAGATAGATGGATAGATAGATAGATAGATAATAGATAGATAGATAGATAGATAGATAGCTAGATAGAGGGATAGATAGATAGAGGGATAGATAGATAGATAGATAGATAGATAGATAGATAGATAGATAGATAGAGGGATAGATAGAGGGATAGATAGATAGATAGATAGATAGATAGATAGATAGATAGATAGATAGATAGATAGATAGATAGATAGATAGAGGGATAGATAGATAGAGGGATAGATAGATAGATAGATAGATAGATAGATAGATAGATAGATAGAGGGATAGATAGATAGATAGAGGGATAGATAGATAGATAGATAGATAGATAGATAGATAGAGGGATAGATAGATAGATAGATAGAGGGATAGATAGATAGATAGAGGGATAGATAGATAGATAGATAGAGGGATAGATAGATATATAAATAGATAGATAGATAGAGGGATAGATAGATAGATAGAGGGATAGATAGATAGATAGATAGATAGATAGATAGATAGATAGATAGATAGATAGATAGATAGATAGATAGTTAGATAGATAGATAGATAGATAGAGGGATAGATAGATAGATAGATAGATAGATAGATAGATAGAGGGATAGATAGATATATAAATAGATAGATAGATAGAGGGATAGATAGATATATAAATAGATAGATAGATAGAGGGATAGATAGAGGGATAGATAGATAGTTAGATAGATAGATAGATAGAGGGATAGATAGATAGATAGATAGATAGATAGATAGATAGATAGATAGATAGATAGAGGGATAGATAGATATATAGATAGAGGGATAGATAGATATATAAATAGATAGATAGATAGATAGATAGATAGAGGGATAGATAGATAGATAGATAGATAGATAGATAGAGGGATAGATAGATATATAAATAGATAGATAGATAGAGGGATAGATAGATAGATAGATAGATAGATAGAGGGATAGATAGATAGATATGAGATAACACAGATATGCAAAATTTGGGTTCATGAAAATTGTTTCAAAACCACTGCCTGATTGTTATGTTTTCTTATGCCCTGAATTATGTACACGAAATTACTCACAAGCAAAATGAGGAAGAAAAATCTTTATTCTAGCCAAAAATGTACACAATATTATACATATAAATTCGTTACACATTCATTCTGTAACTTTATCATAAAGGAATCCTTGCACTTTTTCCTTTCCTCTTCTTGGCTTCTTTTGATCGCTTTTCTCTTATAGTAGGCTGTGGATCTTCTCTGTGAAGCCTCCAGCAGTCGCCCCCCATCATATTCCCCTTCCATCTACCTTGGTATCTTTCTAGCTCCTTGATGTCCTGATGAAATCTTTTTCCTTGCTCTTCGCTAACAGCACCAAGGTTTCCAGGAGAGTAATCCAAATGTAAAAAAAATGTAACTTCAAATTCATCAGACAACCCAAGGCTTTGAAACGTTTCAGCATGTTCTCCACAATGGGCTTAAATTTTGGATCTTTGTTGTTACCTAGAAATTCCTTCACAACTTCTTTAAAAGAAACACAAGCACTTTTCTTAACAGTTTTAATTTTTGTTTTAAACACATTGTCCTACATTAGTTTCTGAATATCTGGACCCACAAAAATATCTTCCTTCAGTTTTGCTTCAAACAGTCCCTGAAACTTGGTGCACAGGTACTAAAAGTCTCTCCGTCTTAGGCTAGCGCCACACATCCGTGCTGCCGGCACGTGTTTGTCATTTTTTACACGTACCGGCGGCACGGAGACACTTTAACCAATGCTACCCTATTGTAGCAGGCACACACACGTAAAACCACACGGAACGTGTGTCCGTGTGCGTTTGTACGTGTGTGCTTTTTTGAAAGCGCTGACATGTCAGTGTTTTCTCCCGCAGCACGGGTGTCACACGGCCCGCACCCGCACCACACGGGTGTAGTGTGGATGCGGTCCCGTGTGACACGCACCGGAGAAACCACACATGTCAGTGAAAAATAAAAAAACATTAACTCACCTTCTCCAGCCCTCCTGTCTCTGCCGCTGCTGCCTCTTGCTGCCGACTGCCGCTCATTATTCTCATTGAATATTCACTTCACTGCCTGGCAGCAGCAGCAGCGGGGAGACGGGAGGGCTGGAGACCGAGGATCAGCACCACAGACAGCAGCGCGGACATCAGGAAGGACCAGGTGAGTATAATAATTACCAGTTCTACGTGTGCTATCGCGGATAGCACACGTAGAACACACGTGTCCCGCACGTACCAGAGACACGTACTTACCTGCACGCAACACGCAGAGAAAATACGTGTCTCTCGGCACGTGCGTGAATTTCACGTGAGTGTGGCAGAAGCCTTAGAGATTTCAGAACTGCTTCACCAGGCAATAGTTAATATGGAGTGGTGGCATGATAATGTTAGTGGAATTAACTAAACTTTCCACAACTTTGTTCTTGAGTCCAGGTTGCAAATATGTTCTCATTGGCCACATTCTTTGGCTCCAGTGATGAGGCCAACCTTGGAGGTCCCATTTGCACAAAAAGCATGGGTACTATTGTGTTGCCCAAGAAGCAAAGAGAGAACTTTCAGATCACCACCAACTGACCATCCTTGATCTTTGTAGTTACATTTATTGAAAGTAAAGTCTAAATTCTCATAGTTTTCCTTCAAGTACACAGAATGTCCTACAGTCACTGAAACATACTTGCTGCCATTGTGTAGGAACAGTTTTTGGACTTTTTTTGGATGAATCGATACAGTCTCTTCTCGCTCATATTGAACTCAATGTTACATTTTCTGAAAATTTCCTCACAATCTTCTCTGCTCACAGCAGCCAATTGCAGCACAGTACCCATTAACTTCTATCCAATCTAATGACACCAAAATCATCCACCCAAGGTCACACAAAGGGTCAAAGTATGGTGCAAGAAAAATCCTATGGAACGTTTGTGAAAAAACTGTACGTGATGGCATTTTTTTATATTTTTACTGAGTTTAGCAACTGAAAGTATATAAAAATCCTATCTTCCTTTTCAAACAATATTACCCTTGCAGACCTGTGTAACTAGATGAGATGGATTATAAGGCCTAAGACACATGGCATGAAAATCGGACTGAGTGGAATGCGATAAAACATCGCATTCCACTCGGACCAATATTAGTGTCATGCGAGGATCGCAGTAATCCCCGTGTGGCCCCGACCTAAATCAGGGCTTTGTGCCTTTATGTTGTGCCATTGGCTGTTATCATGTTTTTATCGGTGATTGATTAAGGGGTACTTCTCACATAGCGAGATCGCTAGCGACATTGCTGCTGAGTTACAAGTTTTGTGATGTACGAGTGACCTCATCAGCGATCTCGCTGTGTGTGACACTATGCAGCGACCTGGCCCCTGCTGTGAAATCGCTGATCGTTACACACAGTGCTGGTTCATTTTTTGCTCGTTGCTCTCCTGCTGTGAAGCACACATCACTGTGTTTGACAGCGAGAGAGCAACAATCTGAATGTGCAGGGAGCAGGGAGCCGGCCTCTGGAAGCTGCGGACGCTGGTAACCAAGGTACACATCGGGTAACCAAGCGAAGCGCTTTGCTTTGTTACCCGATATTTACCTTGGTTACTAGCGTACGCTGCTCTCAGGCTGCCAGTGCTGACACATAGCCAGAGTACACATCGGGTAACTAAGCAAAGCGCTTTGCTTAGTAACCTGATGTGTACCCTGGCTATGAGTGCAGGGAGCCAGCGCTAAGCGGTGTGCGCTGGTAACCAGGGTAAATATCGGGTAACCAAGCAAAGCATTTTGCTTAGTTACCCGATATTTACCTTGGTTACCAAGCGCAGCATCGTTTCCACGAGTCGCTGCTGGCTGGTGGCTGGTCTCTGGTCGCTGGTGAGATCTGCCTGATTGACAGTTCACCAGCGACCATGTAGCGGCGCATCTGCGATCCTGACCAGGTCATATCGTGGTCAGAATCGCTGGTATGTCATTTAGTGAGACGGTACCCTAACTAGAAGCCTTCAATGAGTTCTGCACCTTTTTTGAGCTTTAGATGACTTTTGATATCCTTTTCACAGGAGAATTTTCCACTGGAGTAACTCTCTAATTGACCTTTCCAGGACACAGTATTCTTATACCTTGGAGAAACTAAGGTTGTAAAAGCTCGCTCCCTATAGTATATATGCAGCTTCATTTTTTTCACAGTCTTTGCAATCTGCTATTTTAGTATCATAATCAAATAATTCTATTAGATGCCTTTTCAGTTTTAGAATCACAAATTTAATGGCTAAAGATGTTTTCTTTTACTGCTTTTGTTACATACTTAAAAAATGGATTTATTTAGGTGCTACTATTGAGTTTTCTTCCTTTTGGAGGAGAGCTACTTTGCATACTTTTTTCCAATGGAATCTCCTAAGTGCCATAACACCATTGAGCTACAGCAAAGACTAGAAAATCTAGAAAGACTAGACAAATCTAGAAAATTACCCAGAAACGACAGAACTGATGTTATAGTAGAGATCAGCGGTGAATACCGTAATATTCGTATTCGCTATACTCATAATGAATACTTTGTAAAATTCGTGTATTATGGGAAATGCGAGTAATTTTCTGCTGGACCCAACAAAGAGGTCTGGGGGCCGAGGAAAAGGCTGAAATGGATGGAAAAGTGCTTCATACTCACCGATCATGGCGTGGCTATCACACTGCTTCCGCGGCCTCTCATTCTTCTTCCCTACCCACTCATTAGCCTCATTACATATTCACTGCTTCTCCTGGCCACCGGTGGCCGTGATTGATTTCAGTCAGACCTGCCCCCACGCTGAGTGACTGCTCTCTGACTGCAACGAATCACAGCCGCCGGTGGACGGGTCTATATCATACAGTAAAATAAATAATTTAAAAAACAGGGGTACGATTTCCCCCATTTTTGATACCCAGTCAAGATAAAGCTGCTGGGGACTGGGGAGAGTCACGTTTTTGGGAGCCCCCAGCCTAAAAATATCAGCCAGCAGCCTCCCGAAAATTGACACGTCCATTAGATATAACAGTCCTGGAACTTTACCTGGCTCATGCCGAATTCCCTGTGGTAAAAAAGAGTTCATGGCAGCCCATAGCAACCACTAAGTCCTGGATTAAACATGGCAGGTGTCTATGAGACACCTTTCATCATTAATCTGTAAGTGAAAGAAAGTAAACACAAACACCGAAAAAAATCTTTATTTGGAATAAAATACAAAACCCACCCTCTTTCACCACCTTATTAACCCCAAAACACCCAAGTCCAAGGTAATCCACATGAGGTCCCACGACGGTTCTGGCTCTGCTACATCCAAGCCTGGAGAGATCGCAAACATGTCCGATCTCTCCAGGCTCCAGGAAATACTGCCAAGAAGGACCCGGCTGGCAGTATTGACGTCACTCAGTTCATTAGTGGTCATTCCCAGATTCCCACTGTATGACCTCTGGTGACCTGAAGCACTCTGGCCTAAAATGCGGGGCCATGTCCCACACCCTGCCAGTACTTTAACAGTGACAGTGCCGGCATGGAGGTGTGGGCTGCCCCGCACTCCCCGGATGACATTGTCAGTGTTAAAGTGCGGGCCTGTCCCGCTCCCCGCCAGCACTTCAACACTGACAATGCCGTCCAGGGAGAGTGGTGATCACAGCGTGCCATCTGCTGTGAGCTGTGAGCTGTGAGCTGGGTCTATCTCAGCATCTCCTCCTAGCAGAGCAGACAGCTCTGCCAGGAGGAGCTGCCAAGGACTGAGGTCAGTACATGCTGCGGCGATAGGTGATCACAGCCTGCCATCTGCTTTGAGCCAGGTGTATCTTGGCATCAGCTCCTGGCAAAGCACACAGCTCTGAATGGAGGAGCTACCAAGATCAGTACATGCTGCAGTGAGTGGTGATCACAGCCTGCCATCTGCTATGAGCTGGTATGTCTCGGCAGCTCCTCCTGGCAGAGCACACAGCTCTGACAGGATGAGCTGCCATGGACCAAGATCAGTACATGCTGTGAGCCAGGTGTATCTTGGCAACTCCTCCTGGCAAAGCACACAGCTCTGACAAGAGGAGGTACTAAGGTCAGTACATGTTGCGGTGAGCGGTGATCACAGCCTCGGCGGACACTCCCAGCAGGTATATTGTCCTCCCACACTGTCCTCCCATTCTTCTGGTTGATCACACACACACAAACACACACACACACACACACACACTCATAAACAACTCACACACACACTGAGATCGCACATACAATCGCGCACTCACACACTCACCACATCCGATGATATCACTTGCTTCCAGCCAGCAGGGAACTCTCTGTTATCTTGTCTGTATAATGTGTTTCACCTGCAGGTGCTGGCGCTCCACTGCACTCATCCCAGTTCCTTATGTTGGCCAGAAGCAATCGATATAGCTAGATGTGGTGAGTGCATGTGTGCAATCTGATGTGTTATTGTGTGTGCGATCTCATGTGTGTGTGATCTGGTGTGTGTGGGTGTGAGTTCCACCGCAGGTTCTTGATGCATTCCACTGCTCCCGGTCGGCGTCTGGTGAGTATGATGGCAGGGTCTTCTCTCTTCTTTCTTTTGAGTGGTGTTTGCTTTCTGTATTGAAGTGTCCTGCAGAATTCTTTAACTTTTTTAGCTGCATGGACACTTCATTATTGAACTGCGACTAGGTCTTATTTTCGGGGTAGGTCTTATATTTAATCCTTGCTGAAAACTCCTGCTAGTGCTTATTTTCGGGGAAACACAGTATATCTTCCATTTATCCTGCACTGGAGAGAATGTCAATATTTGTTCTGACCGGCTTTTGGCTTCAAATTAAGATCAAAGCACTGATTTTTCTAGTTACATTTGCACACTGTTTTTAAAGAAACTCAACAGAGAGTCTGTTCCAAACAACATGGAGAACAAACCACAGATCTTCTGTGAATTTTAACTTGTGCATTCCTTTGTTTTAGTCATGTAATCCCACAAAGACTCTACTATGTTGAGATGAGAAGTCTGTGAGGGCCACATTTTCACTTACAGGATTCCTTGGTTTTTTTCACATTGAAGATAGCGTTTGCAAGTTGGGGGCTAATGGCACTGCTGGACATCTTCCAATTTTGAGAGGAAGTAAGGATGATGTTACTCATCTGCTGCACTAAAACCCCCATCACACATAGCGATGTCGTTAACGAGATTGCTGAAACGTCATAGATTTTGTGACACAACAGCGACCTCGCTAGCGATCTAGCTATGTGTGACACATAGCAGTGGCCAGCCCCCCACTGCAATATCGGCGATCGTAACTGAACGTCCTGGTTCATTTTTTGATCGTTGGTGTCCCGCTGGGCAGCATGCATTGCTTTGTTTTTGCTTTGTCTTTTCAATGCCCGTCAGAATAGCTGCTGTGTGAGAGGGTCCCAACGACCACCGAGGATCGCCGTTTCGTTGTTGCATCGTTACTTAGATCTGCCTGTTTGACAGCTCACTAGCGACCATGTAGCGACGTACCAGCGATCCTGACCAGGTCGTATCGTCGGGATCGCTGGAACGTCGCTACATGTAATGGGACCCTAAGTTTCCATGGATGACAATTGCATCTATATTCCTCAACATTGTCCATTTCTATATGTCCTTAAAGCTGAGAAATATAAGCAGATATTTATCCATTTTGAATTACTATCAGTGAAGCATCTGATTCACTCCAAATTTATTCGGCAGCATGAGAACGACCCCAAACATTCAGCCTATGTCAATAAGACTTACCTGATTCAATTATTTAAATATTGCGTGCAAGAGTACCTAGAAAAATAGGTGCTGTTTTGAAGGCAAGGGCAGCCACTAGGGTTGAGCGGATGGATCCATGTAAGATTTGGTTCATGTCAAATTTCCTTAAATTTGTGCTTTCACACAAAGACAAATATACCGTATTGAGATTTGGTGTTCAAATTTTTTTTTAAAAAATACCTGGTACCATGTCCCACACTGCTGAAGTATCAAAAAATGGGCTAGTGGTCTTTTTTGCATAGCAGTGCAGGCCTCCACATAATGCCCTGCAGCTATGATATCTTACGGATTTTCATACATTGTACAGTAGGGGTCATCACAGATCAGCTTTTCGCAGCAAAGCACAATTTGTTCTGCAGTGACTTCATTACCAAAGTCAATGGGTCGTTGTTATGACTATTCTCAGAAATAGCCCCTCCCAAGATGTGATAGGAAAGAGACAAAATAGAAAAGTGAGAAACACCTGAATAACAGCAAGCCAAGGAAAGAGAAGCAAAGGTAAGAGAACCATTAGCAGATAGACAGAAACCAACAAGGCTGTGGTCCAGCAGAGAAGGAAAACCTCCACACCACACAGCAAGAGTCACTGGATCGAGTCTCGAAACCGAGGCATGACAGTCTTACTCTCCTGTACAGTGTAAGTTCTTATGGTCAGTGCGGGCCCCTCTCTTCTCCACTTGTATTTTCTCAACAATTACAAGCTTTCCAGTATTGAGATACCTGCAAATTTATTCACCACAAATCAAATTTTTGGTAAAAAAAAATCATCAAATTAAGTTTCAACACATTAAGCTGTTTTAGCCTTGGCACTAAGCCTACACATATAATGGCATATACATTTTTTATATTGTTTAAATTTTTTAACCTTATACTCATCTGATGACCAAAAAAATATTTAAAAATGTTGCTCACTAGATGTCTTCTTTCTACTTGCTGTTCACTGCCTATTGTGAAATGTAATCTACAAATGACAGCAGAGAGAGAGAGACAGATTACAGGAAGTGGGGGAAGGACTTTTTCTATTTACAGGAAGTGGGGGATGGGTCTTTTTCACTCTACTATGAGGGGCTGCTGGTAAGTCTTTGGCTTTACCGAGAAAGAACGAGAAAGGATGGTGAAACTTTACATTTATTCCACAACATACTCTCCACTGATGTCAACACTCTTCTTACATCAGTATTCCAAGTTCTGTAAGCCTAGCAAAAATAAAGATTTTAGTTGTGCTTCAAGCCAGGCATCAATAGCAGCCATGGCATCAGAAATGGTGTGAAATTTGGTACCCTTGAGGTGTTTCTTCAGATTTGGGAACAGATGATAGTCGGAGCGAGGTAGATCTGGTGAATAAGGTGGTTGGTCAAGCAGCTAGAAGCCCAGCTCTGCCAGTTTTTCTGTGGTCGTTTGTGCAGTGTGAACGGAGGCGTTGTCTTGCAAGAACAAGATTCCTTTGGACAGCTTTCCATGCCTTTTGGCCTTCAGAGCTGCCATCAGTTGGTCCAAAAGTTCAATGTAATGCCTTGCATTGATGGTGGAACCGTTTTGAAGGTAGTCACATGCCTCCTTATCCCACAACATAGACGCCATCACCTTAGTGGCTGATTTTAGCACCCTGAACTTTTTTGGACGAGGAGAACCACTGTGCCACCACTATTTTGACTCCACCTTGTTTTCAAATAAATCCAGGTCTCTTCCATAGTGACCAGTCGATCCAGGAAGCTCTTACCAGTCCGGAAACGCTGACAAATGGACCAGGAAGTTTTCACTCGCATGCTTCTCTGATCTGTTGTCAAACATTTGGGGACCCACTTTGCAGATCGCTTCCTCATGTATAAATGTTCATGGATAATGACACAAACACATTCACAGAAAATCCCCATGATGTCTGCTATTGCTTTAGCTGAAATTCGTCGATTCTCCAGTATGAGATTGTGCACAGCATCGACAATCTCCGGAACAACAACAACTCTCGGTCGTCCAGGACATTCCTCATCATTGGTGCTGAAGTGGCCCATTTTAAATTTAAATTTAACTGTGGAATATGAAGGGCATTGATCCCCCAATGTGTGCGACATATTACCATGAATATCCTTTGCAGAATCTCCTTGCAAAAACAAGAATTTTATCATTTTATCACTCCTCTGCTCCCAGTTGCTGTGATTATCGCATTAGACTTCGCCATTTTGTTTTCACACGTGCATAGAACACTGTTGCCATAAGCAACAAACACAAAATTTTGAAAACATATATTAGACACATAAGGCGTTCATGTGATGTAACATTCGTTACAATAGAAAAAAAAAGATCACAAAACCAAAGACTTAAGGCTGCTTTACACGCAGCGACACCGCTAGCGATGTCGCTGGTGAAAGCACCCGCCCCCGTCGGTTGTGCGTCACAGGCAAATCACTGCCCGTGGCGAACAATATCATTAGTCCCCGTCACACGGACTTACCTGCCTAGCAACGTCGCTGTGGCCGGCTAACCACCTCCTTTCTAAGGGGGCGGTTCGTGGGGCGTCACAGCGATGTCACATGGCAGCCGTCCAATAGAAGCGGAGGGGCGGAGAGCTGCCGAAAGAAAGTGACGCCCACCGGGAGGACGCAGGTAAGGTGTTGTTCCTCGTTCCTGGGGTGTCACACGTAGCGATGTGTGCTGCCTCAGGAACGACAACCTGCGTCCTGCAACAGCAACGATATTTGGGATTAGAACGACGTGTCAACGATCAATGATTAGGTGAATAATTTTGATCGTTAGCAGTCGTTCGTATGTTTCACACGCAACAATGTCGCTAACGAGGCCGGATGTGCGTCACGAATTCTGTGACCCCAACGACATCTCGTTAGCGATGTCGTTGCGTATAAAGCCCCCTTTATCAGCGGCTAGTTGTAGAAGTGAAAGGAGGGTGTTTTTCTCTTTGTTCTTGTTCTCTTGTTTGATAAACTGCATTCAGGCAGAACAAAGGTGACTAGTGATGGGCGAACCCGAACTGTTAAATTCTGCATCTGTACCGAACACACAGAGTTTGTGCACACAATTCCGAACACGAGCTTTCCTCGGAAGATCGTGTTACAGTTCAGGTCCAGTTCGGGTCCAGGGGCTGTAAAAACAAGCACATTATTGAAAAACATTATGATTATGCTTACAGGTCCCGCGACGCGTCCTGCAGACCCGCTCAGCCACTGTCTCTAGGCCGCTTCTGCTTCCGGGTCCGATCATTAATTTCTGGGGTTATTCACTGCACTGCTGTCACTTGGCAGTCTTCGGCTGTTTTCGGCTGTGTTGCGGTGACGTCAGGGTTCACCCGAGTCCATGGCTCATGGAATCAATTGAACTTTGACTGTCACTGTGCGAGTCTCGCATTGCATCACTCCGCACAGCCCACAATCTCCTGGCAGGAGCGGGTCAGCTGCATGTATTTACATGCTACTAAGGCACTTCTGTCAGGAGAGTGTGCGCTGTGCGGGGTGATGTAATGCGAGACTCGCACGAGTCATACGCAAGTGAAATCATACTCTCACGATCAGCCTGCTTCTCATTCTGTATAGACACTTGTCTGCCAGAGCGAAGAAGCAGAGCTGACATTGCTCTACCTGTGGATTATGTCGGACTAATGATCTTTTTATAATAAAGATGGAATCTCCTTTTTTTTTTGTTTTATTTTTAATAAAAAAAAAATTTCTTTCTGTTGTGTTTTATTTTACTGTTTACTAGAAATTCATGGTGGCCATGTCTAATTTGGCATGATACCATGAATTTTGGGCTTAGTACCATCTGAGAATACAAAGCTGGTATTAACCCCTTTATTACCCAGCGTGCCACCGCCATCAGGGTCGCTGGACGAGCCGGGTAAAGCACCTGGAAATAGTGCTAAGAACAATGCGCCATTTCCAGGGGCGGCTGCGGGCTACGGTTTTTAGTGTGGGTGCTTGGTCTTTACCACACTGAGAATCCCAGCCCCCAGCTGCCCTGTTTTACCTGACTGGTGATCAAAATATGGTGGGAGCTCATGCATTATTTTTAATAATTTTAAATAATTAAAAAAAATGAATGGGCTTCCTATGTTTTGATTGCCAGCCAAGGTAAATGCAGGCAAATGGGGGTGGCAGCCCATAGCCATCTGCTTTATCTGTGCTGAAAATCAAAAATACTGCGGAGTGCTACGTCATTTTTTAAATTATTTATTTATTTTTACACTACTATATGTGTGAGGGATCCCACAGCTAATCACAGACACTGTCATGCAGAAAGGGCTTCTGTAATTGGCTTGTGGCGTAACCTTGAATCTGCCCATTCATTCTAGATACTTGAATGTATGGGCTGGTTTCAGGGTACTCCAGCATCCAATCATAGACACCCACTCTGTGACAGCATCTGTGATTTTCTGTTATTTTAACAGTAAAATAAAACAACATCACAGAGAAAAAAATATTTGATTAGAAATAAAACAAAAGACATAAAGGACTCCATCTTTATTACCCCAAAAAAACCCTCGATGTAGTCCAAAGGTAGGCGAGCATCTTCAGCTCTGCTACATCTGTGCGAGGATATAAACACAGGTCTGTTCACACAGAAACAGCTGAGAGCTGTCAGACTTCACCCGAGTGCATAACTGAGGCCAGACAGCTGTGCCCCTGGGTAACGACTACTGAATATAGAATCTTCCATGACATCATCGCCTCATGGCCATGTGACCAGTCTGTAACCCACGAGGCAATACAACATTCACATTAGACTGGTCACATGGCTGTGACATCATGGAAAGTCCTGTAGTCAGTGGTGGTTACTTGGTGGCACAGCAATGATGGGACCCAGAAGTAGAAGCGGCTGGGAGACACAGTCTGCAGGATGCGTCGCGGGACCTGTAAGTATATTGACAATGTTTATTATTAATTATATTTTTTATTTTACAGCCCCTTCCCCAACCCCATCCCATAACTGTAAAGTCCAAGTTTGGGGTTCGGATGCAAGTATTCATTATCTCCGACCCCGAACACGAACTTTAAAAAATGTACAGGCGAGGCTCCCAAACCCAAACATCGGGGGGTTCGCCCATCACTAAAGGTGAGATTTTAATTAAGGGTGGGCAAGCCATTTCACGGTGGCACTATGGGGAGATAAGGTATGCACACCAGTGACTATGTAAGGGGAATACATGAAATAGCAGAAACTGCTGTGTGAATACTGACATGAAAAATTCAATAGCTATATGTAAGAATGAAATGTGAAAAATGGAACCTGCATTACTGCCATGAATATATGAATAAAGAGAAATTTAGCTACTGAATTGATCAATGCAATAGAGCCCCAACACTACGCCAAAGTATTTCTCTACGTTGGGGTCCCTAGCTTGTGTGCAAAAACCTAAAAACCCCAACGTAGAGAAATACTTTGGCGTAGTGTTGGGGCTCTATTGCATTGATCAATTCAGTAGCTAAATTTCTCTTGATTCATATGTTCATGGCAGTAATGCAGGTTCCATTTTTCACATTTCATTCTTACATATAGCTATTGAATTTTTCAAGTCAGTATTCACACAGCAGTTTCTGCTATTCCATGTATTCCCCTTACATAGTCACTGGTGTGCATACCTTATCTCCCCATAGTGATGTTTTTTTAGGTTTTTGCACCCAGTTCAGACATAGAATGGAGTTCCAAACGTTATTTCTTATTTGTTAGTAGTTTTTCATTTGTGAACCCTCCCCATACACACCTATTGCCAATCCACATCGTATATATAGCCTGGGTCTCAGCTTCCCATACACGGTAAGTTTTTTAACTGCATGAGAGGACACACATAAGCTAGGGACCCCAACGTAGAGAAATACTTTGGCGTAGTGTTGGGGCTCTATTGCATTGATCAATTCAGTAGCTAAATTTCTCTTTATTCATATATTCATGGCAGTAATGCAGGTTCCATTTTTCACATTTCATTCTTACATATAGCTATTGAATTTTTCATGTCAGTATTCACACAGCAGTTTCTGCTATTACATGTATTCCCCTTACATAGTCACTGGTGTGCATACCTTATCTCCCCATAGTGATGTTTTTTTAGGTTTTTGCACCCAGTTCAGACATAGAATGGAGTTCCAAACGTTATTTCTTATTTATTTCACGGTGGCAGGCACAATTAAAGCTGGTAGTGAGGGAGAAGAAGTTCCAGCATCTATAGTCCTGGCAAAACATAGAGGAGTCAATCACTGTGGCACATTTCCATACCTGGACATGTTATAATAGTATGTGTACCAAACACAAAAGTAATTTAACTTTTGGCAAAGATAAGACCATGCTTTTACTTTGGTTTTAGGTAAAATGATAGGCTTACAGGTACAGATATTTTTTTTTTATCTGCATCAGTCTCAAGTGTCCACTGATTATTTTAAAGATCAAATCCAGTAGTAGAAACTAAACCAAATCATCTATATCAGACTTTGTTCCTTTTGTTGTAGCTATCACCGCTATCAGACTCTTGCTGATTTTTCTCATTGTCAATGCTGAGATTATGACCTAAACAGCTCTAACCCGCTCTGATTAGTCTTCAGGGTCTCTCCATGAGAAGCCACAATAACAATGTTATCTACCAACTCCAGTGCAATCAGCTACTCATCATTGATCTCTATTATATTTTTGCTCGATCAAAGGATTCAATGTCCTCACATGTCCCAGAAAAATATCCTATTTGGCTCTATTGTGTTTGTATAGGAAATATCACATATTACCATGAATATTTGTGAATAAAGCCCTAATTTTGAAATATCGGAGGCAGCAGGGGTGGCAAACATGAATCTGCTTATACTGCAAAGAAATCCAACTCAGAAATGCTTGCCCGATATTCCATTATTGTACAATGTTCATGTCACAGAATTATAATTTTAGCGTTATTTTGTATGGAATGTTTATAAAACAGTAAAACACTTAGGGTACACAGCTGGCATATCAGAACTTTATTGTTTTTAAATCAGTAGCATATATGAATATATAGTGTGATATAGTGTGATATATATTCACTGTCTCTTTCCCTGTTTTTCTCTCTGTCTCTTTTGCTGTCTGCCTCTGTTTCTCTATCTCTTTCCCTGTTTGTCTCTTTCCTTGTCTATCTCTTTGTGTCTCTGTCTGTTTCTTTCCCTGTATGTCTTTTACCCTGTCTGTCTCTTTCCCTGTCTTTCTGTCTCTTTCCCTGACTGTCTGTCTGCCTTTCTTTGTCTGTCTGTCTTTTTCTCTGTCTGTCTCTTTCCCTGTCTGTCTGCCTCTTTCTTTGTCTGTCTATCTCTTTCCCTGTCTATCTGTCTCTTTCCTTGTCTGTCTGCCTCTTTCCTTGTCTGTCTGCCTCTTTCTTTCCCTGTCTGTCTCTTTCCCTGTCTGTCTTTGTCTGTCTCTGTCTGTCTCTTTCCCTGTCTATCTGTCTCTTTCCCTGTCTGTCTGTCTCTTTCTCTGTCTGTCTGTCTCGTTCCCTGTATGTGCGTCTCTTTCCCTGTATCTTTCCCTGCCTCTTTGTCTGTCTCTGTCTGTCTCTGTCTGTCTCTTTCCCTGGCTGCATTGTGACAAACCAACATTACATTTAAGGATGTGGCTGCGCATTCTTCTGAAGTTCTGGCTGCCTTGTGGCTCCCAGCTCCATTGACATAAATGGAGGCAGATTTTTTTGACGAATAACTGTGAAGCACGGGGTTAAAATTTCCCTTCGAAACATAGTCTATGACGTTCCCTGAGTCAAATGGAGTGTCTGTGCCAAATATTGTGATTGTACATGCAACGGTGCAAATTCCTTTAGCGGACATATATACGTACACTCAGCTTTGTATAATAAACAAATAGATATAAATGTAATTATAATTTCTGTCTCTCCCTCTGTATATATTTCTCCGTCTCTCTCTCTCTCTCTATCTCTTTGTCTGGCTGTCTCTTTCCCTGTCTGTCTCTGACTGTCTCTGCCTCTTTCTCCGTCTGTCTCAATCTCTTTCCCTGTCTGTCTATCTATCTCTGTCACTTTCCCTGTCTGTCTCTTTCCCTGTCTGTCTCTTTCCCTCTTTTTCCCTGTCTTTCCGTCTATTTCCCTGTCTGTCTCTTTCCCTCTTTCCCTCTGTCTCTTTCCCTGTGTCTGTCTCTTTGTCTGTCTCTTTACCTGTCTTTGTCTCTTAACCTGTCTGTCTCTTTCCCTTTCTTTCCCTGTCTGTCTGTTTCCCTGTGTCTGTCTCTTTGTCTGTGTCTGTCTCTTTACCTGTCTGTGTCTGTCTCTTAACCTTTCTCTCTTTCCCTCTCTTTCCCTGTTTGTCTCTTTCCCTGTCAGTCGGTCTCTTTGTCTGTGTCTGTCTTTTTGTGTCTGTCTCTTACCCTGTCTATGTCTGTTTCTTACCCTGTCTGTGTCTCCCTCTTTCCCTGTCTGTGTCTGTCTCTTTCCCTGGCTGCATTGTGACATGCCAACATTCCATATAAGGGCATGGCTGAGCATACTTCTGAAGTTCTGGCTGCACTGTGGCTCCCAGCTCCATTCGCTTTAATGGAGGCAGGTTTTTTGGTGAATGACTATAAAGAGCGGGGTTAAAATTTCCCCTCAAAACATAGCCTATGACGCTCTCGGGGTCCAGAAGTGTGAGTGTGCAAAATTTTGTGGTTGTAGCTGCGACGGTGCAGATGCCATTCCCGGACATACATACACACACACATACACACACACATACACACATTCAGCTTTATATATTAGATATATATATACACTACAGACCAAAAGTTTGGACACACCTTCTCATCTATAGAACAATTGTTAAGAGGAGACTTTGTGCAGCAGGCCTTCATGGTAAAATAGCTGCTAGGAAACGACTGCTAAGGACAGGCAACAAGCAGAAGAGACTTGTTTGGGCTAAAGAACACAAGGAATGGAAATTAGACCAGTGGAAATCTGCGCTTTGGTCTGATGAGTCCAAATTTGAGATCTTTGGATCCAACCACCGTGTCTTTGTAGAAAAGGTGAACGGATGGACTCTACATGGCTGGTTCCCACCGTGAAGCACGGAGGAGGAGGTGTGATGGTGTGGGGGTGCTTTGCTGGTGACACTGTTGGGGATTTATTCAAAATTGAAGGCATACTAAACCAGCATGGCTACCACAGCATCTTGCAGCGGCGTGCTATTCCATCCGGTTTGCGTTTAGTTGGACCATCATTTATTTTTCAACAGGACAATGACCCCAAACACACCTCCAGGCTGTGTAAGGGCTATTTGACTAAGAAGGAGAGTGATGGGGTGCTACGCCAGATGACCTGGCCTCCACAAACACCATACCTGAACCCAATCGAGATGGTTTGGGGTGAGCTGGACCGCAGAGTGAAGACAAAAGGGCCAAGAAGTGCTAAGCATCTCTGGGAAGTCCTACAAGACTGTTGGAAAACCATTTCTGGTGATTACCTCTTGAAGCTCATCAAGAGAATGCCAAGAGTGTGCAAAGTAGTAATGAAAGCAAAAGCTGGCTACTTTGAACAACCTAGAATATAAGACATATTTTCAGTTGTTTCACACTTTTTTAAGCATTTCACTCCACATGTGTTAATTCATAGTTTTGACGCCTTCAATGTGAATCTACAATTTTCAGAGTCCTGAAAATAAAGAAAACTTTTTGAATGAGAAGGTGTGTCCAAACCTTTGGTCTGTACTGTATCTATATACATAGACATATATATATATATATATATATATATATGTCTATGTCTATGTATATATATATATATGTCTATGTATATAGATACGGTACAGACCGAAAGTTTGGATACATCTCATTCAAAGAGTTTTCTTTATTTTCAGGACTCTGAATATTGTAGATTCAAATTGAAGGCGTCAAAACTATGAATTAACACATGTGGAATGAAATACTACAAAAAAAGTGTGAAACAACTGAAAATATGTCTTATATTCTAGGTTCATCAAAGTAGCCACCTTTTCCTTTGATTACTGCTTTGCACACTCTTGGCATTCTTTTGATGAGCTTCAAGAGGTAGTCACCGGAAATGGTCTTCCAACAGTCTGGAAGGAGTTCACATAGATGCTTAGCACTTGTTGGCCCTTTTGCCTTCACTCTTCAATAAATGATGGTCCAAGTAAACGCAACCCAGATGGAATAGCATGCCACTGCAAGATGCTGTGGTAGCCATGCTGGTTCAGTATGCCTTCAATTTCGAATAAATCCCCAACAGTGTCACCAGCAAAGCACCCCCACCCCATCACACCCCCTCCTCCATGCTTCACGGTTGGAACCAGGCATGTAGAGTTCATCCGTTCACCTTTTCTGCGTCGCACAAAGACACGGTGGTTGGATCCAAAGATCTCCAATTTGTACTCTTCAGACCAAAGCACAGATTTCCACTGGTCTAATGTCCATTCCTTGTGTTCTTTAGCCCAAACAAGTCTCTTCTGCTTGTTGCCTGTGGTTTCCTAGCAGCTAGTGTACCATGAAGGCCTGCTGCACAAAGTCTCCTTTTAACAGTTGTGCTAGAGATGTGTCTGCTGCTAGAACTATGTGTGGCATTGACGTGGTCTCCAATCTGAGCTGCTGTTAACTTGCGATTTCTGAGGCTGGTGACTTGGATAAACTTATCCTCCGCAGCAGAGGTGACTCTTTGTCTTCCTTTCCAGGGGCGGCCCTCATGTGAGCCAGTTTCTTTGTAGCATTTGATGGTTTTTGCCACTGTATTTGGGGACACTTTCAAAGTTTAACCAGCTTTTTGGACTTACTGACCTTCATTTCTTAAAGTATTGATGGCCACTCGATTTTCTTTACTTAGCTGCTTTTTTTTGCCATAACACACATTCTAACAGTCTATTCAGTAGGACTATCAGCTGTGTATCCACCAGACTTCTGCACAACACATCTGATGGTCCAAACCCCATTTATAAGGCAAGAAATCCCACTTATTAAACCTGACAGGGCACACCTGTGAAGTGAAAACCATTTCCGGTGACTACCTCTTGAAGCTCATCAAGAGAATGCCAAGAGTGTGCAAAGCAGTAATCAAAGCAAAAGATGGCTACTTTGAAGAACATAGAATATAAGACATATTTTCAGTTGTTTCACACTTTTTTGTTAAGTATTTCATTCCACATGTGTTAATTCATAGTTTTGACGCCTTCAATGTGAATCTACAATTTTCAGAGTCCTGAAAATAAAGAAAACTCTTTGAATGAGAAGGTGTGTCCAAACGTTTGGTCTGTACTGTATATATATATTTTTATATATATATATATATATATATATATATATATATATATATATATATATATATATGTATATATATATAAAATTAAGGCCCCCTTCATACATATGTGTCTCCAGTACATATGGCATCCATTTTCACATGTACCAAACACATGTTCACATGCATACATCTACATTGGTCTTCACACCTCCATGTTTTTACATGGACTGTGTGTCCGGAACATGTCCGTTTTTTCCCAGCACCGATCACACATACCCATACAAGTAAACGGGTCCGTGAAAAATATAGCACACGGGTGGCATCCATGGGACATCTGAGTGCCGTCCGGGTGTTATGGTATGGATAAGAACTAAATGCATTCAAAGAGTTGCTGATTTTTAAGTGTTAAAGATGGGAAAAGATAGATAATACATAGATAGATATAAAATAGAGAGATACGCGGGCTTTACACACTACCATATCGTTAATGAATTATCGTCGGGGTCACGGTGTTCGTGACGCACATCCGACTTCATTAACAATATCACAGTGTGTGACACTTATGAGCGACCTTAAACGATCGCAAAAGCGGTCAAAATAGTTTGCCGCGGAGGGGTCGTCCTGAAACAAAAAATTGTTTTCTGGTTATTAGCGATGTTGTTCCTCGTTCCTGCGGCACCACACATCGCTGTCTGTGACACCGCAGGAGCAACGAACATCTCCTTACCTGCCTCCACCGGCAATGCGGAAAGAAGCAGGTGGGCGGGATGTTTACGTCCCGCTCATCTTCGCCCCTCTGCTTCTATTGGACGCCTGCCATGTGACGTCACTGTGACGCCGCACGAACCGCCCCCTTAGGAAGGAGGCGGTTCGCCGGCCAGAGCGACGTCGCAGGGCAGGTAAATCCATGTGACAGGGTTAAGCCAAGTTGTGCGGCACGAGCAGCGATTTGTCCGTGTCGTACAACCGACGGGGGCGGGTACGATTGCTTGCGATCTCGCTAGCGAGATCGCAGCGTGTTAAGCCCGCTATAGAAAAAGAAAGATAATCGCCAATAGATAGATAGATTGTACAAATATTAACCAAATAAATAAAAAAATTAAATTAAAAAAATATCTTAGGG
This sequence comes from Anomaloglossus baeobatrachus, assembly GCF_048569485.1. Lineage (NCBI taxonomy): Eukaryota > Metazoa > Chordata > Amphibia > Anura > Aromobatidae > Anomaloglossus > Anomaloglossus baeobatrachus. The sequence goes on along the minus strand of NC_134353.1, from coordinate 888,803,438 downwards.
TCCCCCTCATTTTTGATTACCAGCATGGTAAGGCAGACAGCTGCGGGCTGATATTATTAGGCTGGGAAGGTCCATGGTTATTGGAACCTTTCAAGACTAAAATTATAAGCCCACAGCTGCCCCAGAAGTGCAGCATCAAGTGATAAGTTTTGTTCTGTGTTAATTTGTGTGTGGTTTTTTTTCAGGTTTCCAATTGTTGGCAACATCAGATTCAGTGGACTACGGCGGATTCCCTGGACCGTGGTGGACCTGCGTGGATATTTTAATTTTTTATTAGTGGGAAATAAAGGAAAGTTTCAGGGAGTTTTTATTTTAATAAATAATTTTTGTCCGTGTGTGTTTTATATTATGAATACTGGGTTAATAAAGCGTCTGATACACACCTCTACATTACAAGCACCAGGGCTGTGTTTTTTGACACTACACAGCTCACATCAAACCCAACAACTATCATCCCGATTGTCAATGCACCACTGCAATGAGGAAGAGCCATGGCAAAGTACCATACATGAAGCATCTTGTGATGTTCCACTTTTGGGGCGGCTGAGGGATGAAATTTTTAGGCTGGGAATGGCCAATCAGCCCACAGATGTCTGCTCGTTATCAAAAAAGAACAGGACTCCATGTTGTTTTTCTTTTCATCTAATTATTAATTTGGTTAATAGCTGTACAATCTTTCCAGCTATGTATCATCTACCTCTTTGTCATCTATCTATCTATCTATCTATCTATATATCTATCTATCTATCCCTCTATCTATCTATCTATCTATCCCCTCTATCTATCTATCTATCTATCTATCTATCCATCTATTATCTATATATCTATCCATCTATTATCTATCTATCCCTCTATCTATCCCTCTATCTATCTATCTATCAATCTATCTATCCCTCTATCTATCCCTCTATCTATCTATCTATCTATCTATCTATCAATCTATCTATCCCTCTATCTATCCCTCTATCTATCTATCCCTCTATCTATCTATCCCTCTATCTATCTATCTATCTATCTATCTATCTATCCCTCTATCTATCTATCTATCTATCTATCCCTCTATCTATCTATCCCTCTATCCATCTATCTATCTATCCCTCTATTATTTATCTATCTATCTATCTATTATCTATCTATCTATTATCTATCTATCTATTATCTGTCTATCTATCTATCTATCTATTATCTATTATCTATCTATTATCTATCTATCTATTATCTATCTATTAGCTATCTATCTATTATCTATCTATCTATTATCTATCTATCTATCTATCTGTGTCTCTATCTATCTATCTATTATCTATCTATTATCTATCTATCTATCTATCCCTCTATCTATCTATCTATCTATCTATCTATCTATCTATCTATCTATCTATCTCTCTATCTATCTCTGTGTCTCTATCTATCTATCCAGTGGCGTAGCTAGGGTTTCAGCTCAGGGGGGCAAAACATCTGAGTGGGCCCCTTACCAGGTAACCATGATAACTATGATGGCGCAGACTAATCATGGATATAGTAGAACCTCGGCAGATGACACTGATATTACCGCTATATGGTGACTATATAGCGGTAGATATCGGTGCTGCAGCACATATAAGAGGTCACAGTGCAGTTATAGATGGTGACTTACTGCTGACATTCATTCAGATGGAATTGTTCACCTTTTCCGTCTTTTCCATCTGGCCCAGACCGACATGACAACTTCTTCCAGCCACAACTCATCTACAGAAATTACCACAAAGACACATTTGACTCCTCACACTTCCGGCACCGAACCCCATCTAATCCCAACCTGCACAAACTCCTCATCCTGCTGTCACCCCAATACTGAGCCGCTCCTGCTGTGTGCACAAAAACCGACTCTTACTGCCACACATAGTAATACCACCACTGTGCCTCCACATAATGCCCCCACTGTGCCCCCACATAATGCCCCCACTGTGCCCCCACATAATAATGCCACCACTGTGCCTCCACATAATGCCACCACGGTGCCCCCACATAATAATGCCACCACTGTGCCTCCACATAATGCCACCACTCTGCCCCCACATAATAATGCCCCCACTGTGCCCCCACATAATGCCCCCACATAATAATGCCACCACTGTGCCTCCACATAATGCCACCACTGTGCCCCCACATAATAATGCCACCACTGTGCCCCCACATAATGCCCCCACTGTGCCCCCACATAATGCACCCACAGTGCCCCCACATAGTAATGCCACCACTGTGCCCCCACATAATAATGCCACCACTGTGCCCCCACATAATGCCCCCACTGTGCCCCCACATAATGCACCCACAGTGCCCCCACATAGTAATGCCACCACTGTGCCCCCACATAATGCCCCCACTGTGCCTCCACATAATAATGCCCCCACTGTGCCTCCACATAATAATGCCCCCACTGTGCCTCCACATAATGCCACCACTGTGCCTCCACATAATGCCACCACTGTGCCTCCACATAATAATGCCCCCACTGTGTCCCCCACATAATAATGCCACCACTGTGCTCCCACATAAGAATGCCACCACTGTGCCTCCACATAATGCCACCACTGTGCCCCCACATAATAATGCCCCCACTGTGCCCCCACATAATGCCCCCACTGTGCCCCCACATAATGCCCCCACTGTGCCTCCACATAATAATGCCCCCACTGTGCCTCCACATAATAATGCCCCCACTGTGTCCCCCACATAATAATGCCACCACTGTGCCTCCACATAATGCCACCACTGTGCCTCCACATAATAATGCCCCCACTGTGTCCCCCACATAATAATGCCACCACTGTGCCCCCACATAATAATGCCACCACTGTGCCCCCACATAATAATGCCACCACTGTGCCCCCACATAATAATGCCCCCACTGTGCCCCCACATAATAATGCCCCCACTGTGCCCCCACATAATAATGCCACCACTGTGCCTCCACATAATAATGCCCCCACTGTGCCTCCCACATAATAATGCCCCCACTGTGCCCCCACATAATAATGCCACCACTATGCCTCCACATAATAATGCCACCACTGTCCCCCTACATAATAATGCCACCACTGTGCCTCCACATAATAATGTCACCACTCTGCCCCCACATAATAATGCCACCACTGTGCCCCCACATAATAATGCCACCACTGTGCCTCCACATAATAATGCCACTACTGTGCCTCCACATAATAATGCCACCACTCTGCCCCCACATAATAATGCCACCACTGTGCCCCCACATAATAATGCCACCACTGTGCCCCCACATAATAATGCCACCACTGTGCCCCCACATAATAATGCCACCACTCTGCCCCCACATAATAATGCCACCACTGTGCCCCCACATAATAATGCCACCACTATGCCTCCACATAATAATGCCACCACTGTGCCCCCACATAGTAATGCCTTCACATAATAATGCCACCACTGTGCCCCCACATATTAATGCCCCCACTGTGCCCCCACATAATGCCATCACTGTGCCCTCCACATAATAATGCCACCACTGTGCCTCCACATAATAATGCCACCACTGTGCCCCCAAATAGTAATGCCACCACTGTGCCCCCACATAATAATGCCCCAACTGTGCCTCCATATAATAATGCCACTACTGTGCCCCCACATAATGCCACCACTGTGCCTCCACATAATAATGCCACCACTGTGCCCCCACATAATAATGCCACCGTGCCTCCACATAATAATGCCACCGTGCCCCCACATAATAATGCCACCACTGTGCCCCCACATAATAATGGCACCACTGTGCCCCCACATAATGCCCCCACTGTGCCTCCACATAATAATGCCACCACTGTGCCCCCACATAATAATGCCACCGTGCCTCCACATAATAATGCCACCGTGCCCCCACATAATAATGCCACCGTGCCCCCACATAATAATGCCACCACTGTGCCCCCACATATTAATGCCACCACTGTGCCCCCCACATAATAATGCCACCACTGTGCCCTCACATATTAATGCCACCACTGTGCCTCCACATATTAATGCCACCACTGTGCCCCCCACATATTAATGCCACCACTGTGCCCCCCACATATTAATGCCACCACTGTGCCCCCCACATAATAATGCCACCACTGTGCCTCCCACATAATAATGCCACCACTGTGCCCCCCACATAATAATGCCACCACTGTGCCCCCACATAATAATGCCACCACTGTGCCCCCCACATAATAATGCCACTACTGTGCCCCCACATAATAATGCCACCACTGTGCCCCCCACATAATAATGCCACTGTGGCGCCCCTGACCTGGTCAGGCACCACTGAGTACTGCACCCATGCTGGGGACAGTACAACACAGGTAATCCAGAAGGCTGACCGAGGTGTGACTACACAGGCGCATAGTGATCAGGTCTCACACATGTACCTTTGAGAGGACCCCTGGGGATCCCAGGAGGGGGCGAAGCCTGAGCGAAGCCTCCATCTCCACTCAAGGGGTGTGGTAGAGAGCCTGGTTGCTAGGTGGCGTAGGCAGGCACAAAAGGGAAAAGAGGAAGGAGGAGGAGAAGAGCAGTCTGAAGCAGAGTGTGGAGGAGTGAGGAGCATGGAAGTGGAGCTCAGACAGGAGCAGCAGTGCAGGTCCCACGAGTGAGCCGGTTTAGTGTGCAGCTCAGGGAAAGCAGACGTGAGGAGCAGACCCTGGAGCTGTGGCAGTCTAACAGCGTCCGCGCAGTGACTACCGACGGGGGAGAACGGTCACCTGGTAGTGCTACCCGAAATCCACACACAGCTAAAGAGAGAGCAACGGAGTGGAAAGTAAGGAGACTGTCAGGGAGAACCAGGCCCAAACGGGTAGCAGGTCCCAGTGCAGGGATAGATTCACCTTTCCTTTGCCAAACCTGCATGAGGGGGCACTTTACACCCCCAAGACAACACTACAGAGTCCGCAGCCACGTAGCCACAGTTAGGGCCCATAGTTCACAGGAGGCAAGCAGCCGGAGTGTCCTGGTCCAGGCTACAAGCAAACGGGCCAAAAAGAAGGGGAGAGAGGCGCCAGCAACTTCCCTGGGTGACCCCCATAGGGACTAAAAGTCGGGGTTACCCCAAAACGGAAAGGGCTAAGGAAGGCGAGTCGGTAGCCACCCTCATCAGTCAGCCTGAAGGACACCTGGTTCCAGCCTGGTTCATCCCAGCTACGCCCGGGTTACTCACCCTGCCACCATCAGTAAGTAAAATCCCTGAAAGACATCCTGCTTGTGCGTGTGAGTCATTCTGCGACTTGTAGTTCCGCACACTTACACAGGGCCCTGGGGCTTGCCTCACTCTCAGGAGGCTATTACAACTGACTGCACCCACCATCAGCCCCAGGCGTCCCTCAATCTGCAGTGGCGGTCCCCACTGACCGCAATTCTGAGAGTGGCGTCACGACAATCCTAGATAGAAGATTTCCTACCTGTGACAGGATCCAGCTGCGTGGAGTCCCTGAAGGTAATGCACCGACACAATACTTGCGGGGCTTCACACCACCACTGTGCCCCCCACATAATAATGCCACCACTGTGCCCCCACATAATAATGCCACCACTGTGCCCCCCACATAATAATGCCACCACTGTGCCCCCCACATAATAATGCCACCACTGTGCCCCCCACATAATAATGCCACTACTGTGCCCCCACATAGTAATGCCACCACTGTGCCCCCACAAATTAATGCCACCACTGTGCCCCCCACATATTAATGCCACCACTGTGCCCTTTACATGGTAAAATGCCTCATTTGTACACATACACACAGACACAATCCTATACACAGACACAATCCTATACACACAGACACAAACCTATACACACAGACACACACTCACATGCTGGGGGGCTTTTTACTTTTGATGATTGGAGGACACTTCTTCTCTCTTGTCCGGCCACAGACTTTGATGGTAAATCCCTCTAGGCTGAAGGACCTGTGGTGACGCCACGCCCATGTGATCAGAAGGGGCGGGGCCTCAGCAACGCGGCTGATAACAGAAAGAAACTCCAGGTGTACTGGAGTTCTTTATGATAGAAGCGGGAACCGAGGTAAGACCTCCAGATGTGTCGTGCAGGGGGGCGCAGGGGTGCAGGTGGGGGGCGAAGCCTGCATGATTATAGTGGACGGGAAAAACATGACCACGCCCACTTATAAAGCTGGTCACGCCTACTACACAGGCAGCTCCTAACCACTGGGATCTTGCCTGTTGCTCCTCGGCTGGATGGAGGCAGCGCGCGCTGCATGACGTCATTATAACACACATGGCCACACAGTGAGCGGCCGAGTCTCCTCTACTATGCGGCGGTCAGCACTGTCTGCGCCTGTCAGTGTGCCCGGCCACATCATAGTATAAGAGACACGGCCGCACGCAATTCACTGTGCGCAGCCATGTGTGTTATAATGACATTATGCAGCAGGCGGCCGGCCCTCTAATAATAGCTGGGAGAGCAGCCTGGGGGGCAATTGCCCCTACCCGGCGCTGTGCGATGACGTCACCACGCTGTGTCCTGTGTGTGCGCTGTCATCAGCAGCAGTGCAGGGAGATCATGTCTCCTCCGCACTGCCACAGAGGTTACTATATCGGCGCGCTGTGCACGCTGATATAGGTAAAGGTAATGGTATTGCAGCTCCGAGTGGGCCCCCTCTGAGCACGGGGCCCGGGGCGGCGGCACTCTCTGCCCCCCTGCTAGCTACGCTACTGCATCTATCCATCTATCTATTTATCTATCTATTATCTATCTATCTATCTAAATATCTTTGCACATCTTTAACACATATAAAAACCATGAATTTCAGTGCCCTGCATATTTACAGTACGTGTCTCATGGATGTCACATGGATGTCACAAAAACAGCACACACATACACATGGATGACACACATACAGACGGATGGTCACATGGCTGACACATGTTCATACGGATGGTCACACAGATGACGCACACATAACACGGATAGTAACATGGCTGACACATGTTCACACAGATGGTCACACGGATGACACACACATACACACGAATGGTAACACAGATGACACACACATACACCTGGATGTTCACACGGATGACACATGTTCAAACAGATGTTCACACGGATGACACACACATACACCTGGATGGTGACACGGATGACACATGTTCACACGGATGGTCAAACGGATGACACACACGTACACGTGGATGCTCACACGGATGTTCAATATGGCACGTGCCATATATACAGTTTTTTGTGCACACGTGTGAAAGGGGCCTAAGCCAGAGGGACGTTTTTGATATCTCCAAGTAGAAGTAGTCTCTTTTCTTTATTAGATTCTGTGTAAATGTTGTGTGAAAATTAATATAAATTTTGTTAAAAGATTCAAACCTGTTAAAAAAAATCTCACACTTCTCAGTACAACAAAAACAATACAGAAAATAACATGAACATATACCCTGCTGTAACTAAATAGAAGCATAATGCATAAACATAGGGGACTTAGTAAACGCTAATTTTGATAAAAAAAAAGTGTAAAGACATCCCACCGCGGCAAGGTGTACCCAGTCAGGACAGCACCTACACTCTCTAATATTAAACCTCACCATGTGTCCACAGACATCAGTCTGAATAAGGGCAGAGAGAGGCTGGGTCCAAACTGGACACAAAGCCATGGGAAGTGTGAAGCCCCGCAGGTGTTGTGTCGGTGCATTATCTTCAGGGACTCCACGTGGAATGGTCTGGTCACAGGTAGGGAACCTTCTTTTAGGATTGTTGTGACGCCACTCTCGGTATTGCGGTCAGAGTGACCGCCACTGCAGATTAAGGGGTGCCTGGGGCTGATGGTAGGTGTAGTTAGTTGTAGTGGCCTCCCGAGAGTGAGGCAAGCCCCAGGACCCTGTGTAGGTGTGTGGAACCATAAGGCGCAGAATTACTCAGGCACAGTCCAAACAGTCTTTCAGGGATTTTATTTTACTCACTGATGGTGGCAGGGTGAGTAACCCGGGCGTAGCTAAGATGAACCAGGCTGGAACCAGGCGTCCTTCAGGCTGACTTGTGAGGGTGGCTACTGACTCGCCTTCTCTAGCCCTTCTGTTGTTTGTGATGACCCTGACTTGCAGTCCCTATGGGGGTCACCCAGGGAAGTTGCTGCTCCCCTTCTTTTGGCCAGTTTGCTTGTAGCCTGGACCAGGTCACTCCAGCTGCTTGCCTCCTGTGAACTATGGGCCCTCTCTTTGCTACGTGGCTGCAGACTCTGTGGTGGTATGGTGTGGGCTTTAAGGGCCCCACACCGGCAGGTTTGGCAGAAGAAAGGTGAATCTATCTCTGCACTGGGACCTGTTACCCCTGCGGGCCTGGTACCTCCCTGGCAGTCCCCTTACTCTGCCACCCCTTCGCTCTCTCTAGCCTTGGGTGGATTTCGGGTGGCACTACCAGGTGACCGCTCTCCCCCGCCGGTAGTCACTGCGCGTACGCTGTCAGCTTGTGCCAGACTCCAGGGTCTGCTGCATGCGACTGCTCTCCCTGAGCTGCACTCACTAACTGGCTCACTACTTTCCTCCTCTCCTGTTCTTGCCTACGCAACCTAGCAACCAGGCTCTCTACCACACCCCTTTAGTGGACATGGAGGCCACGCTCCCTCCTAGAAGCTCTCAGGAGTCCTCCCAAAGGTAGATGTGTGAGACCTGATTACTATGCGCCTGTGTAGTCACACCTCGGTCAGCCTTCTGGATTACCTGTATTGCACTGCCCCCAGCATGGGTGCAGTACTCAGTGGTGCCTGACCAGGATAGGGGCGCCACAGAAGCAATGGATGAAATGCCCAGCTACAATGCAGCTGTCAGTAATAGTGGGTGGGCAGACACTGAACATATTTAGACTTTAGTTGGACTCATTAAATACTTCCTCTAAAATTTGGTCTATATAGCACTTCTGACAAGGATTTTCAAAGTAAGCACACCGGCTTTATTTGGTCCATGAGTTTACATTATTCAAGATAGACTGGTTTAAGCAATAACCAATGTTGTTTGCAATGAAAATAAAATATTTATATATACAGATAACCATATTTAATGTAGATATAACAATATTTATTTATTTATATGGCGCTATTCTACAGCGCTTTACATACATCAGCAACACTGTCCCCATTGGGGCTCACATCAGTATGTTTTTAAGGGTGGGAGGAAATCCACACAAACACAGGGGAACATACAAACTCCTTGCAGATGGTGTCCTTGGTGGGATTTGAACCCAGACTGAAGTGCTAACCACTGAGCCACCATGCCATCCTGTATATACACAAGACCATGACTGACCAAAACAAGAACATAAAACACACATTTAACATTAATGAAAAAATATTTACGACACAGAGTTGATTCCTAAAAAAGCAATATGCAGATTTGGTAAAAAGTGAAAGCAGAGTATAGTAAGACTTGTCCATCCTTAGGGGCACTTTGCACACTGCGACATCGCAGGTGCGATGTCGGTGGGGTCAAATTGAAAATGACGCACTTCCGGCATCGCATGCGACATCGCAGTGTGTAAAGGCTGGATGATACGATTAACGAGCGCAAAAGCGTCGTAATCGTATCATCGGTGCAGCGTCGGCGTAATCCATGATTACGCTGACGCGACGGTCCGATGTTGTTTCTCGCTCCTGCGGCATCACACATCGCTGTGTGTGAAGTCGCAGGAGCGAGGAACATCTCCTACCGGCCTCACTGCGGCTTCCGTAGGATATGCGGAAGGAAGGAGGTGGGCAGGATGTTTACATCCTGCTCATCTCCGCCCCTCCGCTCTGATTGGCTGCCTGCCGTGTGACGTCGCAGTGACGCCGCACGACCCGCCCCCTTAACAAGGAGGCGGGTCGCCGGCCACAGGGACGTCGCACGGCAGGTGAGTGTGTGTGTGAAGCTGGCGTAGCGATAACTTTCGCTACGCCAGCTATCACCACATATCGCTGCTGCGACGGGGGCGGGCACTATCGCACTCGGCATCGCAGCATCGGCCTGCGATGTCGTAGTGTGCAAAGCCCGCCTTAGTATAGCTGCAGACTAAAGAAGGAAATTGGTCAACTAGGAGCTTCGTAGTTAGAGAATCTTGGTAAAAAAAGAAAGTCTAAAAGAGGTTTTCCCACAAAAAAAACAATTTTATAGTTAAGTTTAATCAATAAATTTTGTAATAAAAAAAATTCTACAATTGGATGTGTTTTAAAAAAGTTCTTGTGCTGGGATAATCTTATATATGTGTCCCTGCTATGTTCTGTGTAATGGCTGTGTCTGACCGTTCAGGGAAATGGTCTGATCATACAACATTTCCTGTGCAGGGGAGTATGCAAAAGAGTATGGCGGCATTACAACACATGATCACAGCTTGATTATTTTTATGAGGTAAAAAAATGTCCTTGCCTGTTTTTAAAAAATGTTTTAGGGTACTTTCACACTTGCGTTGTGCGGCATCCGTTGCAATTCGCCGCCTTGAGGAATTACGGTAACCGTTGCAGGAAGCCGTTTATTCCTCATTGGCTTCTATTAAGGGCAGCTTGCAATGGATGGTATTGCATTGCATCCGCTCCGCAGCGCATCAGTTGTTTTGTCGGTGACCGTCAGTGCCCGTCGGGCGGAAGGAACTCTGAATGTATCGTTTTTTGTTGCTGTAAAAAAAACGCACTCCGCAGGATTCCGTTGGGATCCGTTAAGAGGCCTAATGAATGTCTATGGTGCAGAATTCCGTCACATTCTACTGAGCATGCTCAGCATGTCCGGCAGAATGTTCTAAATCATTTAAAATCACTCCTGGTCTCTCTCTCTCTGTCTGTCGGTCTCTCTCTCTCTCTGTCAGGTGATCTGTTGGTCGGTCTCTCTCTCTCTCGGTCTCTGTCTCCCTCTGTCGGTGTCTCCCTCTCCCCCCCTCTCTCATACTCACCGATCACTGACCGATCACCGGTGCGGCGCTGCACAGCTGTCACACTGCTCTGGCGGCTTCTCCTGCTCTTGAAAATGCCGGCCACTCATTATTCCATCTTGTATTCCCTGCTTCCCCCGCCCACCGGCGCCTTCAATTGGTTGCAGTCAGACACGCTCCCACAGTGAGTAACAGCTGTCTCACTGTAACCAATCACAACCGCCGGTGGGCGGGTCTATATCGTGCAGTACAATAAATAAATAAATAATTTTAAAAAAACGGCGTGCGGTCCCCCCAATTTTGATACAAGGCAAAGTAAAGCCACACGGCTGAAGGCTGGTATTCTCAGGATGGAGAGCCCCACATTATAGGGAGCCCCCCAGCATAAAAATATCAGCCAGCAGCTGCCCGGAATTGCCGCATCCATTAGATGCAACAGTCCCAGGACTGTACCCGGCTCATCCTGAATTGCCCTGGTGCAGTGGCAATCAGGATAGTAAGGAGTTAATGGTAGCCCATAGCTGCCACTAAGTCCTAGGTTAATCATGGCAAGCATCTATGAGACACCCCCAATGATTAACCTGTAAGTGAAAGTGAATAATCACATACACCCGAAAAAAGCCTTTATTTGGAATAAAAGCCAAAAGCCTCCCTCTTTTTTACCACTTTATTAATCCCCAAATACCCCTCCAGGTCCGACTTAATCCACACGAGGTCCTGCGACGAATCCAGCTCTGCTACATGAAGCTGACAGGAGCGGCCGTAGAACACCGCCGCTCTCTGTCAGCTCCAAAGAGCAACTGAAGTGAATCGCGCTGTCAGCAGGGATGTCACTGAGGTTGTGCCTGCGTGTGTACGGTGATGATGGGTGCGGTAGTGCCTGCGTGTGTGCGGTGATGATGGGTGCGGTAGTGCCTGTGTGTGTGCGGTGATGATGGGTGCGGTAGTGCCGGGATGTGTGCGGTGATGATGGGTGCGGTAGTGCCGGGGTGTGTGCGGTGATGATCGGTGCGGTAGTGCCGGTGTGTGCGGTGATGATGGGGCGGTAGTGCTGGGGTGTGTGCGGTGATGATAGGGGCTCTCTCGGCTAAAGAAAACTAAGCAACACGTTATTTCACAGAAATCCGTTGCCTTTATTATCACACTATTTATAACGCATGCATCACACAACGCATTGTGACGTATGCCAAATGAGGCAAGTGTGAAACTAGCCTTACCGCAAAGAAATTGGTCTGCATACCTGTCCTCCCAGAAAGAACCCTCTTCTAAAGATGATGCACAAGAAAGCCCACAAATAGTTTGCTGAAGACAAACTAAGGACATGGATTACTGGAACCATGTGCTGGGGCCTGATGAGACCAAGGTAAACTTATTTGGTTCAGATAGTTTCAAGTGTGTGTGGTAACCAGGTGAGAAGTACAAAGACAAGTGTGTTTTACCGACAGTCAATCATGGTGGTGGGAGTGTCATGGTTTGGGGCTGCATGAGTGCTGCTGGCTGTGGGGAGATACAGTTCATTGAGGGAACCATGAATGCCAACATTTACTGTGAGATAATGAAGCAGAGTATGATCCTTTCCCTTCAGAAACTGGGCCACAGGGATGTATTCCAACATGAGAACAACCCCAAACATACCTCCAAGATGACCACTGTCTTGCTAAAGAAACTAAGGTTAAAGGTGCTGGACTGGCCAAGCGTGTCCAAACCTAAACTATATTGAGCATCTGTGGGGCCTCCTCAAATGGAAGGTGGAGGAGCGGAAGGTCTCTAATATCCACCAGCTCCATGATGTCGTCATGGAGGAGTGGTAGAGGATTCCAGTAGCACCTATGAATCTCTAGTGAACTCCATGCCCAAAGATTTAAGGCAGTGCTTGAAAATAATGGTGCCACCCAAAATATTGACACTTTGGGCACAGGTTGGCCCTTTTAACTCAGGGATGTACTCACTTTTGTTGAAAGCAATGTACACATTAATTTAGCTATTTAGAAGGCACACCAAATTTACACTGTTATACAAATTGAACACTGACTACTTTACATTGTATGAACGTGTCATATTGACAGTGTTGTCCCATGAAAAGATATAATATAATATTTACAAAAATAGGTGGGATGTACTAACTTTTGTGATATACTATGTGTGTTTTTTTTTTTACATATATATACAGTTAGGTCCAGAAATATTTGGACAGTGACACAATTTTCGCGGGTTGGGCTCTGCATGCCACCACATTGGATTTGAAATGAAACCTCTACAACAGAATTCAAGTGCAGATTGTAACGTTTAATTTGAAGGTTTGAACAAAAATATCTGATAGAAATTGTAGGAATTGTACACATTTCTTTACAAACACTCCACATTTTAGGAGGTCAAAAGTAATTGGACAAATAAACCAAACCCAAAAAAAATTTTTTATTTTCAATATTTTGTTGCGAATCCTTTGGAGGCAATCACTGCCTTAAGTCTGGAACCCATGGACATCACCAAACGCTGGGTTTCCTCCTTCTTAATGCTTTGCCAGGCCTTTACAGCCGCAGCCTTCAGGTCTTGCTTGTTTGTGGGTCTTTCCGTCTTAAGTCTGGATTTGAGCAAGTGATATGCATGCTCAATTGGGTTAAGATCTGGTGATTAACTTGGCCATTGCAGAATGTTCCACTTTTTTACACTCATGAACTCCTGGGTAGCTTTGGCTGTATGCTTGGGGTCATTGTCCATCTGTACTATGAAGCGCCGTCCGATCAACTTTGCGGCATTTGGCTGAATCTGGGCTGAAAGTATATCCCGGTACACTTCAGAAATCATCCGGCTACTCTTGTCTGCTGTTATGTCATCAATAAACACAAGTGACCCAGTGCCATTGAAAGCCATGCATGCCCATGCCATCACGTTGCCTCCACCATGTTTTACAGAGGATGTGGTGTGCCTTGGATCATGTGCCGTTCCCTTTCTTCTCCAAACTTTTTTCTTCCCATCATTCTGGTACAGGTTGATCTTTGTCTCATCTGTCCATAGAATACTTTTCCAGAACTGAGCTGGCTTCATGAGGTGTTTTTCAGCAAATTTAACTCTGGCCTGTCTATTTTTGGAATTGATGAATGGTTTGCATCTAGATGTGAACCCTTTGTATTTACTTTCATGGAGTTTTCTCTTTACTGTTGACTTAGAGACAGATACACCTACTTCACTGAGAGTGTTCTGGACTTCAGTTGATGTTGTGAACGGGTTCTTCTTCACCAAAGAAAGTATGCGGCGATCATCCACCACTGTTGTCATCCGTGGACGCCCAGGCCTTTTTGAGTTCCCAAGCTCACCAGTCAATTCCTTTTTTCTCAGAATGTACCCGACTGTTGATTTTGCTACTCCAAGCATGTCTGCTATCTCTCTGATGGATTTTTTCTTTTTTTTTCAGCCTCAGGATGTTCTGCTTCACCTTAATTGAGAGTTCCTTAGACCGCATGTTGTCTGGTAACAGCAACAGCTTCCAAATACAAAACCACACACCTGTAATCAACCCCAGACCTTTTAACTACTTCATTGATTCCAAGTTAACGAGGGAGACGCCTTCAGAGTTAATTGCAGCCCTTAGAGTCCCTTGTCCAATTACTTTTGGTCCCTTGAAAAAGAGGAGGCTATGCATTACAGAGCTATGATTCTTAAACCCTTTCTCCGATTTGGATCTGAAAACTCTCATATTGCAGCTGGGAGTGTGCACCTTCAGCCCATATTATATATAGAATTGTATTTCTGAACATGTTTTTGTAAACAGCTAAAATAACAAAACTTGTGTCACTGTCCAAATATTTCTGGACCTAACTGTGTATAAATATATATATATATATATAATATATATATACACATATATCGTGACCCCTCTATATAATATGACGGCCCATAAGCCCCTCTGTATATAATATGATGGCCCCTCAGCCCCTCTCTATATATGATGGTCCCTACATTCCACTTATATATAAATAGCATAGAGCAGTCTGCAGCCTAGGAGATGGACAGTGATAGAGCGAGTCACAAGCTCTTGGGTCTATCGCGATATTGACCTGTGTCGGCATCATGGTGGCGGTCGCAGAAGATCCGGGTCTCCGAGCAAGAAGTTTGGTGCTGGAGCCCTGGATCTTTGATGCTAGCGATGCCCCTGCTCATAGGTGCCCCTGCATACCCTTGAAAAAGTGTTTTATACATGTCCTGTGCTGCATTTAAATCATATGGTCCAGTACTATTGGCAAATCCATATTGCAATTAGTGCTACCTCGTTCCCTTCAAAGGCCATCTCTTCTAGTTAGACACAGTGGATGATATCTCCACTTATCACAATATGCATTTGCCCATCCGACTGGACCACACAATGGACATGCTGTGCAATACATGAATAAAATACTTGCAGGGGCACCTGTGATGATATAAAGGGTTATAAGAACCCCATTCACATGAGTTTATAGGTGATGGGAATGGTATATAACTAAAGATGAGCGTACTCATGGACGTTTGGTTTGCTGGGTTCATCCGGACTTTAGATAAAGTTTGGTTTGGGACTCAGCAGAATTTTTCCATTTTTTTGTGTGCACACGATATCTGATCGCACTGTTGTTACCCCCAGTGTGAGCCATTCCAACACTGGGCTGCTCACTGCACGTACCCGAGCACAGTGATTCTCACGTGGGTGGTTTGCATACGCAAAGCACCTGAACTCTGAACCAAAACTATGGGGGTTTTTTTTTTAGAAAGTCTGTGTTCGTTATTAACACCGAATATCGAACCTTGGGTTTGCTCATTTCTATTTGTATCCCGAAAAACTGGTGACAGGCTTCCCTTAAAATTCCATTTTTAATTATTGAGCAAGAATAAGAAAAAGGCTAAAAATAAACATTAAAGTAAAAAGTTCTATTTTACAATTTGAAAAAAAACATAACACTTAAAGGGAACCTGTCAGGTGTCATATGCACCCAGGACCACGAGCAGTTCTGTGTGTCTATTACTAATCCCTGCCTAAAGGCTACTTTACACACTGCGATATCGGTCCCGATATCGCTAGCGTGGGTACCCACCCCCATCTGTTGCGCGACACGGGCAAATTGCTGCCCGTGCCGCACAACATCGCCCAGACCTGTCACACATACTTACCTGCCCGGCGACGTCGCTGTGACTGGCGAACCGCCTCCTTTCTAAGGGGGCGGTTTGTTAGGCGTCACCGCGACGTCACAGCAACGTCACTGAACCGCCGCCCAATAGAAGCGGAGGGGCGGAGCTGAGCGGGACGAACATCCCGCCCACCTCCTTCCTTCCGCATAGCGGCCGGGAGGCAGGTAAGGAGAGCTTCCTCGTTCCTGCGGCGTCACACATAGCGATATGTGCTGCCGCTGGAGCGACGAACTACATCGTTACTGCTGCAGTAACGATAATCGAGAATGGACCCCCATGTCACCGATGAGCGATTTTGCACGTTTTTGCAACGATGCAAAATCGCTCATCGGTGTCACACGCAGCAACATTGCTAATGCGGCCGGATGTGCGTCACAAATTCCGTGACCCCAACGACTCCGCATTAGCAATGTCGCAGCGTGTAAAGCCCCCTTAACCGTCCCTGTATACACTAGCATAGATAAAGAGGTCTTTAGAAAAAGTATTTCTAAAGGTCCTTTGTTATATGCTAATGAGGCCAGGGACTAGTCGCAAGAGCGTCAGTACCCTCGGCTAGTGAGCCCCAATAGCATGGTAGCACACACCTGTGGGTGTACTAACATGCTAATAAGTGAACAGGGATGTCGAACATAACTCAGTCTTGATGGCGGCCGGCGGAGGATGGATGCGCACTATGCATGATCTGGAGTCACTGTGACTGCCAGTCATGCGCACTTTAGATCAATGAAGTTGGGAAGCTTAAACTCTGCATCAATTTAGTGCACATGATCGGAAGTCCAGGGGACTCCGAATCATGCCCAGTGCGCATCCATCCACCTCCGGCTGCCATCAAGAATGAGGTATGTGCGGCGTCACTGTGCAGTCATTTGAATGTTAGCACACCCACAGGGGCAAGCTACTATGCTATGAGGGCCAACTAGCCAAGGGAAGTAATGTCCTTCTGACTAGTCCCTGGCCTCAATATAATAAACGATCTTTAGAAATACTTTTTCTAAAGATCCCTTTATCTATTCTAGTGTATACAGGGACGGTTAAGCATTAATTGGCAATATGCACCCAGAACTGCCCATGGTTTTGGGTGCATATTGCACCTGACAGGTTCCCTTTAACAGTTTTTCAGGGTAAAGTATAAAGATTTATCTTTTCTTGCTCCAAATGTATTGACATCAATTTTTTTTCCAATTAAATTGAGGTCAAAAACATTTTTTTAAAATAAAATATAGAAAGTTTGGCTTGGAACAGATACTAACAAAAATTGGATCAAATAAAAAGGACTACATTTTCTTTACCAAGTGAATTGATTAAAAGTATGGGTGCTCCTGGCTAAACCCGCTGCTGGATAAGGCTATAATTTATAGGAATAGCGGCCTAAGTATTCATACTGAGTCCAACTAAAACCATTTAATGTGGATCTTGTTTAATCACAAAGGTACTTAAAACACAAAAAAAAAAAAAATACAGAGCAATGAATTATATCTGTTCTCTATAGACAAACTTACCTGGAGGCATTCGCGCCTCATCTAGCACATTAAGAGACACAATTGGGACGCTGGTAATAAAAGAATGGAACGCTTCGAGTTGTAGTAAGTAGCACTATTAAGCATCGTAAATACGCCATTCACAAACGGTGGTAAACATAAAAATTGGATGACAGCTCTAACAAGAGTTATGTTTAATAGGCTCCATGGAAACACAAGATTTACATTGACAAATCTTTTTAGAAAATCCAAATGCTCTGTATTCTCAATAGAAAGAAAGCATCTCCCGGCACAATGGTCATGCAATTCTATATCTTACAGACACTGCTGGAATAAATGGACCTTGACAAATTGGATGTTCCAGGTCATTTTCAGCCAGTGCGAAATATTATTTAGTGGTGCGATATTAAATGGGATAAAGACTGACTGCCTACTATCCATTTCATTTTTTTTTTGTATCCAATGTTCATTCTTCTGACGGACAAAGCCGTCACTTTAAATGTTTTATTTGTTCAGTGGCTTCAATATAAAAACCTTGAAATTTGAATGGCGAATTGATAATTAAATAGAAGAAAATATAGATCTTAGGAAGAAAGGGAACTAGACGCTTTACTTTGAAAGTGTGAAAAATGTGAATTGTACCTTGATGTCCTGTCGAAAACACGTATCAGCCAAAGCTAAAGTCTATCACGAAATAAAATTATTTATGACAACACTAAAACAGTAATAATATAATTATTTTATCATTATGTCATTATTAATATTATTTTAAAATATAATTTTATTGCATTTTTTATTATATCATTATTAATTGGAATAAAAATATGATCTGAACAGTAAATTTTGTATTTAATTTAAGAGAATCCTTCAATTAAAAGTTAGTATTGTTTAGTTTTCTTATGTAATAAGTTAATTAATTTTTTTTTTTACAAATACAGATTTGCTGGTTTGGAGTCCATCCAGTATCCAACACATGCTATTACAATGTCTTTACATTGTGCTGATTTTATATCATTTTTGCAAGTCAAAGCTCTTGAACCCCTTGCCTATACAGACACTTTTTGTTTCTATGTTTGTATTTTTTCCTCCTCTAATTCCAAGAGCCAAAACTTTTAACAAATGTTCCTGTCGATGCATGAGGAATTGTTGTTTTTGCAAGACCATTTTACCATACACTGTTCTAAAAATTGGTAAAACAAATCTCCAAGTCAGAAGAAATTGTACAGAATATGAGATTCCACCATCATTTTTGTATTTATATTTTTGGAGCATTTACTGTATGGTAAAAATGTGCTGACAACATGATTTTCCAGTTTAGTATGACTACTGCAATAATTTCAATACCAAACTTACATAGATTTGTTTTCTTTACGAGGTGAGAAATAAAATAAAATTGAGGTAAGCGCTTAGAGTATATATACATACAGTTAGATCCATATATATTTGGACAAAGACGAAATTTCTCACATTTTTCTTCTGTAAATTACCACAATGAATTTTGAACAAAACAGTTCAGCTGCCGTTGAAGTTCACACTTACAGCTTTAATTCAGGGGGTTGAACAAAACGATTGCAGAACAATTTGTGGAACTAAAGACATTTTAACTTCAATCCCTTCAGCTCAGGGGCTCAAAAGTGATTGGACAAATTAAATATTTGGAAATAAAATGTTAATTTCTAATATTTGGTTGAAAACCCTTTTTTGGCAATAACGGCCTAAAGTCTTGATCTCATGGCCATCATCAGACGCTGTGTTTCCTCGTTGTTAATGCTCTGCCAGTTTTTACTGCAGCGGTTTTCAGTTGCTGTTTGTTTCTGGGTCTTTCTGAGATCAGGTGATGACTTGGCTGTTCAAGAATATTTCACTTCTTTGCTTTCATAAACTCCTGAGTTGCTTTGTCTTTATGTTTTGGGTCATTATCCATCTGTATTATGAAATGCCGATCAATCAGTTTGGCAGCATTTGGATGGATTTGAGCTCACAGTGTCTCTGAAAACCCCAGAATTCATCCGGCTGCTTCTTTCCTGTGTCACATCAATAAACACTAGTGACCCAGTGCCACTGACAGCCATGCGTGCCTGGCCATCACACTGCCTCCGCCGTGTGTTACAGGTGCTGTGGTAGGCTTTGGATCATGAGCTGTACCATGCCTTCGTCATACATTTTTCTTTCCATCACTTTGGTAGAGGTTGATCTTGGTTTCATCTGTCCAAAAAATCTTCTTCCAGAACTGTGCTGATATTTTTTTTAGCAAAGTCCAATCTAGCCTTCTTATTTTTAAGGCTTATGAGTGGCTTGCACCGTGCAGGGAACCCTCCGTATTTTCTTTCATGCAGTCTTCACTTTATGGTAGATTTGGATATTGATACACCTGCATCCTGGAGAGTGTTGGTCACTTGGTTGTATGTTGTGAAGAGGTTTCTCTTCACCATGGTAATTATTCTACGATTATCCGCCACTGTTGTCTTCTATGAGCGTCCAGTGTTTTTTGCATTGTTGAGGTCATCTGCACTTTTTCTTTCTCAGGATGTACCAAACTGTAGATTTAGCCACTCCTAATATTGTATCAATTTCTCTGATGGTTTTTTTCTGTTTTCACATATGACCCTCCAAAGGTGTCCAAAAGGTGACAAACAACTCACAACACAACACAAACACATGGGAAAGTGACAAGAACAAATTCTCATGCGAAAACAAAACAGTGTTACAAGGAAAAGAGGATGAGACACAGATATAGGCATGGCATGCCCTTCTAAAATCATGTAAAACACCGCAAGGTGACTCCAAGCGGAGTCTCCCTTTTTTCCAAAAATTGGGCCACACACACACCCACCCCTTCAGTGGGAGCACTTGTGCCCCAGTTGTACACTTCACAGGTAGATTTGCATCAAGCACATTCTAAAATACGCCATCCTTAACCGTCCCCAGGATAACACCGGGGTAGGTAGCTAAGTTTTTCCTGATCCCAGCTCTTTTCATCTTGGATCATTTTTAAAAACAATGTAAGCAAGGGTTACTCCAAGCGAAGTCCCCCTTTTTTCCAAAAATTGGGCCACACACACACCCACCCCTTCAGTGGCAGCAATTGTGCCCCAGTTGTACACTTCACAGGTAGATTTGAATCAAGAACATTCAAAATTACGCCATCCTTAACCGTTCCCAGGATGACCCTGGGGTAGGTAGCAAAGTCTTTGCTGAACCATGACTTGTTCATCTTGGCTCCTTTTAAAAAACACATCAAGCAAGGGTTACTCCAAGTGGAGTCTCCCTTTTTTCCAAAAATTGGGCCACACACACCCACCCCTTTAGTGGCAGCACTTGTGCCCCAGTTGTACACTTTACAGGTAGATTTGCATCAAGAACATTCAAAAATACGCCATACTTAACCGTCCCCAGGATGACACCGGGGTAGGTAGCTAAGTCTTTTCTGATCCCAGCTCTGTTCATCTTGGATCATTTTTAAATACAATGTAGGCAAGGGTTACTCCAAGCGGAGTCTCCCTTTTTTCCAAAAATTGGGCCACACACACACCCACCTCTTTAGTGGCAGCACTTGTGCCCCAGTTGTACACTTCACAGGTAGATTTGCATCAAGCACATTCCAAATCCACAAGCATTTACTCTCCCCAGGATGACACAGGGGTAGTAAATTCCTTGTGGATCCATGACTTGTTCATTTTGATGAACGTTAGTCTGTCCACATTGTCACTGGACTGACGAGTGCGCTTATCTGTCAGCACACACCCATCAGCACGGAATACACGTTCAGAGACAACGCTGGCAGCTGGACACGACAAAATCTCCAAGGCGTAAGTGGAGAGCTCTGGCCATTTTTCAAGATTTGAAGCGCAAAATGAGCAAGGCTCCATTTGCAAAGTCATGGCATTGATGTTCATTTGGAGATACTCTATCATCCTCTCCAGCCGTTGACTATGTGTCAGACTTGTTGTCTCTGGTGGCCTTGCAAAGGATGGTCTAAAAAAATTATGAAAAGATTCAAAAAAATTGCTGTTACCAGCACCAGATACGTTGCTACTGGTACGGGTAGACTGTTGAAGATGACGAGACCATCCCATGTTTGTCAAGTTACAACTGGGAGATTCACTCCCTGCACCTGCACAGTTGTTTGGTGGAAAAGCCGAGCTAAGATCGAGTAACAGCTTTTGCTGATACTCCTGCATACGTGTGTCCCTTTCTATGGCTGGAATTATGTCACAAAATTTGGACTTGTACCGGGGATCTAATAGTGTGGCAAGCCAGTAGTCATCATCACTTCTAATTTTGACAATACGAGGGTCATGTTGGAGGTAGTGCAGCAAGAAGGCGCTCATGTGTCTTGCGCAGCCATGCGGACCAAGTCAACGCTGTGTTTGTGGCATAGAGGTGCTAACCGTTCTTTCTTCCTCTGACATCTCCCCCCAACCTCTTTCAACTGAAATTTGACCAAGGTCTCCCTCATCCGCTGAGTCTTACATGTCCATGGACAGTTCGTCCTCCATTTCTTCATGTTCTCCTGCACCTTCCTCAACATTTCGCCTGCTACCATGCGCCCTTGTTGATCCCTGTCCCCCATGGTCCCATGCCTGCCGCGTTGGTGATGATGAACGTCTGGACCTTGGTGATGTTGTTGTCTCTTGCACATATGAATCCTCCTGTAGTTCCTCCCCTTCCTGTTGTCCCACCACCTGACTCCAAATAGTGTTTAGCGTGTGCTCCAGCAGGTAAATGACTGGAATTGTCATGCTGATAAAGGCATTGTCAGCGCTAAACATATTCGTCGCCATGTCGAAACTGTGCAGAAGGGTGCATAGGTCCTTGATCTGAGACCACTCCATCAGGGTGATCTTCCCCACCTCTGGATCTCGTTGGCCCAGGGTATACGTCATGACGTATTGCACCAGGGCTCGACGGTGCTGCCACAGTCGCTGTAACATGTGGAGAGTCGAATTCCAGCGTGTCGACACATTGCATTTCAGGTGATGAACCGGCAGGCCGAAAGACTTTTGGAGCAATGCAAGTCGCTCAGCAGCGGTGGTTGAACGGTAGAAGTGAGCAGACAGTTTTTGTGCCTTGTTCAGAAGGCCATCTAGGCCAGGATAGTGTGTTAAAAATTGCTGGACAACAAGGTTCAACACGTGAGCCATACAAGGCACATGTGTCACCTTGCCCAGGTGAAGGGCCGCACCCAGGTTTGCAGCATTGTCGCACACGGCCTTACCAGGCTGCAGGTTGAGTGGAGACAACCATTTACCAAACTCAGTCTCCAGAGCTGCCCACAATTCAGCCGCTGTGTGACTCTTATTTCCAAGACATTTCAAGCTAAAGACCACCTGATGCCGTTGCGCTCTGCTGCCTGCATAGTGTGTGATTCATTCTGCGCAGGTAGAACGCTGGTGGCTTACGAGGCAGGCTTGAAGCGGAGGTGGAGGACCCAGACGAGGTGGAGGAGGCAGAAGCAGTGGTGGAACTTGGACAGACAGAGGATTGACACACAAGTCATGGGGACGGCAAGACTTGTGCAGCAGACCCTTCACCATCTATCACCATAGTTACCCAGTGCCCAGTCAGCGACATGTAACGTCCCTGTCCATGCTTACTGGTCCAAGTATCGGTGGTGAAATGCACCTTTTCACACACAGAGTTTCTCTTGGAAGCGGTGATGTGTGCGCCATGCTGGTGTAGTGCAGTCACACCTTTCTTAGAGAAGTAGTGGTGACTGGGCATCTGGTACTGGGGCACAGCGACAGACATAAGGTCTCTAAAATCCTGTGTGTCCACCTGGCGGAAAGGCAGCATTTTGGATATTCAAGAGCTTACAGAGGGATAAAGTCAACCGCTTAGCTATGCCATGGGTTGCAGTGAGGGACAAAGATCTGGCTGCTGTGTGTAGATGGTGTTGAGTAGGGGATCTCTGGAAAAATGTAGGTTTGTGAGTAAAGTGCAGGGGTAGACATGATGTTGCCTTCATCCAACGTTGGTGCTATCGATGTCTGAGAGAGCTGTACACACGCACTTGTTTCCCCTTCCAAACCAACTGACGACCTACCAAGCAAACTGCCTGTTGCGGTTACAGTGGTGGAAGTTGTGCGTGGAAACCAAGGTGTGACAGCTGTCCCCACAGTCCTAGAAGATGAAGAGCGTGCGGATGCACTGGAAGGGGCAGGCGGTGGATGGTTCGCTCCGCTAGGCCGCATTGCAGCACAGTGAGCTTCCCACTGGGACATATGATATTTATTCATGTGACGATTCATGGAAGAAGTTGTCAAACTGCTGAGATTTTGCCCTCTACTAACAGAATCACGACAAATTTTATATATCACATGATTTGGGCGATCTTTTGCTATGTCAAAAAAGGACTAGGCTAGGCAAGGCTTAGAGGGCATGCAACCTGCTGATCCACCCTGACTAGTGCTTACAGGCAGAGTGGTGGCTGAGGATGCAGTTGTAGACGTCCTACCAGTACTCCGACTCTGTCCAGGAAGGCGCAAGGTAACTTCGTAGTCAGTTGCATCCTCCTCCACCGCCTCTGTTGACCTCCTTGAGTGCCTGACTGTGGGTTGACAGTAGGTGGGATCTAGAACTTCCTCATCAATTGTTGTGTTTGCAGTCCCCTCACCCTCAGACCGAGCCTCTTCTTGCCCTGACCGAATATTTAAGTTGTCATCCCAATCTGGAATCTGCGTCTCATCGTCATCAGTATGTTCCTCATTGTCTATTACAACAGGTGTTTCAGTTTGTGAATAAGGGTCAACATTATGCTCAGAAAGTTGTTCATCACGGCCTGAATCTGAGTCACAAAGGTTCTGGGCATCACTGCAGACCATTTCTTGGTCTGTACTCACTGTAGCTTGGGAGCAGACCTCTGATTCCCAGGCTATAGTGTGACTGAACAGCTCTGCAGACTCAGCCATGTCAGTTCCACCATACTGTGCAGGGCGGATGGAGTCTTCACAGCTGGGAGAAAGCAAATGTGATTGGGATGACAACTCAGAGGACTGGTGTTTCTTGGATGCGGTAGTTGAGGTGGTGGAGAGGGCACTTGTTGGACCACTTGAGATCCATTCAAGCATTTTCTTTTTTTGGCCATCATCTACCTTTGTTCCAGTTGTTCGTGTCCGTGAAAAACGGAGCACATCGGATTGTCCACGGTAAGTAGTAGACATCTTACTTTTGCTGGAAGATGGTCTATCTTCAGCAGATATTAATGGAGCTTTGCCACCTTCCCCACGGACAAACCCTTTTTTTCCTTTTCCAACACGCTTCTTCCCCTTTCTACCAGCATCTGTCATTTTGCCACTCATTTTGATTGCGACAAGATTGTGCACTTAAAATGTGGTAGTAAAAATTGAGAGGTGGTGTAGATTGCAGCGGTGGTCTATCTTTATTAACAGCAGAATAAACAACAATAACTATCCCTGACAATGCAACTACGGCCCTTAAACTGGCAGCATAGTTTGCTATTAGAATTGCTTAGTAAAAATGAGTTTGAGTGTGCAATGCAAAGGTGCTGCAAATATCTTTGCACCAGTGGGACAATAATGAAGTCCAACAGGCACTTTTAGGATGCCACTAAGTTTCCTCAGTGTTTGCTAGTATAATGGCTTAGTAAAAATGAGTTTGAGTGTGCAATGCAGTGCTGCTGCAAATAGCTTTGCACCAGTGGGACAATAATGAAGTCCAACAGCCACTTTTAGGATGCCACTAAATTTCCTCAGTGTTTGCTGGTATAATGGCTTAGTAAAAATGAGTTTGAGTGTGCAATGCAAAGGTGCTGCAAATATCTTTGCACCAGTGGGACAATAATGACGTTCAACAGCCACTTTTAGGATGCTACTAAGTTTCCTCAGTGTTTGCTAGTATAATGGCTAAGGAAAAATGAGTTTGAGTGTGCAATGCAGTGGTGCTGCAAATAGCTTTGCACCAGTGGGACAATAATGAAGTCCAACAGCCACTTTTAGGATGCCACTAAGTTTCCTCAGTGTTTGCTAGTATAATAGCTTAGTAAAAATGAGTTTGAGTGTGCAATGCAGTGGTGCTGCAAATATCTTTGCACCAGTGGGACAATAATGAAGTCCAACAGCCACTTTTAGGATGCCACTAAGTTTCCTCAGTGTTTGCTAGTATAATGGCTTAGTAAAAATGAGTTTGAGTGTGCAATGCAGTGGTGCTGCAAATAACTTGGCACCAGTGGGGCACAAATGGAGTACAACAGCCACTTTGAGGATGCCACTAAGTTTCCTCAGTGTTTGCTAGTATAATGGATTAGTAACAATGAGCTTGAGTGTGCAAAGGGCTGGAGGATACAGTGGCAGGGTTGTGGGTCAGTGTACAGGAAAGGAAGCCTCACTTTCTATCCCTCCTAATGGGGAAATGCAGCGAGGAAATCCCTGAGCTTAGCTACACAGACGCTGTTATCTGTAGCTGTTAAAATCTGTTTCCACGGATCTGACTGTCACCTATGGCTCTGAGCCT
Source organism: Anomaloglossus baeobatrachus (assembly GCF_048569485.1). Classification (NCBI taxonomy): domain Eukaryota; kingdom Metazoa; phylum Chordata; class Amphibia; order Anura; family Aromobatidae; genus Anomaloglossus; species Anomaloglossus baeobatrachus. Next base: position 888,777,422 of record NC_134353.1, on the reverse strand, counting down.
GCTGTTATTAGCCCTTACAAGGGCTAATAGAAATTTCTATCCCTATTCTGTATAGCGCTGTGTGTAGAGCGTACACAGCAGTATCGGAGACAGGAGCTACGCCAGCGGTGACTGACACCCAGACGCAGAAGGCATATAATGGCGTCCGGACGGGCAGATACCCGTTTTTATAATGCAGGGAGATGTGACATGGACATCCTATCACACATGCCATTGCTTCTCTAGCTAAAAGTCCACTTAGCTGTGTGTGTGTCTGGGATTGGCTGACATGCTGGCCCACCCCACTACACGCGCGCGCAAAGGGAAGGAAAACAAGGGGGAAAAAAAAATGGCGATCGCCATTATCCCAGCAGCCGTGATCTGAATGCGCTGTTCCCACACACTACACGCTGAAATTTCATAATAGTGTGAGTCACAGAGTGACTTACACTATTACAGCGGAAAGCCAGCTATTAATTAGCTACGCTTTTTGCTGCTAGAGCCGTTCTCGAACGTAACTAGAACTATTGAGCTTTAGCAAAAAGCTCGAGTTCTAGTTCGATCTAGAACAGCCCCCAAAATCACTCGAACCGCGAACTGGAGAACCACGAACCGCGAACCGTGCTCAACTCTACTGCAGAGTGAAGGCAAAAGGGCCAACAAGTGCTAAGCATCTCTGTGAACTCCTTCAAGTCTGTTGGAAGACCATTTCCGGTGACTACCTCTTGAAGCTCATCAAGAGAATGCCAAGAGTGTGCAAAGCAGTAATCAAAGCAAAAGGTGGCTACTTTGAAGAACCTAGAATATAAGACATATTTTCAGTTGTTTCACACTTTTTTGTTAAGTATTTCATTCCACATGTGTTAATTCATGTGTGTCACAGTGGAGACGGTCCCCTGCGATATGAACCTGAAAATGTTACGTTGGGACCTGTAGTTCCACAAGACTTGGTATTGTATTTATTGTATTTAAGGGTCAGGTTCCCTTTAAGAATAGCCAGTGTGCTGGACAAGTCTGGATAATCACATACCTCCCCCTGTGGGTGTGTTCGGTCTGATTTAATAGTCTGTTTGTTTGGTCACATGGTCTCTGGGTGGTTGGAAGGACTTCACTTCCTGGAGGAACCCCTGAAAGGAGTCCATGTGGACTAGAGCCAGCTGCAGTTTCCCCTGATGTCACTGGCTAGGATGCCAGGTATATGGAACCTGTGGTCGCTCTGCACTTATGGAGCTTGAGTTTACTGGGGATCTGGACTGACTGATGTCCATGGCTGAGAGCAAGTCGCAGCTCATGACTGGTGATCTCAGAGAGATAGTCTTCCAAGGAAACTATGCGAGCTGTGCTCAAGCTCCTGAAAAGCTGATGGAAACCTTTGCAGAAAGTAACAGCTTTGAAAGCTACACCTAGACGTAGTAGACTATGTTCCGGTGTTCACCTGCAGAAAACATTTATGCCCGAAAATGTTGCAAGGCAGAGCATAGGCTGACTCCTTTATAGTCAATGGCCCTGTTGGCGTATATGTCCGAAACATGTTTTGCGGGTGGGGGGGTTCAGACGGATGCCCTGACAGGACCAGTGAACGTAGGTGAAAACGCAATGTGAAAGTGCACTAATAGAGCCGTTTTCCATAGACTTTAATGCTAAAAAAATAAATCAGATTGATAAAAATGTACAAAAAAGTTGTGTTTGCACAACTTTTTTGCCAATGGATTGCGGCTATATCAATTCAAATTGATGATTACTAGACATGTGAACTCAGTCTTAGTTGATTGAATAACAGAAGGGGAAAAATGGGCCCAGCACCAATATCCAATTAGTAAAATAAAAAAATCTTTAATTCAACATGGTTAAAAAATAGTAGGGATAAGAATCCATGACATACAGAAAATGGGCATGAAACTTGACGCGTTTTGGACTTTACATATTAAAAACAAAAACAAAAGAGTCCTTAATCACAAGTCTGGAGAGTTTTTTGAGTTATCACCAAAGATAGTATCTGCTTAGTTGCTGCGATATCCTGGCATTTGACCAGCGACTTGTTGTTTGCACTGAATGAAAGTTCCTTGCTGTGACTTTCTCCCTCCCCTTTGGTTTATCCCTTCTGGTGTCTTTTTGTCTCTCCTCAGTGGATATTTGTGGTGTGTGTGAGTCATTTTTACCCCCCTTGTCTTTGTCTTGTAGGAGGTTTATTACTTTGTGTCTAGCCCACAATGCAAGGGTACTAGGTAAGGGCCAGACAGCAAACAAGGCCAGGTCGGGGGCTCAGACCTCCCTACCTTTAAGGGTACCTCTGGGGTGAGTGTGAGTGTAGGGGCCCCAGTCTTAGGGCCATCATAAGTCTCCCTCGGTCCCCTAGTCACCCGTGACATGGTGTTAGTGATGGCTGAAATATCATGACCAATATTACTTGGTGGCTCAGGAACTTTTCAGCCAGAAATACTGATGTGCCACCCAGCCATGCAGAATGTCTATGTGCTGTCCAGCAGTTCAACATGTGTAATCAGCTTCCTTCTATGACCATTGGGTTTGCACCACACCTTCACGCCTTACTAAAACACCCAACTACTGAAAGTTGTTGCATGATATTGTCCGTGGTTTACTCCCTGGACTCTGGTGCTATTCTCCTGTTGTAGTCTATGGTTGTGTCTCTCCTGTTATTAGCTTAGTACAACTTTCCTTACCTCACCTTTTCTCCCCTGGCCAGCAGGTAATCCGAGGATACAACTCATATGCATTGAGTCCAGATCCCTGTGTAGTGGGTTAAATGGTGGATTTCAGATTTTCTTCAGGATCTCCTAGATACAGTGGTTAGTTCCAAATCTGCCTTATGTAGCATTTTTTAGCTCATGGCTTCTGAAAGACTAGACTTTTATGGCACTGTTCATCCAGTCCCAATGATAAATACAGAAAAATACAAAAATAAAAATATAAATCACAGAAAAAAAACCCAACCTTCCTGTTATGGGTTACGGATTGCAAACAATAAAATAATATTTGCAACCATAACCCGCGGTTCGTGATGTGGTGAAGTACAGCTGTGGCTAAGTTACCCACAGGGCTAAGAAGAACTAAAATAATAATAGTAATGTTCCACTCTGACATGTGTTAATTCACACACTAGAATATACCAAAACAGCAATATTCCCTGTTTACGTCACAGGGAATATGCAAATAAATAATAAAGTCGCAGTAACCTCTGTTGACTGCACAGAGGATATGCTTGCAAGGGAACTTACATTTATACAGGTATGCACACCATGCAACTAGTGTGCCTGCATCGGTAACCTCCCTGGATCTGGAGTAACCTCACATAATCCGGGTCCCGGAGCACACAGTACCTGCCTAGGATGACTCGTCTACTAAAGCCCGCTTTACACGCTACAAGATATCTTACGATGTGTCGGCGGGGTCACGTCGTAAGTGACGCACATCCGGCATCGTAAGGTATGTTGTAGCGTGTGACAGCGACATGCAATTGCGATTGAATGAAAAACCGTTCATCGCATGCACGTCGTTCATTCCTGACGAATTGAACGTCAGATTGTTCATCGTACCTGGGGTAGCGCACATCGCAGTGTGTGACACCCCGGGAATGATGAACATATCTCACCTGCCTCCTGCAGCTCCCGGCCCAGATTGCAGAAGGAAGGAAGTGGGCGGGATGTTTACGTCCCGCTCAGCTCCGCCCCTCTGCTTCTATTGGCCAGCTGCCGCGTGACGTCGATGTGACGCCAAACGTCCCTCCCACTCCAGGAAGTGGATGTTCGCCGCCCACATCGAGGTCGTATGGAAGGTAAGTATGTGTGACGGGGGTTAATAGTATGTACGGCATGTTCAACAAATTGAATGTTCTGCACATACGATGGGGGCGTTGCAAATCGCATACAATATCGTATGCAAAATTGCAATGTGTAAAGCAGGCTTAAGTCCCTTAAGCAGACCTGAGCTTACGCAGGCCGTTCCCGAAAGTACCTGCCTGAGTCACCGGACCAGCACGTGGAGTAAACCTCTCACGATACTGGAGCTACCAAGGACTCCTACCTAAGCAGTCTATACTAATGTGGAGTAGCCTCTCACTAGAACAAGACTGCGATATAGCGGTAGTAGCTAACGGGCATTAGCATATGGTACTGTAATGGCGCACAGCCACACACACACCTCCAACATAGAATGATCTGCGAGCGCCGCCATGCACAAGGACACGCCTTAAATAGATTAAGCCACACGTCAAACACTATGCCCAGTCAGCGGTGATGTCACCCACCGGCCAGTCGGGTGAGGACACGTCATCGGGTCTGCTGACACTGGACCACCAATAGGGTGCTGCCGCGTCATGGATAGGCACATTGCAGCAGATTCTGGACTTAAGGGGGCCTTACACGCTACGATATCGTTAATGTTTTCTCATCGGGGTCACGTTGTTAGTGACGCACATCCGGCGTCATTTACGATATCGCAGCGTGTGACACCAGCGACCTTAAGCGACCTCAAATATGGTGAAAATCGTTCACCATGGAGAGGTCGTCCCAAAACCAAAAATCGGTAATGGTTGATTATTGATGTGGTTCGTTGTTCCTGCGGCAGCACACATTGCTGTGTGTGACACCGCAGGAGCGAGGAACGTCTCCTTACCTGCCGCCGGCCGCAATGTGGAAAGAAGGAGGTGGGCGGGATGTTACGTCCCACTCATCTCCGCCCCTCCGCTTTGATTGGCCGGCCGCTTAGTGACGTCGTGGTGACGTCGCTGTGATGCCGAACGTTCGGCAGTCACAGCGACGACGAAGACCAGGTAAGTCTGTGTGACCCTGCCGTAGCGATAATGTTCACTGCGGCAGCGATCACACAAAATCGCATGCACGACGGGGCGGGTGATTTTGCGTACGATATCGCTAGCAATTGCTAGCGATATCGTAGCGTGTAAAGCCCGCTTTTGTTTTTGAAGACAAAGTATTCTTCATCTGCACCAGCATTGTAGCATTCACTATGCTCACAAGAGCAGTGGCTCCAGTAAGAGCCTGGAGATTGAGGGTTGTGGCCGGGTGCTGGGATTGACGGTGGAGCTGAACAGCAGTCCCGGTGGCTGAGCCCAAATGAGAGACTGCTAGTTCTACAGATGCTCTAGTCCCAGCCCTGGGACAGGAAACATCCTGATGTCCAACATTATGCTCACCCTCGGGATGGGACACATCCCAACTCTAGATGACAATATCAAGCCGCTACAGCAGACCCCAATGATAAAGGCAGGGGACCTAGCTTACCCAGCCAACACTAAAAGGCCTGTTTGCATCCTGCATAAAAATGTGAAATAAAAAGTTATATGAGGTATTGGTTGAAATTTGGGCCAAAATATGCAAGTTGCAACCCTCCTCAAGGGCCTTCATTGTCTGGTGATTCCTCACATAAAATTCAAAAACCTGTTCACAGAAAAGGATAAAAATTAAAAAAGTCACAAAAAAAGCAATCTTCCTTACCGACACTAGGGGACATTACCAAACCAGTACAGGATGTAGTAGACCCTAATGATAAAAATGGGGGCAGCATAGGTGCAAAATAAAGTTATTTTTATTAGAACCCTAGACAGTGTTCTTTTTCTTTTATTAGCTATCTTAGAAAACAGTTTTGATAATCTCCATTAAAATTTAGTATTTTTAACACCACACAACAATTTGTGAAAATCCTAGCTGTTTTATTACTGTATTAGAGGACGTAACTCGTTAAAAAAGGTAAAATATATTTTTAAGACTTTTCAGCATATCCTTAAATGGTGTACAACTTTTGCTGCAAAGAAAATACAAATCTCCAAATAAAACTATATTTGGTTGCAATAACTGTATCAAAAGGAGACTGTTTTACCCAAGATGCCTTTTTTGGAGCAGTTTTGTGCCGCCCCCATGCCTGTAGCAGCCGGGCTTCTCGGATCCGGACCCGCTGTGTGGCTCGAGGGATCCTCCGGACCCGGGGGTCACGCGGACACGCCAAATGAAAAAGGGGGGCGTAGCTGTACGGGCTTGGCCGTATTCAGTTCGTGGCGCCACCCACAGTGTGTGGTGAAATGTAGCACCACTGCTGCTGGTGTGGGACACCTCGGGGTAGATGTAATGGCAGCTGGATGTTAACCCCTCCGTGGGTAGACATGGTTGCCTCAGGACCCAGTGACTCTGGGCAGGGTATGGCGATGGCAGGGGCCTGCGCGCCCGGACCTACCAGGGGATGTTTGGTTACTCACAGTTGAATAAATCACATGAGTCTTTTGGTAATCCAAGGTGCTGGTGGCCGGCTGCCGTGGCCGGTTGTACTCTGGTCCCCCACCCGGGCTGGTGGTCGCCGTCTTTTCCCTCTGCACTGTTTTTGCTTGTGTTAGACTTCCTGGTATGGAACACGGGAGTCCGCTTCCGGCTTGTTGGGTACCTGAGGAGCCGTGCCCGCTGACACTGACCCGTGGGATCTACCAGGTCCTGGCGGTTGTCCTATCCCTCTCTGTGTGTGGTTGTCTGCTTTTGGGACTTTGGTTGGGACAGGACCTAAAATCCTGCCTGTTGTGAATGTTAGTTATGTTTTGGCTGCTGGTGGCCAGGAATGGGTTGGACTTGGACCAGGTGTGTTGTGCAATGGGCTTTTCCTTTGCTAACTCTCTGCTTATTTAAATCCTGGTCTGATTGCAGGCTGTTGCCGGATGTCAGTTGTTCTTTGTATCTCCAGCCTACTTCATCCTGCTCTACACCCCATCTACTCCAGATAAGTGCTTGCTCTTTATTTATTGTCTGGTTCTTTTGCTTATCTGGGTTTGTCATTTGCTGTGGTTGTTTTCAGTTTATTTGCTTGCAGGGATTTTCCCCCTCAGTGGTTTGTTGGGGAACTCCCTGCAGTTCTGTGTGGAGTATAGCTCTTTTGGGTCCATGTGTTTGTGGCTTGTTGAATTTGTTATGATTCTTGTTTTCTGTTCATTGGTATGACAAGGGCACCTGGTATAGGACGGAGTTCGGATCGTGCGATTTGAGGGCCTTTTTGTACTATCAGGAAGTTGGTATTTTGCAGGGTTTTTCTCTGGCCACCATCAGTCCCTTTCCTGTCCTTTCCTATTTTAGTCAGCGGGGGCCTCACCTTTTGCTAATCCTGTCATCTACCTGTGTATTGTGTTTTTCCTATATCACCGCAGTCTTTGAATGTGGGGGGCTAGCTATTCTTGTCTATTTTCTGAGGCAGAGAGTTATTCATCTTTCCTACCTTTAGGATAGTTAGTTCTCCGGCTGGGTTCGCGGTGCACAGGATGTTAGTTCACCCCTCGGCTACTTCTAGTTGTGATGTTTAGTAAGGGGATGGCGGCCAGATTAGTTGCCAATGCTCTTGTCACCTTTTGCCAATGATTTGTAGTGATCTTCCATGGTTCCGGATCATAACACCTGCCCTCAATTGGTTAATTAGCTAGGCCGTTGGTTCTGGTGGCTGGTTTTGGTTGGGCTGGTGCAAAGTCAAATATGGTGGAACCGTCCATGCTGATATGGCAAAATCCATGACTAAAGGGACAGAGTCCATCATTGGGATGGAGCAACAGTCCAAGGGGCAGGCAGCCCATTTGCTGCTGCAAAGTATTCTAATCCAACAGGGTGATGCGCAATGGGTGCAAAAAACTTGGAGAAAGAAGTTGCAAAGAACTTATCTCTTTGATATCATTTGATAGAACTAGACTCCCACTGGAGACACGTCTTCACTCTGAAGTAGGGGCCCTCCAGAACTGACACCCAAATTAACATGTTCTTTGGACAACAATTGGAAGGCAATAAGAAAACACTGGTCACTCTCAGGTCTGCTTCCTTTGGATCTTTTCCAAGGTCCAGGGGACTCATGGAACCCACCATCCATCTGCAATCATCCACTATTCCACTAGAGCCATTTCATGTGTGGCCACCAGTATTCTTTTCCAGCTGATATGTGGCGCCCCTGAGGCTTCTGTCGCCACAGGGCATTTCATCTCACTTAAGGTGCAGTACTCATCCTGGGTAAGGAAGAGGTTAATCGCTGATGCTTCTCCCATTCACAAACCACACACAGTTAGGTGCTTTCCCAGTGGGATTGGCCTAGGGTAGGCAGGGGGGTATCCATCACGAGGCATGGGACTTTCCCAGTCACTAGGATAACCATCTGGGGGGCGGGCACCACTTGAGGAAAAGGAAGGAGCATCTTTACACTTGAGCAGTTACCCCGGGCACAGCTTGGGGTTAGGAGCACAGTCAGGACCTCAGTCCAGGTATCACCTTACACTTCTGTGAGCACTGTGACTACATGGACTCTCATGGGTTAAAGTTTCTTAACATTCAGCCAGACCTATTGTTCTATTGTGTATTACCTCATGTTTGCTTAGCTATTGTTTCTTCAGACTCTTCCAGTAATCATTGTATTGTAGTTGTGTATTGCTAATGTAATTACCTTAGTAGCCATTGTCTATTCGGTGACTTCCAGACTACATGTATACCCTCAGTCTTTCTGTAGACATCATTTGGATGACATTGCCCATGCAGCTTGAGATTCATCCAATGGGAGAGGCGATCTTGTCCAACCAATCGATGAGGACGCAGTATATCCAAGTGAAAGGCTGTGGCTATAAAAGGGATTTCTTTAAGCCACCAGTGGTTGTTGATGGATGCTGATGGATCCAGTCTAAGCTCTTAGGAGCTGACTAGAGGATCAGGATATCTTATGGCTTCAATCTAGGGACTCCGGTTCCGGTTGGAGACCATATCCACAGCCTAGGGATTTCGACTCCGGCTGCCAGGATTGTATCATCATACCAGGACTACCTAAGGAGGACACTCAGGTTGGGACAGTTCAGTCACCTGTTACAGACTTTGTAGACATCAGCCAGCTTCCTAAATCTGGCATTATTCCTTTCTCGGTGGATGCCCGCCAAAAGCGGGGTGCTGCTGTATTGGAGTAAATAGCCCTGGAACCTCTGAGGCATGGACATTCTAAATCCCTGGTGAGCCAGCGGAAGGGTGAGACTCTGTTGCCTGTTACATTTGTGTTTTGCTGGTTATGTGTTATGTGCCGTTAATTGTTTGGGGATCCAATAAAGTCTAATTATTGTGGTTCCCTCACCCTGTGTTGTCTGAGTAGTGTTACGCCCACGGTTGGGGAGGCCGGCGTTCAGTTGGGATGAGCCCTGAGCCATGCTGTCTTTCTAAAGGCGGCGGGTTTTAGTGGATGAGAGCACCCACTGAGCCCCGTGTCTCCACAATTGGTGGCAGCGGTGGGATACTACTCAGCCTGGTTTACCCAGGGGAGCTGCAGCGGACTGGTGTTCGTGGACACCGTCCAGGGCTCAACAATCAGGGGGTCACATAAGCATACCCAGCAGGCCATAGGGGAGGCATTCGGGTTTCGGACACTGACACATCCAACCCCACCAGCTCAGCCATGGGACAAGGACCAGAGAGGAGTTACGACCGCAGCAGTAAATGGATGCTACAGGATCTGTGCCAGAGGCGAAAGATTATCTACTGGAACGCTGAGACTCGGTCGGACTTGATCCAGAAATTAGTCCGTTGGGATGCCCAGAATGATGCAGAGGACGATGAGGATCCCGCCGATATTGACCCAGAGGATTTAAACTATGTGACACATCTTGGATCTAGTGACAATCGGGAATCAACTTTGTCCAAAATGGCCCAAGCCACAGCGTTGTTGGATGCATTGAGGCCTAGATCCTCAAGAGAAGAGAGGGCTTGGATTCTGTAATATGTTTATGGGATTCCAGCTGCCGTACTGCTAGCACCAGCCGCTCGAGAAGGATGGTCCCGCTACCCAGCAGAAGCTGCACCAAAACAAAGAGGCCGCATGCTTGGAGCCCGTCTGCCACTCCAACCAGTCAACATATGCCGAGATGAACCAACGAGACCTGAGGAATGCTACTCCCAAGAAACACCAATAGCTGAGGAAGTGGTTTATCCAGTCCATACCCTACGGCAGGCCGGACACCGTACACCAGCCAACCTCCATCCCCACATCCAGACGGTCAAGGTCGGTGATATACAGGCTCAGGGACTTCGAGACATTGGATCTTCCATCACTCTGGTAAGCCCATTTATTGTTTCCCCAGAAGACCATTTACCAGATTCCCAATTATCCATCTCCCTGGCTGAGGGCCAGCGCTCAGACGTCCCTCTGGCATGTGTGCAGTTGACCTAAGGACCGACCAGGGAGAGGTCGAGGTGGAGCTTGTGGATAGCCGAGTCCCCACACCTGGTATTTTGGGGACCAACCAGGAAGTGATCGATGTGGGGATTGTGAACAGCCTCCCCATACCGGTCATTGTGGAGACTGACCAGAGCAAGGCTGATGTGGAGCTTATGAACACCGTCCCCACACCAGTTACTTTGGGGTCTGACCAGGAAGAGGTCCATATGGAGTTTATGGACAGCCTCCCCACACCTGTTGTTTCAGGGACTAGCCAGGAGGAAGTTGAAGGGGGGTTCATAGATGGCCCCACCAAGCCTGTTGTTTTGGATACCACTCAGAGGGAAGTGAAAGTGGGGCTTGGGGATTACCTGCTCACATCAGTCATTTTGGAGAATGACCTAGGACAAGGACTATCCAGTCAGTTTGAAGCAGCCATCACCCACTTCCAAGCCAAGCAGGACCCTGATGTGGATCTTTCTAACATCTTTTCCAAGGATAATTCACATTCCCAGTCTCCAGCATCCACTTCTGAGCCAAGAACCGTGAGTAAGCCTAACCACACTGTGGCTATTGACTGGGGGAAGATTGATAGTAAGAAATGTATGCAAGCCCAACTCATGGACCCCACCTTAGTGCTTGTCCGCAATATGGCTGCTCAACTTGGGGAGTTTAGATGCGAGCCTCTGTTGCTGACCTCACCATTAAAAAGGACAATGCCGTCAAGAGGAGAAGGATGATCGGAAGCCTATCATGTCTGGCTAATATTAAGAAGGGGGAGGAATGTGACGACATGGACTCTCATGGGTTAAGGTTTCTTAACATTCAGCCAAACGTATTGTTCTATTGTGTATTACCTCATCTTTGCTTAGCTATTGTTTCTCCAGACTCTTCCAGTAATCATTGTATTGTAGTTGTGTATTGCTAATGTAATTACCTTAGTAGCCATTGTCTAGTCAGTGACTTCCAGACTACATGTATACCCTCAGTCTTTCTGTAGACATCATTTGGATGGACATTGTCCATGCAGCTTGAGATTCATCCAATGGGAGAGGCGATCTTGTCCAACCAATCGATGAGGACACAGTATATCCAAGTGGAAGGCTGTGGCTATAAAAGGGATTTCTTTAAGCCACCAGTGGTTGTTGATGGATGCTGATGGATCCAGTCTAAGCTCTTAGGAGCTGACTAGAGGATCAGGATATCTTATGGCTTCAATCTAGGGACTCCGGTTCCGGTTGGAGACCATATTCACAGCCTAGGGATTTCGACTCTGGCTGCCAGGATTGTATCATCATACCAGGACTACCTAAGGAGGACACTCAGGTTGGGACAGTTCAGTCACCTGTTACAGACTTTGCAGACCTCAGCCAGCTTCCTAAATCTGGCATTATTCCTTTCTCGGTGGGTGCCCGCCAAAAGCGGGGTGCTGCTGTATTGGAGTAAATAGCCCTGGAACCTCTGAGACATGGACATTCTAAATCCCTGGTGAGTCAGCAGAAGGGTGAGACTCTGTTGCCTGTTACATTTGTGTGTTTTGCTGGTTATGTGTTATGTGCCGTTAATTGTTTGGGGATCCAATAAAGTCTAATTATTGTGGTTCCCTCACCCTGTGTTGTCTGAGTAGTGTTACGCCCACGGTTAAGGAGGCCGGCGTTCAGTTGGATTGAGCCCTGAGCCACTCTGTCTTTCTAAAGGCGGCAGGTTTTAGTGGACGAGAGCACCCACTGAGCCCCGTGTCTCCACAAGCACTACAAAACCCGTGGCTTGGAGCAGGCAGCTCAGCCCGGGCTCTCTACAGCTACCGGGGATTCCAGAGTCTGCGGAAAGTGCAGGAATCCTGCAGCCTGTTCCATCTTCCATACACGGGATTGGAGGGACCTCGACCAGAAAGGATACACAGTGGGAACACCGGTGGTGACCTCCAAATTTTCCGGGATCATCCGAGGCCCATCATGGCAGAAACCGGCACTCTGTGGGTGGCTAAAAGTCAGTGAGTAAAGTAAAAACCTTAAACCGCAACCACTGTGTCAGCTTGTCCCTTCTGGCGCCGTCGCCCCACGCTTTGGCGCCAGTGCCCACTGCTACCTCCATCATCCTCCCCTGGGGCCTGGCTCTACCTGTGGGGAGCCGAACCATCCAAGCTGTGACACCATCCGCCCCAGAGGACAGTAACCGCAGCGGCGGCTAATCCCTGGCCCCACACCACAGGTGGCATCACGAGACAACTACTCGCAACAGCCTCAACCCCTTCTTCCTCATCTCCCCACCATCATCCCACCATGCATCCCTTCGTGGACACCTCAGGGTTACGAAACCGGGCATGGCCACCCGTGAGATCCCCTGACCCTCACCGGCCCAGTGACGAGTATTCCCAAGGCCCCGTGGGGTGCTTCAGATGGCTTTGGAAAAGGACCATACCGAGCCTGCTCCCAGTTAAAGTCCATGGGCCATGGCCCTTCAGGTGACTCTGCTCCACCTGCTTCTGCAGTCACTTTTTCTTCCCCACTTTCTTCCACTGGGTACTCACAGTTCTCTGCGATGGTGGGGACGGTGATCATGCCACTTAAATCATTAACAACAGGATGTCAACTCCTCTTCAGCCGATTTTGTGGGACTCCTTATCTTCCACACCTGGGCATGCTATAGAAAATAGGTATTTTCATGTGTTGGTATGTGACAATACCTCGGAGTCAGAGATTTCCACTGTTAATTGGGTTGCACTTAGTAAAGTACCATTTCATCTGCGCCAAGCAATTTAGGAAGCCAACCAACTTTTGCAAATGATTTTCTCTTAACTGATGGCCATACTGGTGAGCAGAGGGAAACATATTACATTCTCTTCCTTGCTTGCCTTACAATACATTGACTGCTTTCCAAGAGTTAAAGAAAGCATTTTGTCCATGCAATAGAGACAAAAAAATGAGTATGCTGAGAGTTGAAGTGCCTGAAGGCCACTGGGTCTACATGGTACAATTTGAAATCTTGTGCTAGGACTTTACCATCCAAAAGTCGCTCGTAGAGCTGTTTCCCTCTTACTGTGTTCACAGCTGGATAGGTGGAAGGAAGAAGTCCGGTTTTGGATGATGCGCTATTCACCACTCCGCAAATGTATGATTAATGATTAATACCTTTTATTTTCATCACAGGTCTACGCGTTTCAGGAGTACTCAGCTCCCTTCATCAGGACATCAGGCAAAAAGAACATCAAAAATCATCAAATCATCATAGATTTTGATGTTCTTTTTGCCTGTTGTGCTGATAAAGGGAGCTGAGTACTCCTGAAACGCGTAGACCTGTGATGAAAATAAAAGGCATTAATCATTAATCATACATTTGCAGAGTGGTGAATAGCGCGGCATCCAAAACCGCATTTCTGCCTTCTATCTATCCATATATTCTACCCGGGGCTGCAGCTTTCCACCAGGATACTACATGCAATTGTACAACCCCGCGCTCGGCTGCAGCCAAGCCACTCGGATCCGGGCTCGCTGGTGGGTGGCTCAAGCGCCTCCGGACCCGGGGTCACTTCACTCTGAAAGGATGCTGGCGCTATGTAGGGGGGGTGGTAGGTAGGTGTACGACCGGAGCCGTGTTTGAGTTCGTGATGCCACCCACGGGATATGGTGAAGGTGTAGACACCACCGCTGCAGTTACGGGGCACCCGGGGCAGATGGTTATGCAGCAAGATGTTAACCCCTCCGTGGGCAGGGATGATGGCCCCGGGACCCGTTGGGGAGAGCTGGGCGGTGCAGGGCGGTGCGCGGCCGGATGGCACTGTTGTACTCACTGTTATTGACACACACAAGTCTCTGGTAAACAAAGTTGATGGTGGTCGGTGCCCGCAGCCGGCTGCGTCTGCTCCCCCACCCGGTTCGGTGGTCTTTGCCTTTCTCCTGTACCGTGTAGTGTATGTGTAGACTGCCTGCGCTTCAGCGACGGGAGTCTGCTCCCCCGGCTGTATGTATGTCGGGAAAGCCCGTTTGCCCGCAGCTGCTGGCCCGTGGGATCTCTGCCTGTGCGGTGGCTTTCTATCCCCCTCAGTGGGCTGTTGTCTTTAGTCAGGGCTTGGGTGGGAAAGGACCTTTAGTCCAGACCTCAATTAGTGAATTAACTCAGTCCAGTGGCTTCTGGACCTCGTTTCAGGGTCTGAGTACCCCCCCTGTGTGCTCCGGTTTCAAGTCGGTTCCCCGGGTCAGTACCGGCGTGCCACTACCCTGTCCCAGTCCACCACGGTTCCACTGAGCTGTCTTCCCGGCTCCTGCAAGCTAGGCCACCATCTGCCTCCTAGCCAAGGTGTGCGGGCTACGACCCTCACACCTGTCAGTCTCCTGCAGACCTGCTACACAGGCCTGCTTCCACTCCACTCCTCTCAACTCTCTGAACTTGACTGACTGAATTTGACTGACTGACTGTTTCCTGCCTCAGGCCCTCTGAACTCTTCGGTGGGCGTGGCCAACTGCCTGGCTCTGCCCCCTGGTGTGTCCATTAAGCTCTGAGGGAGGTGACTAGGGTTTATGTGGTTTGGCTGGTGTTACCTTGTGTGGGACTGGTGTTGTGCGGGGCGCTATCTTTGACTACCTGGCTAGTCCAGAGCATCACACGATTAAAGGGGTTGTGACTGGCAGAACTCCCATAGGTGAGTGGTTTTTACCCTCATTTCTCTCACGTTATCGTTGGTAAGACCCTATTGCACTTTTTCTTCCACAATTGATATCATTATGTTCACAGCTGGGCAGATCCTTTCTCTACTAAGGTCCCCCATGACTGGCCGACACTGGACTCACTTTATAAAGTCTTCTTCCCTTAGGTATCACCCACGTTCTGGAGCTGTTCCACCACCTCAGTATTGTTTCTTCAATGCTCCCCCTATCTTGCTCACATCTGGCTTCAACTTACTTCCAGCACTATCTGACTGCACTTAAAGGGGTTGTCCGGGCTAAAGTGATAAGTTTCCATTTACGCTATGTGAATGCAAACTTATGAACCTTCCCTGTGAATGCACTGTGTGCTGTGAGGATTCACCAGTTTCTGAGCCAGGAACAGAGTTCATATAACCGTAATTGAGCGATACACATGTTCCTAGCCAAAACCTGACTAGTGGGTGTGGTCCCGCTCAAAACAAATGAATCGAGCAAGGTCATGCCCACTGGATGACCACTCCTACTATCGATGTGCCCACTCCATACATCTGTATAGAGTGACACCACTCCCAGTGGTGGGTTTTGTTCCGGGATCATGACCACTGTTCCAGGCTAAGAAACCGGGAAATTCTCACAGTGCACAGTGAATGCACTGGGAGGATTCATAGGTTTGCAGTCACACAGAGTGACTGAACACTTTTTACTTTAGCCTGGACAACCCCCTTAAACCAGGAACTCTCTTCCCACACCACTCCTTCCACTAAAATCCAGTCCACTCCTCCCACTAAAATCCAGTCCACTCCTCCCACTAAAATCTAGTTCAGTCCTCTATCATATCTGATTAACAAGTCCTGTGGCCTAGAAGAAAACCACACAAGTGAAATACTGACATTATACACAATGAAACAGTTGAACTCTTTACGATGGATGTGACACTTCGACCACTTCCTTACAGTTGCGTCACATATTTGTTAAAGGGAACCTGTCAGGTGCAATATGCACACAGAACCACAAGCAGTTCTGGGTAAATATTGTTAATTCCTCCCTAACCATACATGTATCTGTGACGCCCTGGACAAGCCAGGGGTCACACAGGTAATGACATCACCATACCCTACACCCCGGTTAGGCACATCAAAGCTAGACCCAAAAATCCTTGTTGCCTTCCTCCAGGGGCTGATGTTCACACCAGGGGGTGGGCCAGGCGGTTGGTCCTGCCCACCGAGGAGTTCACAGTCCTGGAGGCGGGAAAAGTGAGCAGTTTAGTTTTGGACGTAAAAGTGTGAGGAGCAAAGTGGTAGGAGAGCAACTAACTGACAGCGTCCGGGTGTGTGCCCCGGACAGAGACAGCAAGGTTAGCAGACGGCGGTAACCGTCTGCAGGAGTGGCCTATCGGAGTTGCCGTAAGGACCGTGGACGGGCGGTGGTCCAGCGGTACCGGACCGGTACACAAGGAGAAGCCAGCACTATTGGCAGGGGCCTTTCGGACCCCGGCAAGGCTTGGAGTCGCCGTGAATTTGCCAAATCTGTCAGTGAAGGGGACCTCCAGGTTTCCAAACAACTAAGTCCCGATTGAAGGCAACAGTCCAACCGTATGAGAGAGACACCGCCACCGCCAAGGCACCAGTTTCTCAGGGCCAGCGCCTGCGGGCAAAGAGGGGCTCCTACGGCCCATATCCAAGCCAGGGAGCGGGTTACCGGTGGGAACCCATTGGAACCAACAGAAGTACTAGGTGCAGGGAAAGAGACAGTCACCGTTAACTACCGGGGAAAATCAACAGCAGCCGTCTGTGGGAACCGTCTTTCCCGCCGTGTGTTTTACCGAGAACTGTGTCATCATCTCAGGCTGAGTGAGTACCACCGTGCCGTGCGGCACAGCGCTGCCCCCGCGACCCTGCACCTCACCAGTCCCCGCAACCGGCCTGCCATCACCCATCCTCCACCCCATCACTGGGCCCCGGGACAACCAACCCCTACCCACGGAGGGGAGAACTAACAACTCAGCTGCTCCCTGTCACCGCTCCCGGGATCCCCATACAGAGCAGCGGTGGTGTTACCAAAAATCACCACAACCGTGGGTGGCGTCACGGATAATAACCAAATCCCTACCACCAATCCACCCCTTTCACTCACGGGCGAGGAGCGCCGCTCGAGTCCCCGGGATCCGGCACACCGCTCGAGCCACCACCGAGCAGCGGCAGCCACAGCAGCGGCCGGACCCGAGCAGTGGGAGAGCGCGGCGTCCCCTTCTCCGCCCGCGACAACTTGGCGTCACAAACAGGATCTTACCGCTCTGCCGTTTGGTAGAGGTGCGCCTTGTTACCGCCGTAGGTGTGCGGCCAAAAAATTTCAGAAGCCGCCATCTTTGGCACGGAAAGTTCCCGCTCGAGCGTCTTCTTGAGTAGTGGAGGCGCGAAGGCCAAAATCCCGCCCCGATAGAGGAGGAGCCGAAAAGAGGCTAAAGGGGACGAAATGGCGGCTGGCCGCATGTGAGCGCAGCTATGGCAGCAGGGACGCCAGGACCCTGCGGCCACTGACTGGTTCCTGGAAGAGGCCGCTGCTAAAGATGCTGAGTCTGACCGACAACACCGTGGTCCCCGCGCCTGGCCTCGCAGCGTGGGCAGAAGTCCGGACCGTCCAGCTAAGCAGCCGTCTGCAGGTCCGCATGCAGCTCCTCCTGGAGGAGTGGGAGGCCGACATGGCGGAAGTGGTGGTGGCCATACGGAGACGCGAGGTGGAGGGAGTCTTGGAAGGGAGGGTAAGTGACCCACGCCCCTGTACCCCTAGTGGGTCGGTCATCGCGGCTGAGGGACCCGGTCCATACCCGCTCGCCCTGCTACCTCCCCCTCTACCCGTGTTGGCTGCTGCTGCCCCGCCACTAGGCCCTCTACCACTACCACCGGTAGCGGTACCCTGACAATCCGCCCCGGCCGACCGACCTGCAGCAGAAGCTCATGACCTCCCTGATCCGCTTCCATCGAAGAAGCCGAAGGCTGAGGCCATCAGCAAAGATGCACTTGAGGCACGGCAGGGATGCAGCTGCCAGGAGGCAGAGCAGGCCATGTTACAGCGGGGTCCCTCATTACTGAAGGTGCCGGTCGTAGCCGACATGGAGGGACTCTGGCTGGGTCCGTCCACCGCACACGCTAAACCGGAGCAAGCAAAAAGTGCTCCATACTGGGAGCGGCGGCAACGGCAGCTGCGCAGAGAGATCGATGCCCGAGAGAGGTGTAGAGCGGATGTGCATGCCCGCATGAATATAGAGGAAGATCACCCGCAGCGAGCTACCATCGGGGTCCACAGCGGTGCACCATGTGAAGGTGGCACTAGAGCCCCGCGATTGAGAATGGACTGTTGAGCAGTAAAAAAGTCGGCGGTCCTCCGCCTAAAAGTTGTCCCCGTTGGGACCACCAGAGTGCTGTTCACAGTTTGAAAAGTTTGAAAATGAATAATTGCTGAAGCTTCATCTGATTAACCTGCTGATTGAAACCGGTCGTTGCCGGCACCGTTGTCCCTGTGGGGACCGTTCAAAAAAAATTGCATAAAGAACTCTTTATGAACATGCCTGAGAACTTACAAGGCAACCACAAACTTGTGGCCTGTAAATAATTATGTTGTTGCAGCTTCCAACCGTTGCCGCCTCCGGAGAGGCAGATTGGAGGAAGGGCCCGCAGTGAAGCAGGCTGGGGCCCAGCCACCACCGGAACCGGTGGCAATCCTCTGGGTGTTTCAGGGGTTCCCCATGGACGTGGGTCCCCTGAAAAGGACAGAACCCGCTCGGGCAACTTGTGCAGGACTGGGGTCAAGGGGTGCTGCCTGTTTGCTAGGGGCAGCATCAGGGCCAGGTTCCTTGGGTGGGAGAGAGCGGAAGCCGTAACCGTTTGAAACCGTTGAAACCGTTTAAGTAAGAGTACCTCCCGATGTGGGAAGATGTTATTTTAATTGTATGTCTGTCACCGTTTTACATTTTTATATTTTACAGTTAAAAAAAGGAAAAATAAAACCGGTGTTGGACGGGCAGCCCGCGGACGGTCTGCATTTTGCTAAGGGGGAATGTGACACCCTGGACAAGCCAGGGGTCACAGGTAATGACATCACCACACCCTACACCCCGGTTAGGCACATCAAAGCTAGACCCAAAAATCCTTGTTGCCTTCCTCCAGGGGCTGATGTTCACACCAGGGGGTGGGCCAGGCGGTTGGTCCCGCCCACCGAGGAGTTCACAGTCCTGGAGGCAGGAAAAGTGAGCAGATTAGTTTTGGACATGAAAGTGTGAGGAGCAAAGTGGTAGGAGAGCAACTAACTGACAGCGTCCGGGTGTGTGCCCCGGACAGAGACAGCAAGGTTAGCAGACGGCGGTGACCGTCTGCAGGAGTGGCCTATCGGAGTTGCCGTAAGGACCGTGGAGGGGCGGTGGCCTGGCGGTACCGGACCGGTACACAAGGAGAAGCCAGCACTATTGGCAGGGGCCTTTCGGACCCCGGCAAGGCTTGGAGTCACCGTGAATTTGCCAAATCCGTCAGTGAAGGGGACATCCGGGTTCCCAAACAACTAAGTCCCGATTGAAGGCAACAGTCCAACCATATGAGAGAGACAACGCCATCGCCAAGGCACCAGTTTCTCAGGGCCAGCGCCTGCGGGCAAAGAGGGGCTCCTACGGCCCATATCCAAGCCGGGGAGCAGGTTACCGGTGAGAACCCATTGGAACCAACAGAAGTACTAGGTGCAGGGAAAGAGACAGTCACCGTTAACTACCGGGGAAAAGCAACAGCAGCCGTCCGTGGGAACCGTCTTTCCAGCCGTGTGTTTTACCGAGAACTGTGTCATCGTCTCAGGCTGAGTGAGTACCACCGTGCCGTGCGGCACAGCGCTGCCCCCGCGACCCTGCACCTCACCAGTCCCCACAACCAGCCTGCCATCACCCATCCTCCACCCCATCACTGGGCCCCGGGACAACCAACACCTACCCACGGAGGGGAGAACTAACAACTCAGCTGCTCCCTGTCACCGCTCCCGGGATCCCCATACAGAGCAGCGGTGGTGTTACCAAAAATCACCACAACCGTGGGTGGCGTCACGGACAATAACCAAATCCCCACCACCAATCCACCCCTTTCACTCACGGGCGAGGAGCGCCGCTCGAGTCCCCGGGATCCGGCACACCGCTCGAGCCACCACCGAGCAGCCGCAGCAGCAGCAGCGGCCAGACCTGAGCAGTGGGAGAGCGCGGCGTCCCCTCCTCCGCCCGCGACATATCTAGTAGCGTACATAAAGAGATCTTTAGAAAATGCACTTATGTTTTATCACATGCTAATGAGGCCAGCGACTAGTCGTAAGGGTGTTAGTTTCCTTAACTAGTCAGCCCCCTTAGCATGTAAGCACGCCCCTGTGGGTGTACTAACATGTGTAAGAGAGGGGCGAACTACACCCACTCTGACGTAGAACTATTAGTGTATTGTAAATTTAATGTATATAAAAGTGTAATGCATATGTATATATAAATGTAGGATGTAGCAGAGCAGAATGGGCACTGAGTTTAGTACCACCTAGCGGCCGCAGGTATTACATTTGTTATGGTAAGAAAGTTATTTGATTGTAATGTATGTTGTAGAGAACTGTAAATGTAGAGTGCTGGCCCCTCGTGCTGTGTCAGGCAGGAGATGCAGTGTGAGGTGACAGGAGCACTGTAGGTAAAGAGTTAAGGATAGATGTATTATTAGTAATAAGATAGGACAGTTAAGTATTTTATATAGGTAGGCAGTCTAAAGCTGGGTTCACACATAGCGACAGTGACAACGATGTCGCTGTTACGTCACCACTTTCTGTGACGCAACAGCGACCTTGTAAGTCGCTGTTATGATCGCTGCTTAGCTGTCAAACACAGCAGAAGCAGCAGCGATCATAACGACACGCGTCGCTGTGCTACATGTGCAGAGAGCAGGGAGCCGCGCACACTGCTTAGCGCTGGCTCCCTGCTCTCCTAGCTACAGTACACATCGGGTTAATTACCCGATGTGTACTGCAGCTACATGTACACAGAGCAGGAGCCGGCACTGGCAGCGAGAGCGGCGGACGCTGGTAACGAAGGTGAATATCGGGTAACCAGGGAAAGGTCTTCCCTTGGTTACCCGATGTTTACCGTAGTTACAGCTTACCGCAGGCTGCCAGACGCTGGCTCCTGCTCCCTGCTCACTTCATTTCGTCGCTGTCTTGCTGTCACACACAGCGATGTGTGCGTCACAGCGGGAGAGCAACGACCAAAAAATGAAGCTGGACATTTAGCAACGACCGGCGACCTCACAGCAGGGGCCAGGTCGTTGCTGGATGTCACACACAGCGACAGCGACGGGACGTTGCTGCAACGTCACAGAAAATGGTGACGTAGCAGCGACGTCATTGTCGTCCTCGCTGTGTGTGACACCACCCTAAGTTGAAACTAGGGAAACAGGCAGAGCAGGAGTTGGGAGTCAGTGGTAGTTAGCTAGTTAATAGAATAGAACAGGAACACAGGAAGAACAGCAAGGAGATTACCAGGGAGACAGAGACAGGAGGGAGGAGTAGTAGAAGGTGCTGAGAGGAGTTTGTGAAGTGGCAAGAGCTGAAGAATAAAAAGGCCCTGAGCCAGAGTCTGTCTTGGAAGGGAGAAATCCTCCCGTGTGTCAAAACCTCACCCTTTGGATGTGTACCGCCCTGAGAAAGCTCGGCTGCTCCCTTCCCGGGCCAAGCCGCTCGAGGTCCGAGCTCGGGTTGTCGGCGGCTCGAGCGCCTCCGGACCGTGGGCCACATCGCTCTGTTAAGGGGAAGCAGTGGGGTGGTGGTGTGCGACGAGGTTCGCAGCCGGGGGCCGCGTTGTCGTTGGACGGGTCATGACGCCACCCACGGGTCGTGGTGACAGGATGCACCACCGCTTCGGCGGGAGTGAAGGGGGCTCCCGGGATCGGTGTTGAGAGCGCAGCCTGGATGTTAGCCCCTCCGTGGGTAGGGGCGGTGTGTCCCCGGGCCCGGTGGGACGGGCGATGATGTAGGGGTGCAGGGTGCTGTGCTGCGGTGCGGTGTCGTGCCCGGATGGCACTGGTGTACTCACTATTAATTCACACTCGGAGTCACTGGTAAACCAAAGTTCAGGTATGGTCGAGTCCCGCAGCCGGCTGCTTGTGTCCCTTGTGAGGCTGATGGAGGCCCCTTTCCCTTGCACCTTCTGTTGTGATTTTTGGCTCCCCTGCCTGGGCAGTGGTAGCCCGCTCCCCGGCGTTTAGCTGCCGGAAGAGCCCTCGGTTACCAGCAGGCGCTGGCCTGTCGGATGTTTGGCCCTTGGCGGTGGCTCTCACCCGGTATCGGTGGGCTGTTGCCTTCTTTCGGGACTTTGGGTGAGGATGAACCCATGAGGTCCAGACTGCAATCAGTGAATTTGCCTAAACTCAGTGGCTTCTAAGCTAGGACGGGGTCTGAGTACCCGGTTACTAGTGCTTCGATTAGCTGTTGACTCCCCGGTTCAGGTCCGGCGGGCTCCAACCCTGACCTGGTCCCTACGGTTCCGCCGGTCGCTATACCGGTACTCCTGCAGGCAGCCACCACTGTCTGCCTGCCTGACGTTTCGGGGATCCCAGGCTCCAACCCGGGTCCCTGACAGCTTCTCTCCTTCCTCCTCCTGTCACTCTCCACACTCCTCACTCACTGTCTGACTAAAACTACTTTTTGTATTTCCTGCCTCAGGACAGTAGTCTCCTCGGTGGGCGTGCCTTTCTGCCTTACTCTGCCCACCTGGTGTGCCCTACTGGCCCTGAGGGAGGCATCAGGTCTCCCATTCGGGAAGGGTGTGTGTGTGTGTGGTGTGGTGTTGTTGTTACCTGTGACCCCTGGGGTCCAGGGTGTCACAGATGGTTTGTGGAGCATCCTGAGATCGATGGGATGTTGGGGTACCACAACACCGCCAGCGGCTCCCTGAACTGATCTGAGCGTCCGAGTGAGAAATGGTAGTCGAACCGAAAGGATACAGGGGAGGAAGTTTACATAGGACTCAGCTACTGGAGGATAGTGCACAGGGTGAGAGCCAGGAAGATAAAAGTTCCCCCCTAGTAGAACAGAAACATCCCGAGTGGTCCTAAGTGCCTGATGCATGGACGAAGAGTGATCTGCAATAAAGGTTCCTGTTTGTTTTACCAGAGACAGATGTGTGTCGCCCTCAATGTCTATGACGAGGGCCCAACAAGGTGAAGGTTACCCTGAACATAATGACAAATGCCTCATGCCCCAACAGAAGCATCTCACGCACATATACATTTCATGAAGCTAGGGAAAGCACTGCTGGCCATCACCTGGCTCTCCTTTTTACATGCTAATGTATGCGAAGCTTCAGAGACATGGTCACACTCACCTTTGCTGCCACCTCTGGTTTTCAGCTTCGTGCGCAAGATCAGAACATCCCCACTACACCAATTTGAACCTGGGACGTGTACACCCCGCTTCTTAGTACACATGACCGGAAGTCCGGGATTTCTAATCATGAGCACTGAGCCGAAAACCAGCGGTGGCAGGAGAGTTGAGAGTGACCATGCCTCTGATGCTGTGCATTTATTAGCATGTTAGCATGCCGACAGGAGTGTGCCAACATGCTGAGGGCCAACTAGCCAAGGGAACTAACACCCTTGCAATCTTTAGAAATACTTTTTCTAAAGATCTCTTTATCTATGCTACTAGATACAGGGAAAGTTAGGCAGGGATTAGCAATATGCACCCACAACTGCTGGTGGTCCTGGATGCATATTGCACCTGACCGGTTCCCTTTAAGTGTTCCAGATTTCCCAGGAATCCTGAGCCAAATGATGGTGGAGTATATGCATAAGAGCGCTTTTCCATTTGCGGTTTTCTTGTGCGAGTGCGATCCGATGCAAAATAGTATTGCACTCGCACCAGTGTTAATCTATGTGACCATGCCATCCTGAACGTTTTTTCTCCACACGAATCGCACTCATATTGAAATCGCAGCATGCTGCGATTGTCAGTGAGACTCAGCTCTCGCACCCCCATGCAACCCTGTGGTAGCGAGAAAAATATCGCAATACGAATGGCATATGCATGTCATACAGATGGCATATTATGTGACACGGATCCTTAGTATGAAAAATCTACAGACTCGCATACCACTCGCATGTCATATGAATGCTAGGTGAGAAAAAAAACGCAGCCCATACGCATGACACTGACGCCACTTTCTGGGCGAGTATCGCAGAGCTTATTTAAATGATGTCTCCAGGAATGGAGACAAACTCTAGCGCAGCGCCACCTATTGGAAGTAGTGATCCTAAAAGTCAAATGTGGGTTTTTAACAATCCTTTGCATATGACTTAGGATATATATGCCATATCAGAATCCCAATTTTCAGAGATGGTGTTTCGGGGTGCTTGGAGATTATTTAATCGCAGATGGAAAAGCGCCCTACCCAGGAGGGCATTTCCAGGGGGCATTGGTTTGCACTGTCCAATATGCAACTATTTCATGGGCATTTACACTTTTCTCAAGTTTTAATGTTGTCATGTTTGCCATATTGAAAATTCTGCTAAGTTCAGTTGTGTCGCTTATTTTTTTACTGTTATATTTCAATGTTACTGTTTTGATTTTATGTATTTTTCCATGAATCAGTCATTGCTACACTTTTCACACAACTGAGGTCACATATGTTTTAATTATCATACATTTCCATCCTCATTCATACCATTTATTACCCTTCCCACAAACAACAACCCTCGTAATGTTTTTTTTCTCGGCTCCAAAATTGCATCCATGTCATTTACATAAATCCAGAGTTTTCAATTATATACTTTTTTATTTTTTTTAATACTACTGATCTATTAATACTCAGGGACCCATAGGCCAGAAGCGGCATCTGCAATCTTTCACAACTACACGGGACCAATAAATTATTTCTATAATGACATGCTAATTAAAATTTTGCTTGTAACTCATGTAAGCGATTGAGACCCGGCAAATTTCTTTTTTCATTTGCGAAGTGAGAAAGCAAATTGGCCGGTGTCAGTAGGACATCTCTAACAAGTGCAAATTGAATAACATGCTATCTTGCACTATTAGTCCCGGCTAGAATGCCTGAATTAGATATTCAATGCGCCGGCTATTGTAAGGGCTGATTGATAAATGCTGAAGCAAATTTGTCAAAACAACAGGAGCTGCGCCCAGTGGGACATCAATATGCTCTATTCAGGCTTTTCCTACACAAAATTGTCACATAAAATTAAGACTAGTCACTAACCAGCCATGGAGATTGCAGCAGACGTCAGGCAGCCTGTGTGCTGGATGTATATCAGGCCTATGCATAGCACTTTTTGGCTGTCACTACCGAGGGCGGTAATGACCTCTGTAGTAAAGGTTAAAATTTCCAACTGGGCCGAGACATCACGCTCAGCTGCCGAGGCTTTTAGACCATTTCCTGCCAGATATACGCACAGATGCGATGCCCTAAGCTATAATCTGTGGTCTAGTCTACATGACAAATGGCACAGCCTAGATTATTGCATTATATATTAAGTACTACAAGTCTGTAAATTATAAGAAAGCTACTGTTCCATCCAACCAGGCCGGACTTTTTACTACCCCCCCCCCTGTCTTTAATGCAATCACTGTAATAAAATAGAACCTTCTCAAATAAATAACATTTCAAAAACAGTAAACAAAAAGTTATCCGGGCGGAATTAACGCTCATTGTGGAGGCCACCAATAAGCCCCCGGCCCCATCTGTCGTATCATACACACGCATTGTTTTGTTTCTCGGGGATTCTCTATTCCGCAGGTTATTTCTCTCTCCTGGATTAGCTGCAGGGAAGAGTTTTCTTCTGCCATTTGGTCTGTGGAAATGAAGGTGGCGGTCTCCGAGGGAAATGACAGTGTTTCCCCGAACCCCACCGTAATAGTCTGTTGAAATGTCACAAATAACTATAATGGCCATCCACTTTCTGTCATCAGATGAAAGAAACAAAATTGTCCTTTACAGCAACGAATGGACAAGTGTGAGGGTGACGGGGGGACGGGGAGAGGCCGGCACCGAATATGGGAAACAGGGCTCTGACCAAGGGGGGGGAGATGCTCACCAGACTGACATATGATGTGATTATTGATTGACATTTTATTGTACTGGGCCATACAGCTGCGTAATATATCAAGCTACAAAATGGATATTACATAAAAAGATAGATAGATAGATGGATGGATGGATGGATAGAGGGATAGATAGATGGATAGATAGATAATAGATAGATAGAGGGATAGATAGGTAGATAGATAGATGGATAGATAGATAATAGATAGATAGAGGGATAGATAGGTAGATAGATAGATAGATAGATAGATGGATAGATAGATAGATAGATTGATAGAGGGATAGATAGATAGATAGAGGGATAGATAGAGGGATAGATAGATAGAGGGATAGATAGAGGGATAGATAGATAGATAGATAGAGGGAGAGATAGATAGATAGATAGATAGATAGATGGATGGACAGCCAAACAGGTAGGTGGATAGATAGATGGCTGGATAGATAGATAATAGATAGATAGATAGATAGATACATACATGATAGATAGATAATAGATAGGTAGATGGATGGATGGACAAACAGGAAGGTGGATGGATAGATGGATAGACAGAAGGATGGATAGATAAATAGATAATAGATAGATAGATAGATAGATAGAAGGATAGATAGATAGATAGCAGAACAGATAGGTAGGAGGATGGATGGATAGATAGATGGACGGACAAACAGGTAGGTGGATAGATAGATAGATAGATAATAGATAGATAGATGGATAGATAGATAATAGATAGATAGATGGATAGATAGATAGATAAAGAGATAGATAATAGATAAAGGGATAGATAGGTAGATAGATAGCAGTGCGGATAGGTAGAAGGTTGGATGGATAGACAGATAGATAGATGGACGGACAAACAGGTAGGAGATAGATAGATAGATAGATGATAGACAGATAGATAGATAGAGGGATAGATAGATAGATAGATGATAGATAGATAGATAGAGGGATAGATAGATAATTGATCGAGAAAGATGGACTATTTTACTATTCTTATAAATATAATATACTGACACAATATATTTTCAGCAACATAAACTTAAGTACAGGGAATATCTATAGAAATATAATTTATTAATAAAACATCACTGACAAGAATACAGGTGTTTGATGGGTGATACAGAATTGCAATAAAACCCAGCATATGTGTAGTGTGCAGTGTTAGTGCAGCACTCGCGGTTCCGGAGGGCTTAGCTGAGTGTAGAGGCGCTCGCTGACATCATGGTGCTATGTACATATCATTACTGCTGTTATAATTTCACTTTATGCATAAAAAATGAAAAGTGAAAAGCGGGGATTAGGAACGTCACATTCGGTTGTTCTAATTGTTTTAATACCCTTAGTGACATGTGGCAAATCCTCTCGAGGTTTAAGAGGTTAAATATTGGGCATGAGCACGACTTGGCCTTAATAACGTAAATAAGACACATGAATCAGACATATTAATCTTCAGCATTTTGTATTCACACCACATCATAGTAGGAGAATATTTACACTGAAGCTCAGTTACTTCTCTATGAGCAAAGCACAGATATGGAGGAGCCCCTCATCATGTATGGCCCCCGTCAGGCTTCAGCTCCTGAAATGATCAGATGTGTTTGTTACATGGGAGAATTAGAACGGGATTACAGAGTTCCATAACAGAAAGCAGAGATTTTGTCCTATCTGTTTTCGATGGGAAGTATAAAATTAGTAGAAGACAGTTCACCTTTAATTATTATTATTTTTATTATTAATAAACTGTTTACATTTTTTCTACCCCATATGATGAGAGCAGCATAGTGTAGGGGGAGACACACTTTTTTCAGCAATATATCACTTACTGGTTTGCTTTCTCTAGTTTTCGTATAATCACAGTTTTTATCTGCTTCCCATTTAGCAGTGCTCCGAATGCTGAGCTCTATATAACCCCGCCCACACCATGCATAGACAGAAAACTACACACACGCAGACACACACGCAGACACACACGCAGACACACGCACGCACACACACACACACACACGTGGTGTCCTGTGACTAGTCGCCACAAATAATAACTACATGTGTGTTTCCATCTGTATAACATGTATTGTTAGCCTTAATGAGATATGGTTTTCTCTACTGTTCACCACAAACACACATTTGCCCACACTCCCTTACTGAGGCTGTTCACCTGAGATAAAACTAAAGCTAGAGTGTGAGCCCTAGAAGGAGAGAGGGGAGGAGCTGAGTTCTGAGGTAAAATTCCAGTCAGAGTGAGTGAGTGTGAGGTGAAGTGAGGCGTGTACTAAGGAGAGGTCCTGTCCTGAGGTAACTGCTAAAACGTCTGAAGGGCCAGCTACACATTGGCAAGGTGTCAGTGCTTAGGTTATTAGTGCTTTCAAGGTTGGTGGCACACTGAGAGACTGCAGCCTTTTTACAAGGGGCAGTGAAATTCCTGGGATCACAGTGGCACATGTGAGTTTGGAAACTTCTAGAAGAAATAGAGAGTTTTCCTTCAGAATTCCAGTCGCCTGCTCACCAGAAGTGATTAAAGATCCAGATTATTCTTGGACTCTCAGGATACCAAGATACCTATTCCCAGATAAGGAAATGTGCCGCCCCTTCGTCTCTGGCTTCAGGTGCACTCTTGCGGCCCCAACAGCCGTTGGAATGCCGCGCGGCAGTGGAACTGGCAGCCCTCCAAGCTTCACTACCGCCTTGGTTAACAGAAGAACCGACTGCTCCGCAAATGAGGTTGCAGGGTCCGGGTGCTCCACCTCTGAGGATGGGCCTGGTTATGTGGCCGGGTCTGGTCTGGCTGGTGTCCGAATGACCACTGGCATGACTGGGACAAGGGACAACACCGGGGTTTCTGTAGCTGGGGCGTCATAAGAAAGCACCGTAGGTTCCGCTGCCGGGGTAGTAGTGGGCAGCTCGGTGTCCGCTGAGGACGGGATAGGTGACGGTGGAGTGCTCACCGCGAGCGGGGGTGGTATGGATCCCTCAGCTGCTGTGGCTGGATTTGGGCAATCAGTAGGGACTGGGTAACCGCTTACCCTCTCTTCACGTGGGATCTCGATTTCACGGGCTTGCACTGCTACCGCCAGGCTCCTCATCTCTTCCCTCCAATGATTCAAGATGAACAGGAACTGCGCCCGCATCCTCTTGCACAGCTGCTCTGTCTCCTCCTTGATCCATGTTGCGGTCCCGGGAACAGCACGTTCCAGTGACCAGCTCCGCTCTGCCATCTTTCCTCTGTGTTGTCTAGGAATGTTATGGCAGAGTCCTGGCGTCCCTGCTTCTCTTCCGCTGTAGTTACATTCCACACACCCCCTCGGTTGTCACTCAGCACTCCTTCGCGCGCTGTGGCCCTCTGGGAACTTCCGGTTCTGGCCTCAAAACTCAGGACAAAGGAAGGGGCTTCTGCTTCGTGCGCTTTCACGGAGAAGATGGTGTTTTGGCACAAAAAGATGGCGGAAGATGGTGGAATTGGTGGGAAAAGGATTTTTCAGCTTTCAAGGCGCACGTCACCCAGGTGAGTGGGTCCTGCTCGGATCCTGTTCGGGACACCAGGAATTTGAGGGTGTTCTGCCCCCACGTTGGCAGCCGGGCTGCTCGGATCCCGGGCCACTCAAATGAAGGGGGTATTTACAGGGGATTGTGTTAAAGTTCATGACGCCACCCATGGTATGTGGTTAGGTGGAGTACCACTGCTGCATTTGGGAGTACCCGGTGGCGATGGTGTGGGCAGCTAGGTGATTAACCCCTCCACGGGTAGGGGAGATGCCCCGGGGACTCGGTGATGGTGAAGGGGAGGTGACGGCACAGTAAGGGTCACTTGCGTACTCACTCAGTCCAATAAGGCTGACACCAACAACTGTAGTAAACCAAAGTTCTGGACATCGCTGCCGCTGAGAGGGAGCACGCCTGGGTCCCGTGCCCGTTGGTGTTGCCTGTTAGTCTGTGACCTTTTTCCCGTGGCACCTTGTCTTCTAGTTGGTCCCTTTAGCCTGAAACTAATCGGTTAGTATGGCTAACTGGGTGAGCTTGCTCTCAGGGTTCATGCTTGGGATTTTCTGGACTGTGTAGTGGGAAAGTCCTATCCCCCTCATTGCGCTAGTACCCCGATTTTGGAGTCGGTGGAGAATGGATCTTGAAGGCTCCGTCCTCGTCAGGTAAATTGTCAGGACGCTTGAAGCTACTCCCTGACCTAGGGTCCATGTACCCTGTTGTGTCCTGGCCCCTGCCTGGTGATAGCACAAGGCCACCGGCTGTCCTCCTCGACAGTCTGTGCCCCTTGTCACGATCCTCTGCAACCGGGGTCCAGCTCCTACCAGACCCAGACCAACGCCTGCCACCTAGTAGTTCACGGATCCCAGCTCCTGACCTCTCCTCTCGAGAGTCATTCCTCAACTGACTGTCTCCTAACATTCATGACCCCCCCCTTCAACCAACCCCTCGAGTGGGCGACCCTATTCCACTCAGGCCATCCACTGGTGTGTCTGGTGGGTGTAGTGCAGAGTGTTCCTAGGATTTTGATTAGCTTGTAGTTGGCAACACCAAAGGTGAGGGACCCGTAACCAAGGAGGAGATGGAAATTGCACAGAAGGGCAGATTACACAATACCCTGTGACGACCTGATAGGCCAGGGCGTCACAGAAATAGTAGCAGAGGAAGAGTACACTATCACCATACAGCAGAGGAACTAACTCTCATCAGGGCAGGAAGAAGCACAATCATTGTATGCTGTGAGAAAAGTTCTGCAGAGCTCCAGTAAAAAGATAAAAGCTCCCTGTCCTGTCTCTGGCTGAATTATTTCCTGCTGCCCCATCCCTACCTCAACACATCCCCCAGGACCCAGCCTTAGTTGGTGGCGAGGACAACCCTCTGGCACTGCGCATCCCCACCTAAACTCCTGGGGGCCACCAGCAGTGCCCGGCCATACCAAAGCCGAACATCCCAACTGGCGTCACAAACTCTTTGTTTTATTTATTTATTTTTATTTTCTTTCTCCCCTTTTTAAACATTATTTTTACTCCTGATTACAAAAGCCTGTCTCTCACGCCCGGTACGGTCATATCGGCACTTGGAGCCACCACTGTGAGGTCAACCGGGGGCGGCACACGTACAGTGGGGAAAAATAGTATTTCATACATTGCCGATTTTGCAAGTTTTCCTCATCTACAAAGAATGGAGAGGTCTGTAATTTTTATAATCTGTGACACATAGAATCCACCCACCCCAAAAAGTCCAGAAAATCATCTTGTATGATTTTTAAATACCTAATTTGCATTTTATTGCATGAAAAAAGTATTTGATACAATAGTAAAATAGAGCTTAATATTTGGTAGAAACCTTTGTTTGTAATTACAGAGGTCAGACATTTCCTGTAGATCTTGACCAAGTTTGCACACACTGCAGCAGGGATTTTGGCCCACTCCTCCATACAGATCTTAACCAGATCTTTCAGTTTTTAGAGCTCTCAATGGACAATATTGAGTTTAAGCTCCCTCCAAAGACTTTCTACTGGGTTCAGGTCTGGAGACTAGCTAGGCCACTCCAGGACCTTGAAATGCTTCTTATGGAGCCACTACTTAGGTGCCCTGGCTTTGTGTTTTGGGTCATTGTCATGCTGGAAGACCCAGCCACAACCCATCATTAATGCTCTTGCTGATTGAAGGATGATGTTATCCAAAATCTCGCAATACATAACCCCATTCATCCTCCCTTCAATACGGTGAAGTCGTCATGTCCCCTTTGAAGGAAATCACCACCAAAGTATGAGGTTTCTGTCGCGGGCGGAGGAGGGGACGCCGCGCTCTCCCACTGCTCGGGTCCGGCTGCCGCTGCGGCTGCTGCGGCCTGCTGCTGCTGCTCGGTGGCTCGAGCGATGGGCCGGATCCCGGGGACTCGAGCGGCGCTCCTTGCCCGTGAGTGAAAGGGGATTGGGATTTGGGATAGTTTATTGTCCGTGACGCCACCCACGGTTGTGGTGATTTGTTGACACCACCGCTGCTCTGTATGGGGATCCCGGGGACTGATGACAGGGAGCAGCAAAGTTGTTGGTTCTCCCCTCCGTGGGTAGGGGGTTGTTGCCCCGGGGCCCAGTGATGAGGTGCGTGGTGCAGGGCTTGGTGGGGTGCAGGGACGCGGGGGCAGCGCTGTGCCTTGCGG
Organism: Anomaloglossus baeobatrachus; assembly: GCF_048569485.1. Taxonomy (NCBI): domain Eukaryota; kingdom Metazoa; phylum Chordata; class Amphibia; order Anura; family Aromobatidae; genus Anomaloglossus; species Anomaloglossus baeobatrachus. Next base: position 888,745,387 of record NC_134353.1, on the reverse strand, counting down.
CACTGTGGTACTCACTCAGCCTGAGACAGTGACACAGTTCTCGGTAAAACACACGGCTGGAAAGACGGTTCCCACGGACGCCTGCACTTGCTTTTCCCCAGTAGTTGACGGTGACGGTCCCTTTTCCTGCACCTAAGATGATGATGGTTTCGATGGGTTCCCACCGGTAACCCGCTCCCCGGCTTGGATATGGGCCGGAGGAGCCCTACTTTGCCCGCAGGCGCTGGCCCTGAGAAACTGGTGCCCTGGCGGTGGCGGTGTCTCTCTCCAACGGTTGGACTGTTGCCTTCAATCGGGACTTGGTTGTTGGGAGACCCAGAGGTCCCCTTCACTAACGGATTTGGCAAATTCACGGCGACTCCTAGCCTTGCCGGGATCCGAAAGGCCCCTGCCACTGGTGCTGACTGCTCTTCGTATACCGCTCCGGTACCGCCGGGCCACCACCCGTCCGCGGTCCTTCCAGCAACCTCCAAGCAGTCTCCCCTGCAGACAGTCACCGCCGTCTGCTGACCTTGCTGTCTCTGTCCGGGGCACACACCCGGACCAGCTTCAGGCTTTACAAACTGTTCCTTTGCAGTGTCTCTACTCTTACTGTCCTCCTTTACCACTTCCTCCTACTTCACTCCCCTGGCTTGAACTGCTTGGTTTCCCGCCTCCAGGGCTGTGAACTCCTCGATGGGCGGAGCCAACCGCCTGTCCCACCCCCTGGTGTGGACATCAGCCCCTGGAGGAAGGCAACAAGGATTTTTGGTTAGCCTTGGTGTTCCTATCTGGGGTATAGGGTGTGGTGGTGTTATGACCTGTGACCCCAGGGCGTCACATTCCCCCTTAGCAAAATGCAGACCGTCCGCGGGCTGCCCGTCCAACACCGGTTTTATTTTCTGTAAATATATAAAAAGGGTAAACATAATACAACTTATGACATCATCCCACATCGGGAGGTTCGGTACTTAAACGTTGCAAACATTTTAAACGCTTGCGGCTGCCGCTCTCTCCCACCCAAGTAACCTGACCCTGATGCTGCCCCTAAAGCCCAGGCAGCACTCCTTGACCCACACAAGTTACCCGAGCGGGATCTGTCCTTCCCCTCCAGAGGGTAGCCACCGGTTCCTGTGGTGGCTGGGCCCCAGCCTGCTCCACTGCGGGCCCTCCCTCCAACCTGCCTCTCCGGAGGCGGTAACGGTAGCTGCAACAACAGATTTTTATTTAACACCCACTTAACGTTTGTGGTTGCCCTGCAAGTTCAGGGGATTGTCCATAGGAGTTCCTATGCAAACAACTTTTCAAGCGGTCCCCACGGGGACAACGGTGTCGGCAACGGCCGGTTTCCAATCACAGTAGACAATCAGGTAAATCTTCGGTTATCATTCTCATTTTTTGCAAAACTTTTTCAAACACACTTTAAACACACATGTTTTCTTGTGGTCCCAACGGGGACGGTGCAACGGTGCTCCGCTGCCCTTACTGTGTATTTTCGTCCTCCTCACCCGGCTCTGGGTGGAAGAACACGGGCACCAGCCCCTCCAGCGCATAGCAAGCGCGGCGAGGAAGGGCCGCCCGATACCCGTTGTTCCCACTCCGGGGAATGTAAGTGGCCTCCGTGCCCTGCAGAGTGACGACTCCTTCATCTTCCTCCGAAACGGGCTCGGTGTCAGGTCTGGAATCACTATCGTCCGTCTCTGCGCCAGGCGGGTTGCTGCCAGCTGCCGCAGCTTCCAGGCTTGCCACTCTCCCGGCCACTGTCACGAAGGGGTGTACGCCCGACGGGCCAGGCGCAGCCTGGTGCACGGGCAAGGAGGACAGAGGTGGCATGGGGGCCAGGGGTAGACCGGGTCCCTCAGCCGCAGCGGCCGGTCCCTTGGGGACATAGGGGCGTGGGTCACTCACCAGCTCCTCCATCATGGCCTCCATTCCATACACTCGTGCAACTGCAGCTGCATCCTCCACCTCCGCGGTCCACTGTTACATCAGCCGGCAGATCTGGTTCCGGTAGTGTTGGCAGATCCCTGCCGTCCGGGCCCTCAGCCATGCCGCTGTCCCGGGCACCGGTTCGGTGGCCTCCGCGTAGCTAGGGGGAGCGGACATTCTTTTCAGGGGGTCGGCGGATCGTGGGGTTCCAGCATCCTTATCTCTATAGCCGCGGCTACATGCGACCAGTCGCCATTTCGTCCCCCTCAGTCTCTTTCCGGCCCCTCCTCTATCGGGGCGGGGTTTTGGCCTTCGCGCCTCTACTACTCGAGAAGACGCTCGAGCGGGAACTTTTCGCGCCAAAGATGGCGACTTCTGAAATTTTTCGGCCGGACACCTCCGGCGGTCACAAGGCGCACCTCTACCAGACGGCAGAGCGGTAAGATCCTGTTCGTGACGCCAAGTTGTTGCGGGCGGAGGAGGGGACGCTGCGCTCTCCCACTGCTCGGGTCCGGCTGTCGCTGCGGCTGCTGCGGCCTGCTGCTGCTGCTCGGTAGCTCGAGCGATGGGCCGGATCCCGGGGACTCGAGCGGCGCTCCTCGCCCGTGAGTGAAAGGGGATTGGGATTTGGGATAGTTTATTGTCTGTGACGCCACCCACGGTTGTGGTGATTTGTTGACACCACCGCTGCTCTGTATGGGGATCCCGGGGACTGATGACAGGGAGCAGCAAAGTTGTTGGTTCTCCCCTCCATGGGTAGGGGGTTGTTGCCCCGGGGCCCAGTGATGAGGTGCGTGGTGCAGGGCTTGGTGGGGTGCAGGGACGCGGGGGCAGCGCTGTGCCTTGCGGCACTGTGGTACTCACTCAGCCTGAGACGGTGACACAGTTCTCGGTAAAACACACGGCTGGAAAGACGGTTGCCACGGACGGCTGCACTTGCTTTTCCCCAGTAGTTGACGGTGACGGTCCCTTTTCCTGCACCTAAGATGATGATGGTTTCGATGGGTTCCCACCGGTAACCCGCTCCCCGGCTTGGATATGGGCCGGAGGAGCCCAACTTTGCCCGCAGGCGCTGGCCCTGAGAAACTGGTGCCCTGGCGGTGGCGGTGTCTCTCTCCAACGGTTGGACTGTTGCCTTCAATCGGGACTTGGTTGTTGGGAGACCCAGAGGTCCCCTTCACTAACGGATTTGGCAAATTCACGGCGACTCCTAGCCTTGCCGGAATCCGAAAGACCCCTGCCACTGGTGCTGACTGCTCTTCGTATACCGCTCCGGTACCGCCGGGCCACCACCCATCCGCGGTCCTTCCAGCAACCTCCAAGCAGTCTCCCCTGCAGACAGTCACCGCCGTCTGCTGACCTTGCTGTCTCTGTTCGGGGCACACACCCGGACCAGCTTCAGGCTTTACAAACTGTTCCTTTGCACTGTCTCTACTCTTACTGTCCTCCTTTACCACTTCCTCCTACTTCACTCCCCTGGCTTGAACTGCCTGGTTTCCCGCCTCCAGGGCTGTGAACTCCTCGGTCGGCGGAGCCAACCGCCTGGCCCACCCCCTGGTGTGGACATCAGCCCCTGGAGGAAGGCAACAAGGATTTTTGGTTAGCCTTGGTCTTCCTATCTGGGGTGTAGGGTGTGGTGGTGTTATGACCTGTGACCCCTGGCGTGCCCAGGGCGTCACATTTCCACCTCCATGCTTCACGTTTTGGATGGTATTCTTGGGGTTGTATACTCATCCTTCTTTTTCCTCCAAACACGGTGAGTGGAGTTGATACCAAAAAGTTCTATTTCGATCTTATCTGACCATATCGGCTCCTCTGGATCATTCAGATGGCCATTGGTGAACTTCACATGAACCTGGACATGTGCTGGCAGAGCACGGGGACCTTGCACACACTCATAAGGTGCTTCTAAATGAAAACTAAGGTCTGAGTCAGTCTACTGTTGCTAATGCACATATGAATTTCTTGAAGTTGGAGTCTTAAAAAAGCTCCAATTTGGTAAATGCAAGATTTTTTATTTTTAATACAGGTTGTCTCAAGAAAGAAAATGGCAACAATATGCTTACCAAGTGTCCCCTTATCCCTATAGCAGCTCTACTGCAGTTCTTATATGCATGACATGACCACAAACCCAACTAGCCGTATCACACAGCGTCTTGCCTGTGAGCTGGAAGTTGTTCTCACTGTGAGTCTATAAAACCTTGATGTGAGTCTCATAGACTTACATGGAATTAGTGAATTTCCCTCTAAACAGAAGACGCTGGGTGAGCAGATTAGTCACAACTTGGTTGATTGTATATTTTTGCATTCACAGCAGCTTGTACAGGTTCATATTTGACTCATTTTGCCGGGAAGTGCTGGTCAGGTTTTTTTATTTATTTTTTTGCTCTAATGAGGGTGCCTCCATTGAATTATGGAGTGAAAATGCCGGACAAGCCTCAGGTTTCCCTATAGTCTGGTGTATGTGTGACGCCCTGGCACAGCCAGGTTGTCACAGAAAGAGTTAATCCTCCTTGGTAATCTGATCTCACACGGTGCAGCAAGACAAACCACATCCCCCAGGGTAAGAGAAAAGCAGAGCAGAGGTGAGGGGCTGGAGCAGAGGGTTTGAGGAGGCAGACAGAAGAGGAGTCTGGAGTTGTAGCTCCCAGGCTGAAAGTGAAGCGTGCTCCGAGAGGGCCAGGACAGGCTGCGAGTGAGGAAGGGGCCAGAGGTAGCCGGAGCAGGGCGGTGGCCCCTCGGTATCTGGGTACCCGGATCACTACAGGGGAGTGGATTCCCCGTTCCCGGCTGAGGAGAAAGAGGAAGAGAGTGGAGAGAAAGGCACCTGGCTGCAGGGAAAGAACAACAAGGGCTGCTGCACCGTGTGTGGGACACTAACACCCCCGTACCGAAGGCTGCGGACACCGGCAATTCCTATTTTACCAGTGACTCCGTGTGACTTACTTGTTAGTACACCCGTGCCCTCGGGCACCGCACTGCAGCACTGCGCCCTGCTCCCTGCTTACCCCATCACCGGGCCCCGGGACAACCAACCCCCTACCCACGGAGGGGAGAACTAACATCTAGCTGCTCCATACCATCACTCCCGGGATCCCCGTCCAGAGCAGCGGTGGTGTCCCAATCACCACAACCGTGGGTGGCGTCACAGACAATATAAATCTCCCTTACCAAATCCCTTTATACTGTGGAGCCTGGGATCACAGACCGGGTCACGCCACCGTGATACCCACAGAAGTGACCCTGTGGCCCGGATCTGAGTACCCCTGGTCCCCGGGCGACGCATATGAAATAATCTGTCTATCATGATATACCCTTTGTTAACCCATGACGAAATTTATGGTCCGTTGCCGGTTCCGGTTCCATGATACATTTTTTCCATGTTTATCTTGGTGTTACTATTGCAGAAGGAATGGTCTTAATAATGACCCCCAGCTCTGCTATCCTGGCACATTTATTATGCCCTTACCGACATAATACACTGCAATATATGAGCATTGCAATGTATGATACCAGTCTCCAGGAAGTTGCATATTAAAAAAATATGTATAAAAGCTAATTAATACATTCTATGGACCTCAAAATTATGCCACTGGCTACTTAGAACCATGGACCACTATCTCGCTTTTCCCTTTCATTGACTAGGCCATATTTGTATATTTCACATGTCATCATCTTGTTACCGGTAGTTTGTACCAGATAAACTTTCACCATTCCCATCCTGCTTTTTGTATTACTCCCTAATGTTTCGTCTTTTATTTTTGCTCTGCCCTGTGCACTTTAAAAAAAAAATATTTTTAATAAATGTTGTACATATCAGCAATTTTGCTCATGTTTCCTCCTTTCTAAAAAATATAGTCACATTTGTAAACAAAAAAAAGATATACCTACAATTATGGAAAAAATCTAAAAATGAAATGCACGGTTGCAAAATGAAGGGAAAAATAAAATTGCCAGGTGTTTAAAAACAATTTGTCACAAGGGTTTTGCTACCTAATCTGAGAGTAGGAAAATATAGAGACAAAGACATTATTGTAGTGATGTATCACTTACTGGGTTGATTGCTGTAGTGTTTATAAAATAAGTGTTTTATCAGCAGGAGATTATTATTAGTGGACTATTATATCTGTTGCCAGGTAGTCCTCCATATTCATGAACTCTACATAATCTCGCCCCCACCACTGTAGTTTACGGCTGATGCACAGTGTAGACAGAAAGATGTCAATCAGTGGTGTCGGCGGGGTTATATAGGGCTCAGCATTCAGAGCACTGCTAGATCTGCAGCAGATAAATTAGTGATTTTATCCAAACGGCTACAAACAGCTCAGTACGTGATATATGGTTGGACTCAGAGTCTCTGCCCCTACATTATGCTGCTCTCAGATGGGGTAGGAAAAACCTGGTGACAGATTCCTCTTAAGGGTCAAAATAGGTGGGTTCTTAGGGGAGTTTAGAGGCAAAACATTCTTATAAGTTGCTTTAACAAAATATTTATAATTTTATATTAGGAAGATTTAATATGTTGAATGATTTATGAATAATGAAGTTACTTTATAGCAACAATATGGTCATATGGTATGGCTGAATGCTGAATGGGCAAAGTGTGGGCCCACTAAGGTGTCTGTCCGCAGTTATCTCAGACAGCTGCAAGGCAAACACAATCACAAGGCAGATTAATGAGATGCTCCTTCTCCCAGTACTTGAAAGTGATTCATGAGATGTATGTCTATCTTGATCCATTCAGCTAACTGGATTACCGGGGAGAGCAGAAAAAATAAAAGGAAACCATCCAGTGGACTATTGCAGACACAGAGCAAGTCATGTATCTCAGACTTGTTATCTGCTTTATTGACAGAATACTAATTCAGACAAAGGAAATGTGTCTTCGGCAATTATGTGTGGAAGACTTAGTACCTATATCTTGTCAGGATGTAAAACCTCTGTAATTCAGCAGATCTAGATTATTAGTGACTTGCTGGAATGAATTGTCGCGGGCTGGGAGGACGCCGTCGCTGCTGCGCTCTCGCTAACGCTCGGGTCCGGCGCTGCTGCGGCTGCTGCTGCTCGGTGGCTCGAGCGGTGGGCCGGATCCGGGGACTCAAGCGGCGCTCCTCGCCCGTGAGTGAAAGGGGTGGTTGGTTTGGGGGATTCAGTCCGTGACGCCACCCATGGGTGGTGGTGAAGATAGGCACCACCGCTGCTGATGACGGGGATCCCAGGAGCGATGGTAAGGAGCAGCTGGGATGTTATTTTCCCCCTCCGTGGGTAGGGCCCGGTGATGTTGTGGGTAGGCAGGGTTGGCGAGGTGCAGGGTTGCAGGGACAGCACGGCGCGGTGCCGGATGGCACGGGTGTACTCACTCAGCAAGAAGGGTACAAAGTCCTCGGTAAACCAAACGGCTGGATGGACGGGTCCCGCAGCTGGCTGCAGTGTCTCTCCCCGGACAGGTGATGGCGGCTGTCTTTCCCTGCACCTTGATGTTCTCCTTTTGGCTACTATGGATTCCCAACGGTAGTCCGCTCCCCGGTGTATGGGTACCGGAGGAGCCCGTTTGCCCGCAGGCGCTGGCCCTTGGGTCTCTAGCCTTAGGCGGTAGCTGTATACCCTCACGGTGTGGGCTGTTGCCTTCAATCGGGACTTTTGCTGTTGTGAAACCCCTGGGGTTCCAGTCACATTTGGATCTGACTATTGACGGCGGCTCCAAGCCTGGTCTGGGTCCGATGGCCCTGCCTGTGTGTGCTGGCTTCACTTCGCTCCCCGGTCGGTACCGGCGGGCCATCACCCGACCCCGGTCCTACGGTTCCACGTTGCTCCACCACTCCTGCAGACAGCCACCACCGTCTGCCAACCTTGCTGTCAGTGCCTGGGCCACAAACCCAGACACCCAAGTGCTTGTTACTCTCACTTCAAACTCCTCAACTGTTCTGTCACTTTTCCCGCCTCCAGGCTCCACCCCACCTGGTGTGGACATCAGACACTGGAGGGAGGCAACAAGGATTTTTGTTTGGCTGGTGTCCCTGTCTAATGGGGATGGGGGGTGTTTGTATGTTATCTGTGACGACCTGGCTAGGCCAGGGCGCCACATTCCCCCTTGGTGAAATGCAGACCGTCCATCACCAGTTTTATTTTTCTTTTCAAAAGTTGTAAAATATAAAAAACATGTAAATATTTTCAAACATAAGCATTTTTGTTAGGACACTTGGACGTTGCACATATATAACAAGAACATTTTTAATAATAACAGATGGACGGACGGATGTCTTCCGCTCTCCCACCCACGCAACCTAGCCCTGATGCTGCCCTTAAGAAGTGGGCAGCACCCCTTGACCCCAGTCCAGGTTCAGGCTGCCCGAGCGGGAACGGGTACGGTTACTCGCACCCGGCTGTCACTTCAGGGAACCCCACGTCCTTGGGGACCCCTGACCCCCGGAGGATGGCCATCGGTCCTGGTGGTGGCCGGGCCCCAGCCTGCTCTGCTGCGGGCCCTTCCTCCAATCTGCCTCTCCGGAGGCGGCACCGACGGAAAATCACCCCTCAACTTATTTACAAGACCACAAGTTTGTGGGTGGCCTTCCAGTTCTCGGCCATGTCCATGAGTAGTCTCTCACGCAGGGGGGGGGTAAAAGTACACAGGGTCCCTCCGGGGACAACTTGCCGGCAACGGCCGGAATAATCACACAGATAATCAGATGAAGGTTACGGTTCATTAAAGTCATTCAATCAAACTGCTGAGGGTCCCAACGGAGGACAACTGCTTGCAACGGCGAACCGCTGCCATTACTGCTCACTTTCGTACTCCTCACCCGGCTCCAGGTGCAGAAGCACGGGTTCCAGCCCCTCCAGCGCACGGCAGGCGTGACGAGGAAGAGCTGCCCGGTATCCATTGTTTCCGCTCCGAGGGATGTAAGTGGCCTCCATGTCATACAGGCCGAAGACTTCCTCCTCCTCCGAGACAGGCTCTGTGTCAGCCCCCGAGCTGCTGTCCTCTGACTCCAGGGAACCACTGGTGGGACTTGGCAGGCCAGTAACAGTTTCCAGTTGAGCCCAGACTCGTGGCTCCTCAGTGGCAAGTGACTCGTCATCGGCTGGGGTGGGGAGGTCTGCTACCGGTTCGTCTACGTTACCCGATCCAGCGGTTGGTGGGCTGGCTTCCTCTCGGGCCTCCGGGCCCTGGCAGGGCAACACGGACTCTGCCACCTCCATCGGGGACAGTGATCTGGGTGGGGTTTTATGGGCGGTCAGCAGAGGCGATAGGTCGGGCCCTGCTGGGGCCAGGGGTAGACCGGATCCTTCAGTCGCAGGCGGCCGGTCCTCTAGGGACACAAGGGTGTGGGTCTCTCACCAGCTCCTCTAGCATGGTCTCTATTTCATGTGCCCGCACGACCGCAGCCAGCTCCTCCATCTCAGCGGTCCAGCGATCTAACAGGTTCCGTACTTGGACCCGGTTACGGCAGCACAACAGCATCACTTGGGTGTTCAGCCAAGCCGCCGTCCCGGGGGCAGGCTCCGGAGATTCAGGCCTCTCTGATGGTGCGGACATGTTGCAAGCTGCTTCCAGGAACCGGTTATGTTTGCAGAGTCCTGGCGTCCCCGCTTTTATAGTCTCGGCTACATCAGGCAGACACACTCTCGCGCCCCCTTGGGACTCTTCAGCACTTCCATTTGTTGGGGGCGGGGCTTCGCTTTCGCGCCTTCCCTGCTCGGAGAAGACGCTCGAGCGGGAGATTTTCACACCAAGATGGCGGCGCTTCAACATTTTCGGCCGGACACCGCCAGCGGAGATCACAAGGCGCACTTCTACTGGTAAGTAGAGGGGTTCAATCCTGTTCGTGACACCAAGTTGTTGTGGGCAGGGAGGACGCCGTTGCTGCTGCGCTCTCGCTAACGCTCGGGTCCAGCACTGGTGCGGCTGCTGCTGCTGCTCGGTGGCTCGAGCGGTGGGCCGGATCCTGGGACTCGAGCTGCGCTACTCGTCCGTGAGTGAAAGGGGTGGTTGGTTTGGGGGATTTAGTCCGTGACGCCACCCACGGGTCGTGGTGAAGATAGGCACCACTGCTGCTGATGACGGGGATCCCAGGAGCGATGGTAAGGAGCAGCTGGGATGTTATTTTCCCCCTCCGTGGGTAGGGGTCGGTGGTCCCGGTGATGTTGTGGGTAGGCAGGGTTGGCGAGGTGCAGGGTTGCAGGGACAGTGCGGCGCGGTGCCGGATGGCACGGGTGTACTCACTCAGCAAGAAGGGTACAAAGTCCTCGGTATACCAAACGGCTGGATGGACGGGTCCCGCAGCCGGCTGCAGTGTTTCTCCCCAGTGAGCTGATGGCGGCTGTCTTTCCCTGCACCTTGATGTTCTCCTTCTGACTACTATGGATTCCCAATGGTAGTCCGCTCCCCGGTGTATGGATACCGGAGGAGCCCGTTTGCCCGCAGGCGCTGGCCCTTGGGTCTCTAGCCTTAGTTGGTAGCTGTATACCCTCACGGTGTGGGCTGTTGCCTTCAATCGGGACTTTTGCTGTTGTGAAACCCCTGGGGTTCCAGTCACATTCGGATCTGACTATTGATGGCGGCTCCAAGCCTAGTCGGGGTCCGATGGCCCTGCCTGTGTGTGCTGGCTCCACTTCGCTTCCCGGTCGGTACCGGCAGGCCGTCGCCCAACCCCGGTCCTACGGTTCCGCGTTGCTCCACCACTACTGCAAACGGCCACCACCGTCTGCCAACCTTGCTGTCAGTGCCTGGGCCACAAACCCAGACACCCAAGTGTTTGTTCCTCTCACTTCAAACTCCTCAACTGTTCTGTCACTTTTCCCGCCTCCAGGCCTGTGAACTCCTCGGTGGGTGGGGCCAACCGCTTGACTCCGCCCCACCTGGTGTGGACATCAGACACTGGAGGGAGGCAACAAGGATTTTTGTTTGGCTGGTGTCCCTGTCTAATGGGGGTGGGGGGTGTTTGTATGTTATCTGTGACGACTTGGTTAGGCCAGGGCGCCACAGAATATCTGCAAATAAGCTGCAATCTTTCCATATATCCTATATATTTCTTCATATACAACAGTGTTTAAAGGGAACCTGTCAGCAGAAATTTTGCACTAAACCTAAAAGATTCCCCCTCGCCAGCTCCTGTGATGCATTCTAGCAAGGTTCCTGTTGTTATTGTGCCCCCTTTAAGACCAAAATAAATACTTTATAAAGTCTTACCTTTTTGTATGCTAATCTTTTTTTATGTACACGGGGGCGGGCTCTCGTGCGTCCGTTAGTCGCCCTCTTGTCGCTTTACGCCGTCCCCCATCTCTCATTTCTATAACTGAGGATGCCGCCCAGTGCTCCCGAGGTCTCGCGCATGCCCAGTGCCACTCTCGCGGGAGTGAGCACTGTGCAGTGTGACTGCTGGTGATGTGATTGCGCAGGCGTGAGATTATGAGCGGCGCTGGGATTGTCATCAGCAAGTACCCGCCCATAATCTTGTGCCCGCGCTTTTCACTCTGCCTCCACCGTTATGCTGCTCCGCTCCTCCCATCTATTTCCTACTCCAGGGAAAGATGGGTAAGAGTTGACGTGGGTTCATCTGGCTAGCGCTTGCGCAGAACGGTGGAGGCAGATGGGAAAGCGCAGGCACGAGATTATGGGCAGGTACTTGCTGATGACAGTCACAGCGCCGCCCATAATCTCACGCCTACGCAATCACGTCACGATCGGTCGAACTGTGCACAGTGCTCAGTCTCACGAAAGTGGCACGGCGCATGCGCGAGACCTCGGGAGCACTGGGCGGAGTCCTCAGTTATGAAAATGAGCGATGGGGGACGGCGTAAAGCGGCAGGAGGGTGACTAATGGACGCAAGAGAGCCCGCTCCTGTGTACATAAAAAAAGATTTGCATACAAAAAGATAACACTTTATAAAGTCTTTATTTTGGTCTCAAAGGGGGCACAATAGCAACAGGAACCTTGCTAGAATGCAGCCCAGGAGCTGCAGAGGGGGAATCTTTTAGGTTTATTGCAAAATTTCTGCTGACAGGTTCCCTTTAAAAAACTCTTTTACTGCTTTTTTGTATAGTTTCTAAAGACCCATATGGGGCCCGGAGATGGAGTTACGCATTCTGCTGTTGAAATAGCACTCAGGAACCTTCCTAAGGCCTCTTTCACACGTTCGTGAAAATCACGTACGTTTTTCACGGACGTGTCAAAGGTGCATATTGCCCTGCGTGAGCCGTGTTTATGGCACACGTGTGTTCTCCGTGTGTTATCCGTGATAACACACGGAGAAGGGGAACTTTCTGCGCACCTGTCCCTGGCGTCGCTGTCCGTGGTGCTGATCTTCGGTCTCCAGTCCTGCTGACTCCCCGCTGCTGCAGCTTCCGGCCACAGTAAAGTGAATATGCAATGAGCATAATGTGCGGCGGTCGGAAGCAAATGACAGCTGCGGCAGAGACAGGAGGGCTGGGGAAGGTGAGTAAAGTTTTTTTTTTTTTCCTCAGACATGTGTATTTTCTCCGGCGCGTGTCACACGGAACACCTCCATGTGGTCCGTTTGTGTTCCGTGTGACACCCATGATGCCGGAGAAAAACTGACATGTTGACGTGTGGAGCACATGGACACACGTATGGTCCACACGTACACACGGTCCATGGCAGAACACGCACGTGAGCGCAGACGCATTGATTTTAATGGGTCTACGTGTGCCTGTGTCTCCGGTACGTGAGGAAAAGGCCAAACACGTACCGGAGACAAGGACGCTTGAAAGAGGCCTTACTTAAAGGTTCAATGAAATAATACAAAGCGCTTACAGAGCATACCATGGTTTTACAGTCTGTTTTAATGATGGTAGTCCCACACAGGTTTGGATACAACTTAACAAGTATCCTAGTGGAGCTATCTAAGCCTATACTCACTGACCCCAGCCAGTGTACACACCTCTCCAGAGTTACAGTGTAGAGGTTTCACAAACCTCCATATACTTATCCCGGTGAGATGAAGAGAACCCTCTCTTTTCTTCAGATGATCCCTTTAAAATGCGTCATAGCCTCTATACATGGACAAAAAGACTGACGGCACTCACCAAACTGAAGTGTGAACAGATGCATAACTGAACATGACATAAAATGCAAAAAAAACCAGTTTGCACTCTGATAATGCTAAGGTATGGAAACCATGAATGTGTGAATATAGACCTGCTAAGGGAAATCTGAGAAAAATTAGATATTTAGCATATAGAAATGGCCATTTGTATATCTGCCCAGTTGCCACGTCACGACATAATTCATAACTGCCTCTGTCTGGGTTTAAAACCTCCTGTGTATGGGCAAGCAGGAACCTGCTATATAGGATAAGATTACCTGTGGCATGTGGGGGAGGGGTGCACGGTCAGAAGGTATGACCCTCTTAAATATAGACAAAAATACTGATGGCACTCACCAAACTGAAGTTTTAACAGGTGCATAACTGAACATCACATAAAATACAAAAAAATACATGAATGGGTGAACATAGACCTGCATTATTGCTAAGGGAAATCTAGCCTCTATACATGGTCATGGTCAGGACCAGCGAATCCACCCTTCTATCAGAGGATTCCTTCCTGTAGACATCACAGTTTTCGCACACTGGCCATGTGGCAAACAAACAGTCTCCATCTTAACAGATGAGACACACTCATGAGCAGAGGTATGGGGATAGTCAGGCCTGCCTGTCTCTCCAGATATCCATAAAACCTGGCCCTGGTACACCCTAGCAAGACTGGACATCCAGGTGTGATGACGAGCACCCAGGTGTAATGAAATACTTGACCACTAGGAGTCGCTAGATACCCTAGTGGAAGAGATCTGCGAGAAAGTCGAGCAAGCCAGGGGTCAAGAGTCAAGATTTCAAGTCCGTAACAGGGAGAGAGAGAAGCCGAAGTTAGGGTGAGAGCCGAGAGTCAGTAAACCAGGACGTCACGTAAAGTACTAGGAAGAGAGTGGAGCCAGGGTCAGTATACAAGCCAAGGTCGGTAACCAAGAGGACAAGTCAGGTACATGGGAGAGAGCGGAGCTGGGGGTCAGGAACAAGACAAATGTCAGGGAGGTAGGGAGTCAAGACGGAGTAGGGGAGGAGACAGGAGAGGTATGAGGAACTAGGATGTGGGACAAGATCAGGTCAGTCACTTAGAGGAACCAGAGATGTGCACTGCTAAACAGGAACTATCACTGGCGGTGCTCCAGGTGGACTGGCTCCCGGATAAAACAAAACCGTACCCCGGAATGAGGCTTCAAAGAACAGACCCCTCCCACACCATAGAGGACTTAGACCGGGATCAACAAATTCACTGGAGGAAAATATGAGGCCCAGTACATAACTTCTCCGATACATACTGGTGATCATGTTACAGGCCCTTACTCAACAAATAGCTTTCTGCTGAACTATGGTTCAGTATTTGTTCAGTTATCTCTCCCGACTCTTCTATATCTGTGAGTGCTGAGTGCTCCTATGCTCTCTATGAGAGAGTCAAGGTCAGGCTCCTCTGGTGGTGACTTATCTAGAGCAAAAGGATCTGCAGTCCGATATTGGACCCTGCCTGACAATATCTATTTGGGTATTTGCACATCGGCGGCGCACATTGGGTTTTTGTTGCTTTTCTACATCGTTCTTTTCACTCATTTTTTTCTTAAAACATGCAGCATTTTACTGTCCAAGCAAAGTGGATAAGATTTCTGAAATCGAATAAACATATTGCTTATTATTGCTAGATTTGAAGCACTTTCTCTCCTACAGCGTACCAATTCTTTTCGGGTTTTTGCAGCATTTTTACCTATTCTAATGAATGAGAAAAAAAACGCACATTTGTTATGCAAAGTTTTCGCTGCCAAGAGCCACATTTTTGATGTAGAAAAGTCTTCCATAAATACTTAAAATGTGCAGATACTGACATCGGAGAGCTGAAAGGCCCCCATGGACATAAGTCTGTTGGTAGAACCTTCCAATAATGGGTTCATCCGATTGGAATATGATGTGTATGGCGGCCTAATGTTATATATAGAAAACTTGTAGTACATATTTGGCACCTGATTTCACAACACAAAGTAATACTTTATTAAATTACTCAGTTAGTCCTGATGGAGCATATTACTTACTTTGTAAATTCATGTTCATAAAGCTACATAATCCTGATAATAAAATAAGCAATTTATTTATTTTGCACATAGTAGCATACATAAACAGATCTTTAGAAAATGTATTTCTAAAGATCCTTTATAATATTCTAATGAGCGCAGGGACTAGTCACAAGAGTGTTTGTTCTCACGCTCATTCCGACCTCATTCCACAGGGTTGTGCTAAAAGGCTATTCATTGCTCATTGCCCAGGGTCATCAGTGGTGACATGCGTACCTGCATCCATTGTCACCGCTTCAGAATGCTGGGAAAATGTGCATGATCAGAAGTCTCAGCACTTCCGGTCATACGCACTGCACCTCTCTAAAGCCGGGACACATACATCCGACTTCATAGTGCACATGACCGGAAGAGCCATGTGTGGCGCCCTGGACTAGCCAGGTCGTCACAGGTACTACAACATACACCCCCACCCTGAGACAGGCACATCAGCCAGACACAAAATCCTTGTTGCCTCCCTCCAGGGGCTGATGTCCACACCAGGTGGGGTGGAGCCAGGTGGTTGGCCCACCCACTGAGGAGTTCACAGTCCTGGAGGCGGGAAAAGGAAGGGAGTTCAGTTAGGGAAGGGAAGAGAGAGGAGTGAAGTGAGAAGTGAGGAGTAAACTGACCGTGTCCGGGTGTGTGGCCCGGGCACTAAGAGCAAGGTTGGCAGATGGTGGTGGCCGTCTGCAGGAGAGGCAGATCAACGCGGAACCGTAGGACCGGGGACGGGCGGTGGCCCGCCGGTACCGAACCGGGGAGCGAAGTGAAGCCAGCACACACAGGCAGGGCCTGCGGACCCCGACCAGTCTTGGAGTTGCCATTAGAGGTCAAATCCGTCAGTGACCGGAACCCCAGGGGTTTCCTAACAGCCAAGACCCGATTGAAGGCAACCGTCCGACCAGCAAAAGGAAATACAGCTACCGCCACAGCTAGAGTTCCAAGGGCCAGAGCCTGCGGGCAAAAGGGCTCCTCCGGCACATATAGACGCCGGGGAGCGGGTTACCAGTGGGAATCCTTCGGTACCGAACATACACAAAGGTGCAGGGAAAGGCAGCCACCACCAACCGTCCGGGAGAAGTCACAGCAACCGGCTGCGGGACCCGTCCATCCAGCCGTTTGGTTTACCAGAGACTTTGCGTACATTTGTGGCTGAGTGAGTACAACTGTGCCATCCGGCAACGCGCTGCGCAGTCCAGGCGACCCTGCACCTTGCCAGCCCTGCCTCCCCGTCACCTCAACGGGCCCCAGGACCACCAACCCCTACTCACGGAGGGGGGAAACAACATCCCAGATGCTCCCTACCATCGCTCCCGGGATCCCCGTCACCAGCAGTGGTGGTATCCAACCTCACCACAACCCGTGGGTGGCGTCAGGGACCAAATCCCCAAACCAAACTACCCCCTTTCACTCACGGGCGAGTAGCGCCGCTCGAGTCCCCGGATCCGGGCCACCGCTCGAGCCTCCGAGCAGCCATCGCAGCAGCGCCGGACCCTAGCGTTAACGAGCGCAGCGGCGTCCTCCCTGCCCGCGAAACATGCATTCTCATGATGCGCACTGACTCTAAACATGGCTTTCTGAAGCGGTGACAATGGACACAGGTACAAACGTCATTGCCGATGAGCAATCGTCATTGAATAGTATGTTAGCATACCCCTGTAGGTATGCTAACATGCTAAGAGGGTGAAATGAGGGCAGAAACTCATGTCCTTGCAACTAGTTCCCACATTCATTAGCATATCATAAAGGATCTTTATAATAAAGCTAGAAAAAATAAGCGTTGATAGGGTAACACCAGATGACAGGAGTAGTATATATAAGAAATATACATTCACCTAATGTGGTTGTGAAAGTCACAACCACTGACAAGCATGAGATAATGGCGCCTGCCGCAGCCCCACGTGGCTGAGCATTCAAACCGGAGAACAGAAGGGGTTAATGCTGTGCATCAGCCAAATGAAAGTGTAGAAATGTTGATGAATAAATATCTTTTTTATTTCATAGGTCTACGCGTTTAGAGGCTGAAACCTCTTCCTCAGGACCAAACAAAGCAGCTACTTTGTTTGCTCCTGAGGAAGAGGCTTCAGCCTCGAAATGCTTAGATCTATGAAATAAAAAAGATATTTATTCATCAACATCTCTACACCTTTAATTGGCTGATGCGCAGCGCTAACCCCTTCTCTTCTCCGGTTTGAATAAAGGATCCCTAAAAATACTTTATCTAAAGATCTCTTTATATATGTGGGTAGGGGATGTTGGTCCCGGGGCCCGGTCGGGCTGTGGGCAGGGGTGCAGGGCGCAGTGTTGCGGTGCAGCGCGGTGCGGTGCCTGATGGCACTGTTGTACTCACGATTAAACCACACAGAGTCACTGGTAAACCAAACGGAGGAATGAACGGGGCTCACAGCCAGCTGCAGCTTCCTAGTCGGGTTGGCAATGTCCACCTTTCTCCTGCACCTGTGTTTGTAGTGTGACCACTGTGCCTGGGCACTGGTAGTCCGCTCCCCGGTGTGTATGTGTCGTAGGAGCCCCTGTTAACCGCAGACGCTGGCCCTTGGATCTCTGGCATCTGGCTACTATCCGGACAGGTTGGGCTGTTGCCTTCAGACGGGACTTTGGTGGGAATGAACCCCTGAGGTCCAGACCGCAATCAGTTAATTCGACTATGGTGGTGGCATATAGCCTAGTCGGGGTCTGAGTATCCTGCCTGGTGCTCCGGTATCCAGTTAGCTCCCCGGTTCGGTTTCGGCGGGCCTCTACCCTGTCCCGGTGTCTCACGGTTCCGCTGGTCGTATTCCCGGTCTCCTGCAGGCGGTCACTGCCGTCTGCCTGCCTGACTGTTTGAACCGTCTGTCCACACTGACTGTCTGAACTCAACTCCTTGAACTCTCTGACTGAACTGAACTGTTTTCCTGCCTCAGGCCAGCAGACTCCTCGGGGGGCGTGTCTTTCCGCCTGACTCTGCCCACCTGGTGTGCCTGTCTAACACTGAGGGAGACAATCAGGTCTTTGTGTTTGACTGGTGGTACCTTTCTAGTGTGGGGGTGCATGTGGTGAGTGTTGTGACCTGTGACCCCTGGGGTCCAGGGCGTCACATATGCTACTAGATACAGGAACAGTTGGGTAGGGATTAGCAATATGCACTCAGAACTGCTCATAATCCTGGGTTTATAATCCACCTGACAGGTTCACTTTAATATAGTTTTATCAGTGTTGCTAGTAAAGATTTTATATATTTTTAACACACACATACATGGTATGATGCAATTTTTGCTGGTCCTTTCTCTTTTTGCTTCTTTCACCCCTTACCAGCAGTGAAGCACCTATATATAATGATATAATTTTTGCTGCGCATCTCCTGCACACATATTGAGCAACTTATGAGTCCAGCTAGAGCAAGACTAATAAAAGGCTCATTTTAGTAGCAGCCAGGGAAACTTTTAAAAGTATTGAGGGTATGGCACTGGAACCAAGGAGGATGAATACTATATGTATTTAGTTTTGTTTTTTTTTTATTAATAGTATCTGATTGCTTGGGGACCAGTTTTTTAAAGGAGGCAATCCTATTTAAAAAGGTTTTCCTTTAAAGAGAACCTGTCAGGTCCAATATGCACCCAGAACCACGAGCAGGTCTGGTTATATATTACTAATCCCTGCGTAACCGTCCCTGAATACACTAGCATACATAAAGAGATCTTTAGAAAACACTGGATTTTGGCTCAGTGCGCATGACCCCGGAGTTTGGGTCATGCGCACTACTTCAGTTTGAAGCCAGGAGGCGTACACCTGGCTTCATAGTGTGCATAACGCAAACTCCGGGGTCATGTGCACGGAGCCGAAATCCAGCATTGGGCGGCGATGACGGCGGAGAGGTGAGTGAGATCATCCTGTGACGCTGCGGATTCATTAGCATGATAGCACACCCACAGGGATGTACTAACATGCTTATGAGGTCAACTAGCAAGGGAAGCCAGCAAGAAACAGAGCTGCACAGCTACAGTCACAATTAGAAATAATGAGGAAGTGAGGGTGCAATCCTACCAAACAATGTATAAGGAAGGAAAAAGAGGTAGGAAGGAGCACTCAACTCACCAGATAATATACAAATATATCAAGAATTTATTAAGGAATAATTCAGTGCAAAATTTCATAAAAACATATAAAACCAGGACACTCACTCCAGGGACCCAATAACATGATGCTATAACAAGAAAAAAGCAGATACATAAAATGCATAGAACCAACCATACATATAGCAATACAGGTCTATACAGAGCCCAAGAATATAAACCTTTGTTGGAGCCGGCAATCTGTCAAGAGCCCAATAATGTGGTATAAATATGGATAACAATGCCGGTCACCAAGGCAAAAACAGGCAAAAGGACAAAGTCTAGCACTGCAGATCTGCCTAAGAACCCAAAATTCTGGGCCTAAGCAGAGCAAGGAAATAAACAAGCATCAACCAGGGAATAATAGCCCAAGAGGGTCCAGAGGAATATCACCTAAATCAAGGCAAGATGGCAGCCATATAGGAGTGTCAAAATAGGAACCCCGACCCAACGCGTGTCGCTCCAAAGAGCTTCATCAGGGGAGGGTAGTGAAACAGGAAGACAGCACACATATAAGTACAAAAAACATGATCATAAATCAAATACCGGTGCGGCGGAAATAAGAGCTGTGTGTTCGGCGTCCGGAAATGGGGAGTCACAGGAAGTAAACTGTTGTGCAATCATAATGTTCTTCCCTACTATCCAGAAACTCTCGGCGGGGGGGACCTTACCAAGCGGCTCTTGCAATTGGAATCGCGGTGGATTTGGTGCTTAAACTCAGTCTCTCCAGCAGGCTTGAATGAAGAGTTGCTTTTCACCGGGTTCCTTGGGTGAATATGGTTCATCTTATTCACCCTCATGGCTGCCTTCCTGGTTTATGCATTATTTCTCATATGTCTTACATCTTTCTCCAGATTTCTGTACATGAGTTATCCCTTTCCTGAGCTCCGTGATTCCCTCCATGACAACAAGATGCCGCCTATTCTCCGTGGCTTCAACTTGAACATTTGGACTACTCACTCAAGAATTTTGGTCCTCTCTTCATCTGGATTCCTACTGGACTTCTTTCTTTTTTTACCATTTAGGGGCTTATGTTGGCCCTCATAACTTTTTAGCTACATTAGTCATATGATCTCCCTAGTTGTTCTTTTTGACCATATTTAGGTATTTTTCTGCTTGGTACTATCCCCTTGGAATATCGCTATAGGGCTTCACATTAATAATTACACCTTTTATAATGATGATATCTATATTATTGGTTGATCCTTATGTGTCTCTCTGTTGGCTATGTGCTCAGGGGAGAGTAGTGACTGACTATAGTCACCTTTGTATCTGCATTATTGTACAAATTTTTTGGCCCTTTGAATAATTAGTATTGTTCTGACCAATTGTTCTCCTACCTTTTTGCAGTTTCCATTATCCTCTAGGTACATGATAGTGCTAATTCCTGATTCAGATGCCTCAGAAATATTGGTGTCTTATTAATATACATTTAGAGTATCGTTTACTCACGCAGAATTGGAATATGATATGACTATGCTTAGTCATTTCAATTAGTGGTTGTAGCCGGCTACAAATGTTTTTATGCTTCACTATATTTGTTTCTAGCAAGTGGCAACCTTATATACTTAAGCTTGGATGTTCTCTCTGAACAGATCGCGCTGTATGCCCTGGACGCACGCGCAGTATGATACTTCGCCTGTTGCTTGGTGACCGCCGCGCATGCGCATTTGCGTCCGATATTCCTGAACTTCAGGAGGACTCTTTATATGGTTGCGCTCTGCTTGATTGTTCGCGCATGCGCATTTGCGCCGAGAGTTTCTGGATAGTAGGGAAGAACATTATGATTGCACAACAGTTTACTTCCTGTGACTCCCCATTTCCGGACGCCGAACACACAACTCTTATTTCCGCCGCACCGGTATTTGATTTATGATCATGTTTTTTGTACTTATATGTGTGCTGTCTTCCTGTTTCACTACCCTCCCCTGATGAAGCTCTTTGGAGCGACACGCGTTGGGTCGGGGTTCCTATTTTGACACTCCTATATGGCTGCCATCTTGCCTTGATTTAGGTGATATTCCTCTGGACCCTCTTGGGCTATTATTCCCTGGTTGATGCTTGTTTATTTCCTTGCTCTGCTTAGGCCCAGAATTTTGGGTTCTTAGGCAGATCTGCAGTGCTAGACTTTGTCCTTTTGCCTGTTTTTGCCTTGGTGACCGGCATTGTTATCCATATTTATACCACATTATTGGGCTCTTGACAGATTGCCGGCTCCAACAAAGGTTTATATTCTTGGGCTCTGTATAGACCTGTATTGCTATATGTATGGTTGGTTCTATGCATTTTATGTATCTGCTTTTTTCTTGTTATAGCATCATGTTATTGGGTCCCTGGAGTGAGTGTCCTGGTTTTATATGTTTTTATGAAATTTTGCACTGAATTATTCCTTAATAAATTCTTGATATATTTGTATATTATCCGGTGAGTTGAGTGCTCCTTCCTACCTCTTTCTCCTTCCTTATACATTGTTTGGTAGGATTGCACCCTCACTTCCTCATTATTTCTAATTGTGACTGTAGCTGTGCAGCTCTGTTTCTTGCTGAGTTCCCTGTACTTTGACTTCGGTCATTTCTAGGGCTGGCACACTCGTTTATTATAACGGTCATTATTATTGTGTGGATATATATATTATATATATTTTTTATACGTCTTTCCGGTCTTTTGGCGGTACTTTGACTGTGTGTCCTACTGGGTTATGGCGTCGTCTTGGGATGCCCGTGAAGCCTCCTGGCAGAATGAATCGGCCAACATCTTTAATAATACACAGACGGCTGGACCTGTTGATGATGAGTTCTCTGTATTAACTAAGGAGATCACCTCTGCTCAAAAATTGGGCATCAGGCTTTGGTGGAACATCAGGAGTCTGGAGGAATACTCCAGGACTGGGATTGTTCCCCGTGGCCTTAGGGTCCAGATCTTCCCAGCCTGGGAAGCACAAGGTGAATTCAAAGCAACTTGGGAGAAGGGCTTATTGCAATGTTCTAAAATTCTTATGTCTATGTTGATTGAACACGACAAGACCCTACTTGCCAGTACCAAGGCTAATATTAGGTTGCTTGAGTCTAAACTATCTGGGTTTGATAATGATAATCTTGTCCACCCATTCCAGGAATGGCTGGGGGCTGATCTAGATAAATATGAACGCAATATTATTGAGGGTAAAAAGAAGAAGTTTGTTAGAGATAAGAACGATTTTTCTACTCAGACGATGTTCAGGTGGAGGCATAGGGGGAACACTAGGGCCACTATACCTGCAGGTGGGTCTTCCAGCACCCGTAATGGAGATAGTACTAGTGATAGTGATTTTTTAACGTCCGAAAACAGCGACGGCGATACCGTACCAGGAGGGGTCAGAAGAAACCCAAAAAGACCGGGTATGGGTTACAGGAATGCAGGATGGAGAGATGCCAACAAGGGATTCTCCCGACGCAAATAAATGTCTCTTCTCCTTCTGATGCCACACTGGACTCGGCTACAATCACTTCTCCTTCTAGCGTGGGAACCCTTCAGGTGATCAACCTCTCAGATCACGTCCTCTCCATTGAACAACAGAAGGTATTGGAAAGGGGACTTACCTTTTCTCCGACCAACACTGTGGACAAATTCACGCTTATCAAGGATGTCTATTTATTTTGTAGGAGACTCCTCTTTCGTGCCATACATAGGAGACCCGCCATATTTGATTCCCTCAACGATACTGATCGACAGGTGTTTCAGGACCTTCTTGATCTGCTTAACGAATCCGAATCCTCTGCAGGTAGGCCTATATGTCCGCTCAGGAATAAGTCGCTTGCTGCACCCCCCCTTTCTATGATTCCATCTGTCAACCTCTTTTTTGAATTAACCAAGGCAGACATCATGCAGCTCCCTGATAAGCCTTGCTTTGGTGATAACCTAAGTCTAGGGGAAAAGCGGGCCATCAGGGAACTGAGGGATAACAAAACCTTTGTAATCAAAGAAGCTGATAAAGGGGGGAATATTGTACTTTGGCCCATTGATATGTACACTAATGAAGCTAAACGACAACTCCTGAACCCACATTTTTACTCTAGGCTGCCTTCGGATCCTACGCCCATCTTTCTGAAGAAATTGGACCATCTACTTGAATCGGCCTTGGACTTGAACATCATCACGAAAAAGGAGAAGAACTTTATTTGGGTGCCAAAACCTACTGTGGCAACATTCTATCTATTGCCCAAAGTTCATAAGAATTTGCACCAGCCGCCGGGTCGCCCAATTGTTGCAGGTATGGGTAGTCTGTGTGAGAAAGCATGTTCCTATCTTGAATTCTTTTTGCAACCCCTGGTTCAGTCTTTGTCCTCTCACATAAGGGATTCCACTCACTTCATTACTAACATCAAGGACATTATCCTCCCTGAGGGTATTTTGATTGTCACTTGTGATGTGGAATCCCTTTATTCTAATATCTCCCATCAAGACTGTCTTGAGGCAGTGGGTTATTTTTTACGCAAGAAGGATTCCACGGATAGGTTTCATGACTCTTTTCTCATCGATCTTTTACAGTTTGTGCTCTCACACAACTACTTTACCTTTGATGGGGCCTTTTTCCGGCAAGTGTCTGGTGTGGCCATGGGTGCCCGTTGTGCACCTTCGGTGGCAAATCTTTTTCTTGGGTGGTGGGAGGATAGGATTGTCTATCCGTCTGACTTTTTCACCACCAATGTCCTTGGTTGGTTCAGGTTTATTGATGATATTATGTTTCTTTGGAAGGGATCTGAATTGGATTGCAAGAACTTTATTGCCTTTTTGAATAATAATTCTTTGAATATTTTTTTGACTTCTTGTATCTCCAACACAGGCGGTATCTTTCTGGATTTGTCCTTATCAGTGGTAGATCATCATCTGCATACTAACCTCTACCGCAAGCCCACTGCCATCAACGGGCTTTTACAATTCTCTAGCTTTCATCCTCATCATCTTAAACTTGGAATACCTGTTGGTCAGTATCTTAGGGTCAGAAGAAACTGTACGGATGATGTTGGTTTCCAGACACAGGCTGAGGATCTTACCAGGCAGTTTACACAAAGGGGGTACCCTAAAAAACCTCTATCCAAAGCACTTAAGCGAGCCAGTATGCAGACTCAAGATTCTCTTCTGACACGGAAAACGCGATCTGAAGATCATCAGATTCGGTTGACCACCAATTTCCACAATCAGTGGGAGGGATTCGGCAGGATAATATCGGGCCATTGGAGGGTTCTAAAAATTGATCCGAGGATCTCCGATTTGATTGGTGATAAGCCCCTTATTACAGCCAAAAGGGCGCCAAGTCTCAGTGATAGGTTGGTGAGTAGCCATTTTGTTAGGCCTACGCACCGTTTGGGACATGGCTCCATTGGTACTGGCTCCTACCCCTGTGGGGACTGCAACATTTGCCCTTTTATGCGGCCTGTACGTGACAGCTTTGCACACCCCACGGGGGGCAGTCAGTATAAATTGAAGGGGTTTATCAACTGCAAAACTTCTTGTGTCATTTATGTAATCATTTGCCCTTGTAACAGGCTTTATGTGGGGGAAACGACCCAGGAGCTCAGAAAAAGGATACAGAAGCATGTATCAACCATCAATTTGGCAGCTGGAGACCTACGGAAAGGTAGGAAGCTCACCTCGGTGGCGTCTCTCTTCCTATCCCATCATGGGGGCAACCCCAGAGGCCTGCGGGTGGTGGGTTTGGAACGCCTCAAACCCAACATTAGGGGCGGGGACCTTACCAAGCGGCTCTTGCAATTGGAATCGCGGTGGATTTGGTGCTTAAACTCAGTCTCTCCAGCAGGCTTGAATGAAGAGTTGCTTTTCACCGGGTTCCTTGGGTGAATATGGTTCATCTTATTCACCCTCATGGCTGCCTTCCTGGTTTATGCATTATTTCTCATATGTCTTACATCTTTCTCCAGATTTCTGTACATGAGTTATCCCTTTCCTGAGCTCCGTGATTCCCTCCATGACAACAAGATGCCGCCTATTCTCCGTGGCTTCAACTTGAACATTTGGACTACTCACTCAAGAATTTTGGTCCTCTCTTCATCTGGATTCCTACTGGACTTCTTTCTTTTTTTACCATTTAGGGGCTTATGTTGGCCCTCATAACTTTTTAGCTACATTAGTCATATGATCTCCCTAGTTGTTCTTTTTGACCATATTTAGGTATTTTTCTGCTTGGTACTATCCCCTTGGAATATCGCTATAGGGCTTCACATTAATAATTACACCTTTTATAATGATGATATCTATATTATTGGTTGATCCTTATGTGTCTCTCTGTTGGCTATGTGCTCAGGGGAGGGTAGTGACTGACTATAGTCACCTTTGTATCTGCATTATTGTACAAATTTTTTGGCCCTTTGAATAATTAGTATTGTTCTGACCAATTGTTCTCCTACCTTTTTGCAGTTTCCATTATCCTCTAGGTACATGATAGTGCTAATTCCTGATTCAGATGCCTCAGAAATATTGGTGTCTTATTAATATACATTTAGAGTATCGTTTACTCACGCAGAATTGGAATATGATATGACTATGCTTAGTCATTTCAATTAGTGGTTGTAGCCGGCTACAAATGTTTTTATGCTTCACTATATTTGTTTCTAGCAAGTGGCAACCTTATATACTTAAGCTTGGATGTTCTCTCTGAACAGATCGCGCTGTATGCCCTGGACGCACGCGCAGTATGATACTTCGCCTGTTGCTTGGTGACCGCCGCGCATGCGCATTTGCGTCCGATATTCCTGAACTTCAGGAGGACTCTTTATATGGTTGCGCTCTGCTTGATTGTTCGCGCATGCGCATTTGCGCCGAGAGTTTCTGGATAGTAGGGAAGAACATTATGATTGCACAACAGTTTACTTCCTGTGACTCCCCATTTCCGGACGCCGAACACACAGCTCTTATTTCCGCCGCACCGGTATTTGATTTATGATCATGTTTTTTGTACTTATATGTGTGCTGTCTTCCTGTTTCACTACCCTCCCCTGATGAAGCTCTTTGGAGCGACACGCGTTGGGTCGGGGTTCCTATTTTGACACTCCTATATGGCTGCCATCTTGCCTTGATTTAGGTGATATTCCTCTGGACCCTCTTGGGCTATTATTCCCTGGTTGATGCTTGTTTATTTCCTTGCTCTGCTTAGGCCCAGAATTTTGGGTTCTTAGGCAGATCTGCAGTGCTAGACTTTGTCCTTTTGCCTGTTTTTGCCTTGGTGACCGGCATTGTTATCCATATTTATACCACATTATTGGGCTCTTGACAGATTGCCGGCTCCAACAAAGGTTTATATTCTTGGGCTCTGTATAGACCTGTATTGCTATATGTATGGTTGGTTCTATGCATTTTATGTATCTGCTTTTTTCTTGTTATAGCATCATGTTATTGGGTCCCTGGAGTGAGTGTCCTGGTTTTATATGTTTTTATGAAATTTTGCACTGAATTATTCCTTAATAAATTCTTGATATATTTGTATATTATCCGGTGAGTTGAGTGCTCCTTCCTACCTCTTTCTCCTTCCCTAGCAAGGGAAGCAACACCCAGGGGGCTACTCCCCTCGCTCATTAGTATACGATATAGGATCTTCAGAAATACTTTTTCTAAAGATCTCTTTATCTATGCTAGTGTATACAGGGACGGTTAGGCAAGGATTAGCAATATACATCCAGAAGTGCTTGTGGTTTTGGGTGCATATTGCACCTGACAGGTTCCCTTTAACAAAAAGTAATTGCCCATTTTCTCCTGAATAGGAACCCATGTTCGCATTGCTCTCATACAGATAAGCTGCAGGCCAAAGTGTCAACCAGCGGCTTTTTCATACAGAACACAGGTGTCGTTGGGGTCACGGAATTCGCGACGCACATCCGGCCTCGTTAGCGACGTCGTTGCGTGTGAAATGCAGGAATGACCGTTAATGATCAAAAATACTCACCATATCGTTGATTGTTGAGACGTCGTTCTAATCTCAAATATCATTACTGCTGCAGGTACGATGATGTTGTTCGTCGTTCCTGCGGCAGCACACATCGCTATGTTTAACACCTCAGGAATGAGGAACAACACCGTACCTGCGGCCGCAGCCAATGAGGAAGGAATGAAGTGGGTGTGATGTTACGGCTGCTCCTCTCCGCCCCTCCACTTCTATTGGGCAGCCGCTTAGTGACGCCGCTGTGACGCCGCACGAACCGCCCTCTTAGAAAGGAGGCGATTCGCCGGCCACAGCGACGTCGCTAGGCAGGTAAGTATGTGTGACAGGTGTTAGCGATGTTGTGCGCCACGGGCAGCGATTTTGCACAACCAACGGGGGCGGGTGCTTTCACCAGTGACATCGCTAGTGATGTCGCTGTGTGTAAAGTGGCCTTTAGACTCCTCAGTGGCAACCAGATTGGTTTGTCAGTCTCTGCAAGGAGAAATGTTTTCCCCTTAGACCCCACTATAGCTTCTCATACAGCCAGATCAGATCTCACACTTTGCGCTGATGAGGGACAATCACCCTGAAATACTTTGTCTGCAAATTGAGCTTCTGATCTGGCATAAAACCTTAGGCGGGCTTTGCACGTTGCGACATCGCAAGCCGATGCTGCGATGTCGCACACGATAGTCCCTGTCGCAGGTATGATATCTTGTGATAGCTGGCGTAGCGAAAATTATCGCTACGCCAGCTTCACATGCACTCACCTGCCCTGCGACCGTCGCTCTGGCCGGCGACCGGTCTCCTTCCTAAGGGGGCGGGTCGTGCGGCATCATAGTGACGTCACACGGCAGGCGGCCAATAGCGGTGGAGGGGCGGAGATGAGCAGGATGTAAACATCCCGCCCACCTCCTTCCTTCCGCATAGCCGCCGGCGGCAGGTAAGGTGAAGTTCCTCGTTCCTGCGGCGTTATACACAGCGATGTGTGCAGCCGCAGGAGCGAGGAACAACACCGTACCTGTCGCTGCAGCATAATTATGAAAAAGTCGGAGCCTGCAACGATGATACGATAACGACGCTTTTGCGCTCGTTAATCGTATCATCTAGCATTTACACACTACGATCTCGAAAGTGACACCGGAAGTGCGTCACTTTCGATTTGACTCCACCGACATCGCATGTGCGATGTTGTAATGTGCAAAGCCGCCCTTAGTCATATGAAAAGGCTCGTTCAAGGGTCACTTTTGACTTTTAGGATTGCTACTTCCAATAGATGGCACTAGAGTTCGTCTCCTTCCACTCTGAAGAGATAATTAGTAAAATTGAGAATTTCTTCCCCAAGTACAGATATTCTTTAAAGTTGGCTAGAGAAGAGGCTTTATAGAATGCATTTTCCTATTTTATATCATAATTACTAGTTTTGTTATATCACATTCATGTTCTGGTTTTGTTAGACATTTCTTCATTGGGGGAGATAAATCCCATATATCATTTACAATAGTTAAAGTACAACAAGAGCCATTGTAAATTGATCCATGAATGATATTATAATTTAATCCTCTATGCTTTCTTTTCCCATATCATACCACACAAGCATCTGTTTCTATAGTAAGATCTTATAAAATATCACTCATCACCCAGTAAAAATAAACAAATAAATACAATCTGGGCATTTCTATAATAAAAGCGCCCACATTGTGAGAAAAGTACCTATGAGTGCACACGGACATCTGGCAGTAATACTCGCCATAAATAAATTCTCATATGATGTAAATGTCTGTGATTGAACTAGTACATTTTCTTTCCAAAAATCAGAGACTGAAGCCATGATTTATGAATGACTGGGAAGGTAATACAACCGGGGACTCAAAGGTCCAAATCCAGGCCATATTTTCCATGGATTAATCCAAGGAACAGCAGCCAAATTTACTGCTTCCAAACCGAGCAGTGTGATTAGGGATGAGTGGCGCTCACATGTTTCACATTGTCAAGGATTTGGCAATTATGCAATTTTTTACATTGACAAATGTTTTACAATGTAGAAGCAATTATGAAAAAAAGAAACCAATGGACGAGCAATTATTTTACCACGTTAAAGCACCTTTATGTAAATACAGATTGCTAATAGTAAGACAATAGAAAAAGAATACAGGTACACATATTAGTACAGTAGGTGTGCCCACACACGCTCATACAGCTATACAGTTATGGCCAAAAGTGTTGAAAGCGTTGGCACCCTTGAGTTTGTTGCAGAAAATGAAGTATTCCTTCCAAAAAATTATTGCAAATACCGTATACATTTTGTTATAAACATGTTTATTTCCTTTGTGCATATTGGATCAACACACAAAAAAAAGACAAATTGCACATAATTTCACACAAACCTCTCAAAGAGCCCGACAAAATTGTTGGCACCATTCCAAAATTGTGGTAAACAACTCTCTTTAAGCATGTGATACTCGTTCAAACTCACCTGTGGCAAGAAATAAGCAATAGGGCAATAGGAAAATGTAGCGCCCCTGAAGCCATCAGGAGCTACAAGGTACTGCATCCTCATCAGGATACAGGGTCTACACTCAGGGACCCAGAAGACCAGTGCCAGTAACAACAAAACATTCAATTCTAATCCCTGATTTTCCCCATTCCCAAGACTGGTGACAGACTAGGGTAGGACCCAGCAGATGGCCACCTTGGGGTGGAGCCGATCCAGTCCAATAGACGACAACCAGCGGAAAGGGGTAAGACAGTCAGTAGGTGGAAGTGAGAGGAGACGGACGTAACCGTACTAACAGGAGAGTGTAACGGTGACCTGAGGGCCCAGGCGTGTAGTTGCCAGTGGAGTACGGTGGAGTACTCCCAGAACCATAGCACCAACGGGGTACAGAGCCCTAGGTCAGGCAACTGCCCCAGGCAGACCTGACAAAATCTGCACAGTGAGGGGACCATCCAGGACCTCACTGACCATAAAGTTCAGGACACAGGAGCAACAGGAGAACCGGAGAACAGGACCTGAGAATCTGACCCCAAACGGTTCAAATTAACTGTTATATGGAAAGAGACTGAGAGACTACCAGGAGGGGACCCCCAGATGCTCCAAGCCACAGGGACCCACCGACCAGAGACAAGTGCAGGGGAAAGAAGTCACCAAGTCACCACACCAGCACTGAAACTAAGGGGACCAGCGGTAAAGACCAGCCTTCCTGGGGTTACCAGTTATCATCTTACTGTGAGTAAAGGAACCAATTACCCTGCAATCCCTGGTGTGGTCTACCTTCTTTCCGCACCCAACAACATCATCTATTCTCTGGGGCCTGGCCCTACTTGCGGAGGGCCCAACATCCAGGCTGCCATCAACACCAGCCCCAATAGTGAGAACTGTGCAGCGGCGGCTCCACTAAATAGCCGCAACCCGCAAGTGGCATCAAGACAAAAACTTTTATTTCAAATCCCCTGTAAATATTCTCCCTTTTAAAAGCGACTCCAGGGTCATGGAAGCAGGCAATGGCCACCCAGTAACATCTCCCCAGCAATACACCACCCGGGACTGAGTACCCTATAGCCCTGGGTGACACAAAAAGCACACTTGAAACTAGATAGGAAGGGGAGAAGTTGACTCAATCTTTGCATTGTGTGTCTGTTTGTGCCACGCTAAACATGGAGAATAGAAAGATGAGAAGAAAACTGTCTGAGATCTTGAGAACCAAAATTATTGATAAATATCAACAATCTCAAGATTAAAAGTCATGTTCAGAGATCTTGATGTTCCTTTGTACACAGTACGCAACATAAGCAAATCATTTACAATTTATGGCACTGTAGCTAATCTCAGTAGCTAATCTCCCTGTACATGGCCTGCAGAGAAAAATTTATGAAAGGTTGCAACGCAGGATAGTCCAGATGGAGAATAGCAGCCCCAATCAAGTTCCCAAAAAATTCAAGCTGTCCTGCAGGCTCAGGGTGCATTACTATCAGTGCTAACTATCCATCAACATTTGAATGAAATTACATGCTATGGCAGAAGACCCAGGAGAACGCCACTAATGACACAAAGACATAAAAAAGCTAAACTGCAGTTTGCCAAAATGTATGTAAGTAAGCCAAAAGCCTTCTGGGAAAGCATCTTTTCCACAGATAAGACCAAGATACAGCTTTTTGGTACAGCATATCAGTCTATTGTTTACTGAAAATGGAAGGAGGCCTACAAAGGAAAGAACAGAGTACCTACAGTCAAATATGGTGGAGGTTCAAAGATTTTTAAGGGTTGTTTTGCTGCTTCTGCCATTGGGCACCTTGACTGTTTGCAAGGCAACATGAAATCTGAAGATCACCAAAGAATTTGGTGTTGCAATATAGTGCCTAGTGTCAGAAAGGTCATGGGTGTTCCAGTAGGACAATGACCCTAAATAAACCTCAAGAAGCATCCAGAAATGAATGCAAACAAAGCGCTGGATAATTCTGACATGACAGCAATGAGTCTGGATCTAAATCTCATTGAACATCTGTGGAGAGATCTAAAAATTGCTGTTGGGAAAAGTTGCCTTCATATATGAGAGACCTGGAGCAGTTTGTAAAAGAAGAGTTGTCCAAAAATCAAGCTGAGTGGTGTAAGAGGACTTGCTGATAGTTATAGTAAGTGATTGATTGCAACCAAAAAGTGTGCAACCAAATATCAAGTTGAGGGTGCCAACAATTGTGTCCGGCCCATTTTGGAGGTTTTGTATGAAATTATGTCCTATTTGCCTTTTTTTTTTCAATTTTTTGTGTGTTGTTCTAATACATACAAATGAAATAAACATGTGTATAACAAAACATATGTAGGTACAATAATTTTCTGAAACAATTTCAAAGGTGCCAACACTTTCGGCCATGACTGTACAGTCATGCACACATGCACATAAACACTTGTACAATATTCACAGACAAATACATTTATAAAGTGTCCAAATAGCACATACATAAACCAGATAATTATTACATGGAGCACCCAGATCAATAGAACGGAAAGAGATAAGAAAAATAGTACTATATAGACCCCAGATTAATATCATACAACTTGCAGACAAAAATCACACTAATTACCGTACCTTCTGCCACCATATGGGGTCCATGTTTACTGTCCAGTTGGGTGATCGACAAACTGTTTTGTTGTATTGCAAGCTTCCTGGACAACTTGAATCTTTAGAAATGATACAAAAAAGCACAAACAAGTATTTTTAACATCATTGTACATAAAGTGGTATTCTGGATAAGAGATGTTCCACAACTTCACTGAGCTAGATCTTCTGAATCACGTAGCTTGGATCACTCCAGAGTGCCGCACCCCTGATTTATTCAGTTACCCCCTCATCTTTAAAGTTTAGATTGAATTTAATAAAGCAAAAGGCTTGCAAAGGCCGTGTTCTGCTTCCTGCTTAGAGCCCTTAATTCTTTTCCTAGATGACAAAATCATCTAGGAAAAGGTGATCTAGGTAAGAAATTTTGGGTCTCATGCTGACCGAAAGTGACATGACTTCTCGTCCTCAGAATGAGGCTACATAAGTTGGAGTACCGACTCGGGGGACGTCGTGTAACCAGTACACCATGGATTATGTCTGAGCTTCGTGATTTTTTAAATATAATAAACTGTTAATCTAGAAATAGTGCACGAGAATCTATATTCAAATAAACTGTGTTTTTTTTTTACTGTGTGTGTGTTTTGTTCATGTCACACTTACTGGATTAGAAATGGGGGTGTCTGATAGATGCCTCTCCATTACTAACCCTTAGGCTTGATGCCAGCTGACAATTCATAGCTGACATCAACCCACAAAAATATTACCCCAATTGCCAATGCATCAGGGCAATCAGGGACAGCTGATGTGCCAATTCTGGCGCAGCTGCAGGCTTTTATTTTTAGGTTGGGAAGGGCCAAATAACCATGTATCTTCCAAGCCTGATAACACCAGCCTACAACTATCTGCTACCTTGGATGGTTATTATAAACAGTGGGACTCCATGCCTTTATTTTAATAATTTACTTCTCAGTAATTATATGGGAGCTATAGATGTGTCCAGGCATCTCCCCATGCTGTTCTCATTAAATTTTAGTGCTGTTTCCATCTATTTCAGTGATTTTCCAGCCTCTAAATTCTCCAAGTTTATTTAGGGTGATTAGTCTTTATTCAGAAGAATTATAATGATACTGTTATTTTTAAAGGTAGCATTTCAGAATGTGCTGCAGAAGGCCGGAGAAGAGGGAAGTCTGCAGAGAAGAGCTGCGGCTGTGAAAAGTCATCATGGAGTCAAGTACTTAAATTTAAGATCCATTGACATTGGCCATTTCCATCCTTTAAACAACTACTGATATGAAGCCAATCATCAGTCACTTATTAGCCAGTTTAGGTAGGATGTGGTCTCACTTTCAAGTGCACTGAATGATCATTAACATGATCATCTTTTGCACATAGAAAAGCATTGTTCTCAACAGCACTTTTGCACACAGGGCAGTATGCTGCTGAAAACGATGATATTTAAAAGGAGTCTTTAACTCACAAAATACCAATAAATTTGCATACACATTTAAATAAGGGACGTAGCCCAGGCATATACAGTTTTAACTTTTTTTTTTATACATGTAATTGAGGGTGCTTCTTTGCACCCTTGGCGTGGCCTATGCTTTCGTGCACTGTTACACCCAAATTTTTCCATATTAAAGTCAGTCCCTTGTCTTAATTGACAGAAGTCCTTTGGTAAGAGCAAGTGCTGTCTAAAATCTCTTTGAACTGCTGCCCTTGTGCTCTGAAACTGGAGGAGCACAGTAGCATTTTAAAGGAAACCTGTCACGTCCCATTTGCGTTCTAACTTACAAGCAGGGTGATGTGTAACCCCTTCCTACCCATCCCTGTGTTGTAATAGTGCATAATATGAATGTTTAAAAATATGTTTTATTACTTATGTGTTCCATATGTAAATGAGCAGGGGCTCTAACTCCATGGGCGTCGCATCGACTTGTGGGCGTTTGCATGGTTTCTGTGGTATTACGCCCCTGTGGGCGTGATACCATGGATTTACAAGAGCGACGTCCCCATTGCTCCTTGAGATCCCACAGCCATACCAGTTACTTACCATTCCCGCAGCCTTCTTTCAGATGTGCAATGCGCATGCTCAGAAGACTCCTGCAGCTCCAGTCATGCGCTGTCTCGGCTGTTTACTTGCCGGCTTCAGATGCGCTCTGCGCATCACCAGAACCACGGGAGTCTTCTGAGCATGCGAGAAGCAAGCACCCGGATAAGAAGGCTGTGGGAATGGTAAGTGCACATGTGCGGGATCTCAAGGAGCAATGGGGACGTCGCTCATGTAAATCTAGGATATCAGCCAACAGGGGCATGATACCACGGAAAACATGCAAACGCCCATAGGGCAATGCAATACCTAGGGGGCTAGAGCCCCTACTCATTTACATACGGAACATACAGTGCCTACAAGTAGTATTCAACCCCCTGCAGATTTAGCAGGTTTACACATTCGGAATTAACTTGGCATTGTGACATTTGGACTGTAGATCAGCCTGGAAGTGTGAAATGCACTGCAGCAAAAAAGGATGTTATTTCTTTTTTTATTTTTTTTTTAAATTGTGAAAAGTTTATTCAGAGGGTCATTTATTATTCAACCCCTCAAACCACCAGAATTCTGTTTGGTTCCCCTAAAGTATTAAGAAGTATTTCAGGCAAAAAGAACAATGAGCTTCACATGTTTGGATTAATTATCTCTTTTTCCAGCCTTTTCTGACTAATTAAGACCCTCCCCAAACTTGTGAACAGTACTCATACTTGGTCAACATGGGAAAGACAAAGGAGCATTCCAAGGCCATCAGAGACAAGATCGTGGAGGGTCACAAGGCTGGCAAGGGGTACAAAACCCTTTCCAAGGAGTTGGGCCTACCTGTCTCCACTGTTGGGAGCATCATCCGGAAGTGGAAGGCTTATGGAACTACTGTTAGCCTTCCACGGCCTGGACAGCCTTTGAAAGTTTCCACCCGTGCCGAGGCCAGGCTTGTCCGAAGAGTCAAGGCTAACCCAAGGACAACAAGGAAGGAGCTCCGGGAAGATCTCATGGCAGTGGGGACATTGGTTTCAGTCAATACCATAAGTAACGTACTCCACCGCAATGGTCTCCATTCCAGACGAGCCCGTAAGGTACCTTTACTTTCAAAGCGTCATGTCAAGGCTCGTCTATAGTTTGCTCATGATCACTTGGAGGACTCTGAGACAGACTGGTTCAAGGTTCTCTAGTCTGATGAGACCAAGATCGAGATCTTTGGTGCCAACCACACACGTGACGTTTGGAGACTGGATGGCACTGCATACAACCCCAAGAATACCATCCCTACAGTCAAGCATGGTGGTGGCAGCATCATGCTGTGGGGCTGTTTCTCAGCCAAGGGACCTGGCCATCTGGTCCGCATCCATGGGAAGATGGATAGCACGGCCTACCTGGAGATTTTGGCCAAGAACCTCCGCTTCTCCATCAAGGATCTTAAGATGGGTCGTCATTTCATCTTCCAACAAGACGATGACCCAAAGTACACAGCCAAGAAAACCAAGGCCTGGTTCAAGAGAGAAAAAATCAAGGTGTGGCAGTGGCCTAGTCAGTCTCCTGACCTTAACCCAATTGAAAACTTGTGGAAGGAGCTCAAGATTAAAGTCCACATGAGACACCCAAAGAACCTAGATAACTTGGAGAAGATCTGCATGGAGGAGTGGGCCAAGATAACTCCAGAGACCTGTGCCGGCCTGATCAGGTCTTATAAAAGATGATTATTAGCTGTAATTGCAAACAAGGGTTATTCCACAAAATATTAAACCTAGGGGTTGAATAATAATTGACCCACACTTTTATGTTGAAAATTTATTAAAATTTAACTGAGCAACATAACTTGTTGGTTTGTAAGATTTATGCATCTGTTAATAAATCCTGCTCTTGTTTGAAGTTTGCAGGCTCTAACTTATTTGCATCTTATCAAACCTGCTAAATCTACAGGGGGTTGAAGACTACTTGTAGGCACTGTATAAGTAATAAAACATATTTTTATACATGCACATTACACACTATTACAACACAGGGATGGGTAGGAAGGGGTTACTAGGCCACACATCACCCTACTTGTAAAACCCATAAGGGACCTGACAGGTTCCCTTTAAGTATCAGTGTAGGTGCACACACAATGTGACTGCAGTTGTATTCAATTCCATGGTTGTTGCCTGTTTTTAACTGCAATTTCAATGTGAAGGAAAGGTGATGAAGTGAGCAGACAGCACATCACAATGCCTTGTCCCC
This sequence comes from Anomaloglossus baeobatrachus, assembly GCF_048569485.1. NCBI lineage: Eukaryota > Metazoa > Chordata > Amphibia > Anura > Aromobatidae > Anomaloglossus > Anomaloglossus baeobatrachus. Next base: position 888,709,019 of record NC_134353.1, on the reverse strand, counting down.
CTCATCACTGATACTACGCACTCTCTACTTCCATGTGCATCGAGTGACATCCGCAGACAGACAGTATCCAGGCGTTAGAACACGCTCACAGCCATATTGTGTGCACACCTGTACAGACACTTGGAGCGTGCTGCTGTACTCCTCCAGTCCAAATATTAGACCGTACTCACAACAAATAACTATCAAAAGAAGTGTGTGGCTTTAATTTTCAAATATTAGGTTGTAATGGTGCACCAAGGCTTAGGCCACACCAAGGGTGTTCAGAAGTATCCTCATTTTCATATTAAATAAATGTTGCTTTTTCAGCAAATATTACTCTAAACTCTACAGTATGTGCTTGGTATTAGTTTTGTATGAGCAACATCCCATAATTAAATGCTTATGCAGTCTAAATATCATTTTTGGGTGAGAGACGCCCTTTCAGTAGCCTTAAAAATCATCTCACCCAACGAATTAACGTTTTGCTAGTTCATCGAATGATTGACAGCCTATTTAGCTCCAAGCGGAATTCACCCAGATAATGCACCGATCACTTTTTTATGAATGTCTAAAGAAACCTCAAGCTGTTAAAAAAGCCCTCAAAAGAAAGAACAGTAATCATTTTTCACACTACGGTTAATAAGTTTATTCTTTTTAGTATTTCTTTAGCACTTTTTCAGGCGAGTTACAGAGTGCACATACCCTAAAGGGTACTTTGCACTCTGCAACATCGCTAGTGTGGCGCCCTGGACTAGCCAGGTCGTCACAGGTAACACACACACACACCCCCACTCCCCAGACAGTAACATTAGCCAAACACAAAACCCTTGTTGCCTCCCTCCAGGGTCTAATGTCCACACCAGGTGGGGAGGAGCCAGGCGGTTGGCCCCACCCACCGAGGAGTTCACAGGCCTGGAGGCGGGAAAAAGCAGGGGAGTAGTTTAGGAGGTTGAAGTGAGAGGAGTAAAGTGGAGAGTGTCTGGGTTTGTGGCCCAGGCACTGACAGCAAGGTTGGCAGACGGTGGTGGCAGTCTGCAGGAGTGGTGGATCAACGCGGAACCGTAGGACTGGGGTCGGGCGGTGGCCCGCCGGTACCGACCGGGGAGCGAAGTGAAGCTAGCACACACAGGCAGGGCCATCGGACCCCGACTATGCTTGGAGCCGCCGTCAACAGTCAATTCCGAGTCTGACAGGAACCCCAGGGGTTTCCTAACAACCAAAGACCCGTTAGAAGGCAACCGTCTGTACCGTGAGGGTATACAGCCACCGCCAACGGCTAGAGACCCAAGGGCCAGCGCCTGCGGGCAAAACGGGCTCCATACACCGGGGAGCGGACTACCGTTGGGGACCCATCGTAGTCAAGACAGTACACAAAGGTGCAGGGAAAGACAGCCGCCATCACCTATCCGGGGAGAGAGACACTGCAGCCGGCTGCGGGACCCGTCCATCCAGCCGTTTGGTTTACCGGAGACTTTGTGCATCAATTGCTGAGTGAGTACACCCATGCCATCCAGCACCGCGCCGCGCTGTCCCTGCAACCCTGCACCTCACCGACCCTGCCTCCCCATCTCACCACCGGGCCCCGGGACCACCAACCGCTACCCACGGAGAGGGAAAACAACATCCCAGCTGCTCCCTACCATCGCTCCCGGGATCCTCGTCATCAGCAGTGGTTGTGCCCACCTTCACCACAACCCGTGGGTGGCGTCACGGATGAAATCCCCAAACAAACCACCCCCTTTTCACTCACGGCTCGAGCCACCGAACAGCAGCAGCAGCGCCGGACCCGAGCGTTAGCGAGCGCAGCGCCCCACCGCCCGCAACAACTTGGCGTCACGAACAGGATAGAACCGATCTACTTACCAGTAGAAGTGCGCCTTGTGATCCCCGCCGGCGACGTCCGGCCAAAAATTTTGAAGCGTCGCCATCTTTGGCGCGAAGATTTCCCGCTCGAGTGTCTTCCCCGAGCAGGGAAGGCGCGAAAAGTGAAGCCCCGCCCCCAAAGCCGAAGTGCTAAAGGGAACCATGGGGGGGCGGGTGAAAAACCTGCCTAATGTAGCCGAGGCCATAAAAGCAGGGACGGCAGGACTCTGCAAACATTTGGTTCCTGGAACGCTGCTGCGCAAGATGTCCCGTCCGTCCGGCACCGCTGAAACCCAGAGTCCACGCCAGGAACAGCGGCATGGGTGGAGGTCCGGACCGCGCGGATGTGCAGCCGCCAGCAGGCCCAAGTGCAGTCCCTCATGGAAGAATGGATGGCCGACATGGCGGAAGTGGCGGCGACCGTGCAGAGACGCGAGGTGGAGATGGAGTTGGAGGAGCGGGTAGGTGACCCACGCCCCTGTGTCCCCGAGGGACCGGTCGCTGCGGTTGAGGGGCCCGGTCTACGCCCGCTCACCCTGATGCCTCCCCCGCTACCCGCTTCTGTTGCTGCTGCCCCGCCACTAGGCCTGCTACCCCCACCACCGGTAGCGGAGTTCTGGCCATCCGCCCTGGAGGACCAGCCTGCCAGTAATGTCCGCAGACGACCCGCACCGCTACCATGGAAGATCTAGCGGGAGGTGCCTGTCCACGAAGAAGAGCCGTCGGCACCAGAAGTGGCCGCACCTAAGCCCGTGCCGGCTCCGGTAGTCCGTCCGGTCCAGAAAGAGGCGGAGGTCCAGCCGGTGAGGACCCCTGTTCCCATACCGCAAACCTCGGCTGAGGCCGCGCCGGGTCGTTGCTGTGAGGCAGCACCCCAGGCCATGTCACCGTGGGACCTTCCAAACAGGGCACCAGTTGTGGGCAGCATGAAGGAAGTCCCGCGGGGCCCGACCCGTGCGCGGGGGCATGCAGACGCCCCTTATAGGGACAGGGAGCCGACCCCGCTGGGCCGGGAAATTGCCGAGAGGGAGCCACAAAGAGGCGAAGTGGTGGCCCGCACCATCCGCGAGAAGGACAACCTCTGCCATGCTACATTCCGGATACGGGGCCAGGTGTATGAAGGACAGGTCAGAAGGTTTGACCCCCACCGGGGGTATGGCTTTATTTATGAGCCGGGCCTGGAGGCCGAGAGGTTCGTGGCTCGCCGTGACGTGCATGCCCATTTGCCAACGGGCCACCCAGGCCGGGACCTGCTGCCAGGCGACCTCGTGTCCTATACCCATCACTGCGGGGAGAGGGGCTGGTTTGCCCTCGATGTAAAGGTGAGGGAAGGCCGTAGCTTCCAGGCGGAGTCCCAGTCCCTTTCTCCACCTTGCCAGCAGGATGTCGAGGTGGAGCAGGTCTATGAGAAAGTTGACCTGAAGTAATGGGCAGCGTTCCACCGTTGCACCCTGTTGTCCCCCGTTGGGACCCTCAGCAAGATGAACACTAATCAAACCGAAAAATCATCTGATTACTGTCCGAGAAGAGAACCATCCCTGTTGGGACTGGAGTTGTCCTTGTTCCGTTAACACCCCCCCATATCCACATGAGAAACTCCTCATGAACATGGTCGAGAACTAGCAGGCCACCCACGAACTGGTGGGTTTGTAAATAGTGTTGTGGGATGGATACCGGTTCCGCCTCCGGAGAGGCAGATTGGAGGAAGGGCCCACAGCAGAGCAGGCTGGGGCCCAGCCACCACCAGGACCGGTGGCCATCCTCCGAGGGTCAGGGGTCCCCCTTGGACGTGGGGTCGCCTGAAGTGACAGCCAGGTGCGAGTTACCGTACCCATTCCCGCTCGGGCAGCCTGAACTTGGACTGGGGTCAAGGGGTGCTGCCCACTTCTTAGGGGCAGCATCAGGGCTAGGTTGCTTGGGTGGGAGAGCGGAAGACATCCGTCCGTCCGTCCATCCGTCAGTATTAAAAATGTTTATATGTGCAACGTTAAAGTGACCAGAAGAATGCTTATGTTTTAAATGTTTACCGTTTACATGTTATTTATATTTTTACAGTTTGGAAAAATAAAATCGGTGATGGACGGGCAGCCCACGGACGGTCTGCATTTCACCAAGGGGGAATGTGGCGCCCTGGACTAGCCAGGTCGTCACAGGTAACACACACACACACCCACCCCCCAGACAGTAACATTAGGCAAACACAAAACCCTTGTTGCCTCCCTCCAGGGTCTGATGTCCACACCAGGTGGGGCGAAGCCAGGCGGTTGGCCCCACCCACCGAGGAGTTCACAGGCCTGGAGGCGGGAAAAAGCAGGGGAGTAGTTTAGGAGGTTGACGTGAGAGGAGTAAAGTGGAGAGTGTCTGGGTTTGTGGCCCAGACACTGACAGCAAGGTTGGCAGACGGTGGTGGCCGTCTGCAGGAGTGGTGGATCAACGCGGAACCGTAGGACCGGGGTCGGGCGGTTGCCTGCCGGTACCGACCGGGGAGCGAAGTGAAGCTAGCACACACAGGCAGGGCCATCGGACCCCGACTATGCTTGGAGCCGCCGTCAACAGTCAAATCCGAGTCTGACAGGAACCCCAGGGGTTTCCTAACAACCAAAGACCCGTTAGAAGGCAACCGTCTGCACCGTGAGGGTATACAGCCACCGCCAACGGCTAGAGACCCAAGGGCCAGCGCCTGCGGGCAAAACGGGCTCCTCTGGCATCCATACACCGGGGAGCGGACTACCGTTGGGGACCCATCGTAGTCAAGACAGTACACAAAGGTGCAGGGAAAGACAGCCGCCATCACCTGTCCGGGGAGAGAGACACTGCAGCCGGCTGCGGAACCCGTCCATCCAGCCGTTTGGTTTACCGGAGACTTTGTGCATCAATTGCTGAGTGAGTACACCCGTGCCATCCGGCACCGCGCTGAGCTGCCCCTGCAACCCTGCACCTCACCGACCCTGCCTCCCCATCTCACCACTGGGCCCCGGGACCACCAACCCCTACCCACGGAGGGGGAAAACGCTCCCGGGATCCCTGTCATCAGCAGCGGTGGTGCCCATCTTCACCACAACCCGTGGGTGGTGTCACGGACTAAATCCCCAAGCAAACCACCCCCTTTTCACTCACGGGCGAGGAGCGCCGCTCGAGTCCCCGGAACCGGCCCACCGCTCGAGCCACCGAGCAGCAGCAGCAGCGCCGGACCCGAGTGTTAGTGAGCGCAGCGCCCCGCTGCCCGCGACACTAGCAATTGCTAGCGATATCGGGCGCGATAGCACCCGCCCCCATCGTATGTGTGACATTTGGTGATCGCTGCCATAGCGAACATTATCGCTACGACAGCGTCACACACACATACCTGTGCAGCGACGTCGCTGTGACCGCCGAACAATCCCTCCTTCAAGGGGGAGGTGCGTTCGGCGTCACAACGACTTCACCGCGACGTCACTAAGCGGCCATCAAATAGAAGTGGAGGGGCGGAGATGAGCGGGACGTAACATCGCGCCCACCTCCTTCCTTCCGCATTGCCGGTGGATGCAGGTAAGGAGATGTTTGTCGTTCCTGTGGTGTCACACATAGCGATGTGTGCTGCCGCAGGAACGACAAACAACATCATACCTACAGCAGCAACAATGTTAAGGAAAGGAGCGACGTGTCAACGATCACCGTTTTTGGACGATTTTTTGATCGTTGATCGTTGCTCCTTGGTCTCACACGCTACGATGACGCTACCGGCGCTGGATGTGCGTCACTAACAACGTGACCCCAACGATATATTATCGGTAGCGATGTCGCAGCGTGTAAAGCACCCTTTAGTCTGAATGATCAGTAGAGGGTGTGATCACTTAAAGTGCCTAGGGCACTCCAAATATGACCCTGGGCACAGTATATGTTTTTGGTCATTTACCAAATAAACTTTGTTAGTTGTGCCCTGAAGGTAATTTTTTTCCCCCGGAGTGTCCTAAAACTATAAAGGTAGAACACACTGGGCTAGAACCATCCACTTTAGGCCCGTTTCACACGTCAGTGAAAAACACAGACATTTTTCACTGGCGTGTAAAACACGCACATGTCCCTGTGTGTGCCGTGAATCTCGGCACACGTGGGTTGTCTAAGTGCAATCCGAGCTCCGTTCTCCGTGGCCCGTGATTGCACTTAGAAATCAACTCACCTGCGCCCGCTCCCGCTCTCCGTGGTGCTGAATCCTCCCGCGGTGCAGCATCCGGCCGGCGCTGACCCCTGCAGCAGCTGCTTCCGGGTCGGCTGTGTCGCGCATAATGAATATGCGCGACAGTAATCAGCCAGCTTAGAAGCAGCAGGGAGAACGGGCTGCAGAGAGCTGCTGAGGGCTGCTGAAGCCGGGTGAGTTAAAATGTTTATTATTTTAAATGCACGTTTTTTTCTGGCACGTGTCTCACGGATCACACCACTGCGTGGTCCGTGGAACATCAGTGATGCCAGAAAAAAATGGACATGTCTCCGTGAAGCAATCACGCACACGTGGGTACGCCGCACAGAGACACGTGCAGTGAAAAATCACTGACGTGTGAGCAGGCCCATTCATTATAATGGGTCTGCGTATGTCAGTGATTCTGGTACGTTTAAAAAAAAGCACAAACGTACCAGAATCACTGACGTGTGAAAAAGGCCTTAAAGTGAACCTGTCAGATGCAATAATCCCCCAGATCTACGAGACGTTCCCTGCCTAACTGTCCCTGTATCTAGTAGCATAGATAAAGAGATCTTTAGAAAAAGTATTTCTAAAGATCCTTTATAATATGCTAATGAGTGCAGGGATTAGTCACAAAGGCGCTAGTTCCCTCGGCTAGTTGGCCTCCTTAGCATGCCAGCATGCCCCTGTGGGCGTGCTAACATGCTAATGAATGCACAGCACTCATTTCTTCTGCCACTGCTGGTTTTCGGATCAGTGCACATGATCCGAAGTCCCAGACTTCCAGTCATGCGCACTATGAAGCCGGGTGTACGCGTCCCGGCTTCAAACTGGTGTAGTGTGCATGACCAGAAGTCCAGGGACGTTGTGATCTTGTGCACTGAGCCGAAAACCAGCGGTGGTCTCAGAGGTGAGCGTGACCCTGCCTCTGATGCTGCACATCCATTAGCATGTTAGTACGCCCACAGGGGTGTGCTTACATGCTAAGGGGGCCGACTAGCCAAGGGAAATAATGCCCAAGTGACTAGTCCTTGCACTCATTAGCGTATCATAAAGAATCTTTAGAAATAGTTTTTCTAAAGATCTCTTTATCTATGCTACTATATACAGGGACCGTTAGACAGGGATTATAAATATGTACCCAGAACTGCTCATGGTTCTGGGCGCTTATTGCAGCTGACAGGTTCACTTTAAAGTTGGCACCACTATTTATAGAAATAAAATAGAGAAAAGTCGGCTTAATTTTGATTGTAAATGGAACAGAAATTGTCATCATTTATCTCAGACCCCATCTATAATGGGTCTCATAATCGTCTGTCCCTATTTTAGACACCAGTCAATTTTACAGTTAGTTAATTGACCATTTAATGTGGAAAGGATCTATAGGATTTAGAGGAAGTCCATATGAAAATGGGAACCTTCACAATGCACCTGGGTAATGTATTCATTATTATTCCTTTCATGAATACAAATATCATAATGTAAGTAACACAATAGGTAGAGTACAAAAGGATGAGTTTGGTGGTTGGAGCAAGGTTTAGGTAACCAATCATTTTAGCAGCCCGGCCGGCCTTGAACCCCCTATTTTGTTTACTTGTTTCTTTAACCTTTCTGTAATTGATAAATGATGTAACCGCTGTAATGAATGGGCCAGCTGCACTATATCGGTCACATATGAAGGACGTGTTTGGTATTCAATATGGGGCTAAAATGTACAGAAAGTATTTTTTGCATAAAGGAATTCATTCTTATCATGCGATGGGACACTAATGCAGGACTATCGCTTACTCAGATGTCTCTAGTAAAAGCTGATTGTGAGTGTTTGATTGATACAATTCTAAACAAAGATTTCGACTGAAAACTTTTAAGCAACCTTCTGCACATTTTTCATCCCCGTACTGTCTCTCCGCACACAGAGGAGATAGCATTTACATGGCTAAAATTTTTTGAAAAAGACATATTCGATTAAGATATACTCAATTTAAAGAAGCAAAAGTCCAACATTCACATCCAGAGCTAATACAACTGATGGAATAACACCGGAGGAGTCAATTATAGCATTTGTAGTAAGGAGAGGGGCACGAGTGCATTATAAATTATTATGAATCAAGTAACGACTAACCTTAGTAGGGATTAAATGTCTCATTAAAAGGTTTTGAGAAAAATTGTACTACGATAGCTTGAAAACTCTGGAGCCAAATATTAAATTCTCTCTCCCCAACAATGGCTCATAGGGTATAGTAATTATTGGGAACCTTGGAATGCCTGTAACCTGTGCATTTAATTAGTGAACAAACACGTTTTACATCTCTGGTGTTGTCCTTTCTGCAGATGCCCTATGAGCTGAAAATCTTGTCCCTCAATGTCCCTCAATTCACTAACAAGCCTTTTAGATGACCTACTGAGTATATGTACGGTCAAAAATGTAATGTTATGCATAATCAAGTTTAAAATGTTTGCAAAATTAGAATATGACACGTGATACATTGCTATTAGTGTTTAGCACACTGATGGAGATGATCTTATGATATTCCAATTCATTGACTTTGTTGACTTGTCCTCCAAGTCGATTTGGGGTAAATAAACTTGCATGAATCTCAATACTGGAAAGCTTGTAATTACTAGGAAAAAAACATGTGGGGGAGAGGAGAGACAGAAAAAAAGAACCCTGCTGACCTTAAGAGCTTACCATTTAAAGGGAACCTATCACCTGATTTGGCCTCTATAAGTTGCGGCCACCACCAGTGAACCCTTATATACAGCATTCTAATATGCTGTATATAAGAAATCAGGCCGCTTTGCATAGCATAAAAAATAGTTTTATAATATGAGCCTAAGGGGTGGTCTGGTCGGATGGGTGTCGCTGATCTCAGGACTGGCGTCTCCTCTCTGCTGTGATCGCTGTCCTCCCTCTTTTATGCCCAGTGTGGATGAGACGATCTATGTCTTGCACACCAGCCGGGATTGTGATCCTTTGCAGGTGCACTGTAATCTGCCCTGTTCAGGACAGATCAAAGTATTGTAGTGCGCATGTGCGCAACAGGGCACTGTATGGCAATGTGTTTACCATGACTTCCCCACTGTTACGATTTGGGGTTCGGTTATGCCTCAAACTGGTCTGGTCCCATCATTGATTCCTACATTGGGGTCGGTTAACTCTGCAGCACCCCCTGGCCATCGCTTGAGGCATCAGGTGGCTAGAGTTTTGTACCATCATGAGCCTAAGTGCTCATGCAAACCATACTGAGCATGTGCGTGATGTCATGGATGACAAGGCGGTCACTGATTGGTCATCAGTGACATCAGCGATGAAGTGGCAGCCGCTGATTGGTCATCATGATGTCAGCAATGACGTGGCAGCTCCTGTATGGTTGCAGCCGATGCCATTACCACATGCAATGCGGCCTGGTCCAGGGTGGCGGCTATAAAAGGTCTGTAGCTTCGCCCATCGGCGTGCAAGCATCATTATACATGCTGACAGCCTCGGCTGTATTCACGGCTGTCAGAGTGAGTCGGTTCCAGTGCCATTGTAGTCGGCAGTGCTTGTGGCAGACTTGTGTTTCTATGTTGGAGTGATTCTGAATTTAGGGCAGGCACCGATACCAGGTATTCGTATCTGGGTACAAGCTGTGTCTCGGCATGGTGAGGGTTTAGGGTCCTTCCAGACAAGTTGTGCCCCCTAGGCCCACGCCACGTCTGCAGTGGCAGATTTGTGTGTATGTGTGTGCCAGCTTGGGGTACCCAGTGACGCTAACTGGGTGACCTTCACGGTCTGACGTGCCCCTGTACGCACATGACCGGCTCAGTGGTTACATTCCAGGTTTCCCAGTGACGCTAACTGGGCTACCTTTTGGTTTTGTCGTGTTCCTACACACGTGACCGTTATAGGTTCCGTTCTCATTTGGTTTTGTCGTGTTCCTACACATGTGACCATTACTGGTGCCCCTGTGAGGTTAACAGGGACACGTTACACATAGGAGTATGCCTTACAAACATCTCCTTCGTTTCTGTTGGGGTTTCCTGAGTTGCTGTTATTGTCCTCCTGTCCTTTGTGGCTTTAACACCTGCCCGGCGGACATGGGGCAACGATTGATTCCCTATTATTTTTATAATCAATCGGCCCCTTCGTAACACCCACCCTGTCTCCAGCTCTCCAGGTCCACACAGTCTGTGCCTGGTGTCCAGTTGGTGCAGAGAGTGTGCATCTTGCTGCACCTTTTTTCTTGCCATTCATGGTCCCCCACCATCTGACTTTGCAAATTGCACCATAGGAGCACTGAGAGATCACGGGCTTCAATAGTATACAGTGACAAGCAAAAGCGTAAAAATGTTTGGAACTTTTGACTTTCAGGCTCCCTATCTCACCATCCACTACAGCTTTGAGCATGAGACTACCTGTATTTTATAGACAATCATCCTGGATAGCTCATATATAAATTTGACTTGCATCTATTTAGCATATGATTAGTTATGCAGATTCTTGTCATGTCACTGCATTGTTACTGTTTTGCTCATGCTGTTTGAGTTTATTCTTTCTTCCTGTATACTATAAATTACAACCTGTTCTCACATTCCCTAACAGCTCAGTGTGTTATTAGGTTGATTTCAAGCAAAAGGTCACTGGTAAAAATCAAGGAGCAGCCATGAAGAAGATTTGCCAAGAAAAGAAAAACAGAATCATCCAGTTCATTGATAGTGGTCTCTCGGCCAAAAAATTGGGAAACTGCATCATGTGAGAGACATGACAGTTGTAAGAATACAAAATTAAGTCTGTCCATCCATTCAAAAGCTAAGAGGTGGACGTCCAGGCAAAATATCAGAGTCAACAAGTCGTTGGAGGTGGGCGGGATGTTTACATCCTGCTCATCTCCGCCCCTCCGCTTCTATTGAGCGACCGCTGTATGACGTCGCTGTGATGCCGAACATCTCTCCCCCTTCAGGGAGAGGATGTTCGCCGCCCACAGCGATGTCGCTCAGCAGGTAAGTCCGTGTGACGGGGGTTTCACGACTTTGTGCGACACGGGCAGCGATTTACTCGTGACGCACAAACAACGGGGCGGGTAAGATCGATCGTGAAATCACACAATCGGTCGACTCGTGTAAAGCAGGCTTAAGTCTCAGAATGAACAAAGACCTTGGGCACCTAACGCCTAGCAACCAAGCACCTGGAGTGGCGGACAGGTGGTGCAGGAGAGTCAGCCGACACCACTGCAGGAGATGAGGATCTGACAGGAGTGGTTTGAGGCTCAGGAGAACCCTGTACCATAACATATTTGTAATTTTTAATTTTGCTAAGTTCACGGTTGTTTTCTTGAGATTAAATCATCATTACACCAATAGAGGATCTCCCAGAGTGGTGTAATTTACAAAATTTGGTCATTTAAGTGGGTTTCTGCTTATCTGGCACTTAAGGGCTCTGCAAATGGAGTCCACAAACTATTCAAGGAAAATCTGTGCTCCAAAAGTGAAATGGTGCTTGTCACAAACCACCGGGGGGGGTCACTCAGAAATCCCCCGCGCTGGCTACCAGTACGTCACAATCGGGGGGTAACAAGTGGGGGTCACCCCTCCTTTATACCTCCCGACCGACAGACAGAGCACGTGACGCGCTCTCTAGCGCCCCTCTTATAGTCAGGCCAATTATGGAATTGCCCGACAATAAGCAAGGAGGCCGCTATACTACTTATGCCGATTATTGAAGGGTCCCCGGTGAGAGTAGGGTATATATTCCCCCGACCTCCGCGGGCGGAATATATAAAACCTCCCCGAATCTCACTGGCCTCCCCACAATAATCCTTGGCACAAACTCGCTGCCACCAACCGATTTACGGTAACTATTAGCCGAACACACAGACGTGGGATTCAAGATCGAGATAACAGAACAGCCCAAGATTAATTATATAATTTAATCAGCCTAAAGCACACTAGAAACTACAATATATACAATAGGGAATCTACAGAATATACATATGTCAGAGTACAGTTACAGATAAAGCATGGTTTACAAACAGGTATGCAATTCAATCAGTTACCTTGTGCGTCTGGCCACAGGGGGGCGCTGTAGACCAGGTTTCCAGGAACTCCCACAGATGTTTCCTACACGTGACCCCCAGCGAAAGAACCCTGGAAAATGGCCGAAGTAGGGTTATCAACCTGGGCAAATCCAGGTCCCCTCCTACCTTAGTGACCTCAGAGGGAGCACTGCTCCACCCCTGGCTGGAGTTATGGACAATCCACAACATGGAATATGGGCCATAACTTTGCCTGGGAGCGTCGTAGGCGGACGCCGACGCTCTCATTGTGACAGCTATGAATTTAGCTACAGAATGAGAGGACTCATGACTCGTCTACTAGTTCCACATTGGCTGATATCACGCCTGGGGTATTTCCCAAGCTCCCGCTCCCATAAAAAGGGTGTGCCAGCATCGTCCGCATGCGGAGACACCATTTTTATGGTTGCCATATTTATCGGAAATATGGCTTGCGAGATATGAACCATTTTTTACTGGAGTCGTTCTGTCTGGATACTTCCAAGTTTGCTAATTAGATAGCAGCTCCTACCACAGGGTCACGGCAGGGAGTCCTCCTGTGTCCATTGTTCCCACATCATCTCATCTCCATATCACAGGAGATGGCCATGGAGGTGTAACACCTTCACAGATGCTGGACATTGAGAACAAGAAGGGAGGGGGGCACTGCCAGGGAGTGATGAGCGATTATGACTGGAAGTCATAATTCATCTTCATATCCCGGGATTTGCCTCACACCTCCCCCCTTTTGAGGGCGCTAGGGGGCAGCACACTCCGGTGTTCCCCCGTGCGCCCGTCCGCGACCTCTCCTTGTCGGGACAGCCCGTCTGCGTTACCGTGGTCACGGCCCCTTTTGTGGCGAATGGTGAAGTTGTATTGCTGGAGCGCAAGGCTCCATCGCAACAATCGCCCATTCGTCCCAGAGACGGTGTGCAACCAGCTGAGGGGATTGTGGTCCGTCTCCACGATGAAGTGGCGCCCGTATAGATAGGGTTGCAGACGCTGCAGGGCCCACACTATGGCCAGGCACTCCTTCTCCATCGTGGAATAGGCCACTTCCCTTGGTAACAGCTTCCTGCTCAGGTACAAGACTGGGTGCTCTTGGCTCGCAGAGTCCACCTGGCTGAGCACCGCACCGAGGCCGAAGTCACTGGCGTCGGTCTGTACTACAAACGGCCGCGTGAAGTCGGCTGCCTGTAGCACGGGCGGGCTGGACAGGGCGTCCTTTAGGGCCTGGAAGGCTGTCTCGCAGTCCATTGTCCAATCGACTGCAGAGGGCAGCTTCTTCTTGGTGAGGTCCGTCAAGGGCTTTGCCAGGCTACTATAGCGTGGAACAAACCTCCTATAGTACCCGGCGGTCCCCAAGAAGGACATCACCTGCTTCTTGGTCCTGGGGGTGGGCCAGGATGCGATGGCCTCCACTTTCTCAGGCTCAGGCTTCAGTGTTCTCCCGCCTACCCGGTGACCGAGGTACTGGACCTCGCTCATGGCCAGCTGACACTTTCCCGGCTTGATGGTCAAACCTGCCCGGTGGATCCGCCTGAGCACCTGTGCTAGATGCTCTAGGTGGTCCTCCCAGGTGGGACTGAAGACGGCAATGTCATCCAGGTACGCGGCCGCGTACCCTTCAAGTCCCTTGAGCAGGGTGTTGACCATCCGCTGGAAAGTGGCAGGGGCATTCCTCATCCCGAATGGCATCACCGTGGACTCGTATAGTCCAAATGGGGTAATAAAGGCAGAGCGTTCCCTGGCCTTGCGAGTCAGGGGGATCTGCCAATATCCCCGGCTCAGGTCCATGATGGTCAGGTACTGAGCCCCGGCCAACTGATCGAGCAGGTCATCGATGCGTGGCATTGGGTACGCATCGGCGACCGTGACAGCATTGAGCCCCCTGTAGTCCACGCAGAACCGAGTGGTTCGGTCCTTCTTAGGGACGAGGACTACAGGCGAGGCCCAAGCGCTGTTGGATGCCTGGATCACCCCCAGCTTCAGCATCTCGTCAATCTCCTGGCGCATGTGTTGCTGCACCTCCAGGGAGACCCGATATGCTGAACGCCGGATCGGGGGATGATCCCCAGTGTCCACGTGATGGACAGCCAAGTCAGTCCTTCCGGGCTGGTTGGTAAACAACCCCCGGAAGGGGAGGAGGGTGGCCCACAGCTGGGACCGTTGGTCCTCCAAGAGCTGGTGGCCAACCTCCACATCCTCAATGGATCCGCCTGCCCTAACCTGGGCTAGCATATCCAAGAGGGTTTCCGCTTCTCCCTCCTCGGGCAGGTTGCACACGGGGAGCGCACATGCCTCCCGCTCATGATGTGCCTTCATCATGTTCACATGGAAGGGCTTCCGCCTTCCACGGGCAGGGTCCAGGGTGACCAGGTACGTCACAGGGTTGAGCTGCTGGTACACGAGGTATGGGCCTTCCCAGGCTGCCTGAAGCTTGTCCTGTGGTACGGGGACCAGTACCCACACCTTTTGACCCACTTGGTAGGTCCTCTCACAAGCGTTCTGGTCGTACCAACGCTTCTGATCGGCCTGGGCTTGAGCCATATTGTCGTGTACCAGTTGCGTCAAGGCCTGCATTTTGTCCCGGAAGCGCATGACATACTCGATAACCGACACTCCAGGGGTGGCCAAATCCCCTTCCCAAGCCTCCTTCACCAGAGCCAGGGGGCCCCGCACACGTCGCCCGTACAGGAGCTCAAACGGTGAGAATCCTGTTGAGGCCTGTGGAACCTCCCGGTAAGCAAATAACAGGTGTGGGAGATACCGCTCCCAGTCACGCCCATGGGAGTCGACCAACATCTTAAGCATCTGCTTTAAGGTGCCATTAAACCGCTCGCACAGGCCATTAGTCTGTGGATGGTACGGGCTGGCCACCAGATGTCGCACCTGGACTTGCTTACAGAGGGCCTCCATCAGCTGGGACATGAATTGGGTCCCCCGGTCAGTGAGCATTTCCTGGGGAAAACCCACTCGGGAGAAAATCTCCAGCAATGCGGTGGCCACCTTGTCAGCCCGAATGGACGACAAGGCCACTGCTTCTGGGTACCGGGTGGCATAGTCCACTACCGTCAGTATGAAGCGTTTCCCGGAGCTGCTGGGGATGGCCAGCGGGCCGACCAGATCCACAGCCACCCTCCTGAAAGGCTCATCGATGATGGGCAGAGATACCAGTGGGGCTTTGGGGTGTGGCCCCGCCTTCCCCACTCTCTGACAGGTTTCACACGAACGGCAGTAGGCAGCCACATCGGCCCCCATTTTTGGCCAGTAGAAATGCTGGTTTAACCTGGCCTTGGTCTTAGCGATCCCTAGGTGTCCGGCCATCGGAATCTCATGTGCGATCCGCAACAACTCCGTCCGGAACGGATAGGGTACCACCAACTGTCGGTCCCTGGGCCACGCCTCCGGTGAACCCTGCTGGACCGTGGCCCGGTACAGCCGTCCTTGGTCCCAGACCACTCGCTCCGGGTCCGAGTCCGAGGGAGGCTGTGCCGCCTGCTCCTTAAGAGCTTTCAGGCTGTCGTCAGCTTCTAACGCTGCCTGAAACCCCTGACTAGATGTGGCCAGAATCGACGAGACTGTCACATCTTCGGTCAGTACCCCGGGACCTGTGTCCTGGCCTCTGCCTGACTCGGCTGCCACTTGGTCAGAAGGGGAAGAGCTATCGGACCTCCGGGAGGCCCCTTGGCTTCCAGCACTCCCACTGCGGGTGACAGCGGCCACAGCCGCTGCGACCGTGGGTCGTGCCTGCTCCTCCTCCGTTCCTGACCAAGTCGCCGGTTCAGGCAGACCTACCTGGCTTCCTGACACCCCGGTTGTGGGGGAACCATGCACCGAGATCTTACCTGGGAGCACTTCCGCTCCTGGACCGGCCCCAATCTCACCTGCCTGTTCCCCTCCTGCAGCAACAGAACCCCGCGGTGAAATCTCTGGGGACCCCACATTTGCTGTGGTAGCCCCCACCCCACACACTGGTCCTCCCCCTGCAGCACCCTGCTCTCTGCTTATCCCTGCAGAGGGCAACAGATCCCAGCTCACTGGCTGGTTACTTGTAGAGGCATTGTCACACCTTTCTCTGACCCCCTCCCCTGTCACAGCTGCAGCTGAGTGTGTGTCTATGGTGTCTATGCAAGCAGAAATATCAGAGTTCACTCCCTCCTCCCTTACATCATTCATAGATAACACATTAACATTGTTAGGAGTCATGTCAGTACGGGCTGAAGGTTCAGCCCTTGGTGGGGGCCCAAACTGGGAGGTTATCTGCCCCAAATCTGTCCCAAGTAGCACGTTTGCAGGGATCCGATCAGTTACCCCCACCTCTCTCACCCCTCGCCCTGCGCCCCAGTCCACATAAATGTCAGCAACAGGCAGCGCCGGGTCAATGCCTCCAATCCCGGAGACAGCGAGGGTTTTTCCAGGGATCAAGTCTTGGGGGGACACCATCTCAGGCCGCACCAGAGTCACCTCCGAGGCGCTGTCTCGCAGTCCTATGGTCACAGACTGGCCGACGGTGACAGGTTGGAAGCTGTCCAGGGACCTACCACCACCCCCACCCACACAATACACCTTGGGCGGCCCTTGGGACGGGGACGGAGCCGGGGCCTTGGGACGCTGAGGGCACATGGCCTTGAAGTGTCCAGGTAGGTTGCACTGGTGGCACCGTCTTGGTTCTGCCACGGGCCTGGAGAGGGGAGTTGAGGGGGACACCCCCTGCAGTCTAGGGGCAGGTGGGGCAGTCGCAGAGTTCATCTTACCCCCTCTCCAGGTGCTGCTGGTGGCTGCTCTCCTGGCCTCAGGAGCCCGATTGTTGGTGTAGTCATCGGCCAGGGCAGCTGTAGCCGTGGATCCCTTTGGCTTCTGGTCTCGGATGAACTGGCGGAGATCCTCAGGGCAGTTCCACAAGAGTTGCTCCGTGATGAACAAGTCCAGGATCTCCGGTCCGGTGGAAAGCTGCAGGCCTTGGGTCCAGTGGTCGGCAGCTCGGGCAAGTGCCCGCCTGTGGTCAGCCCAGGAGTCCTTTGGTCCCTTCTGTAGGCTCCGGAACTTCTTGCGGTAGGACTCTGGGGTGAGGTTGTACTGTTGGATCAGGGCCCGCTTGATGGTGTCGTAGCCCTGATCTGCCTCAGTAGGCAAGTCCCCAAGGATTTCCAGGGCCTTACCCCTTAAACGGGGGGTCAGGTATTTGGCCCACTGGTCCTTGTCCAGATGGTGCTGCAAGCAAGTCCGTTCAAAAGCAGTCAGGAAAGAGTCCAAGTCTCCATCCTTCTCCAGCACTGGGAAGTCCTCAACACGGACCTTTGGAAGTTTGGTGTCTTGAAGGTCACGTGTGGCTGATGAGGGCCGGAGCTGAGCTAGCTGCAGCTGGTAGTCACGCTCTGCCTGTTGCTGTCGCTCTTCACGTGCTGCTTGCCGCTCCGCAGCCTCACGCACTGCTTGCCGCTCCGCAGCCTCAGCGTCACGCGCTGCCTGCCGCTCTGCCCTGCGCTCTGCCAGGAGTTCCTTGTAGCCCTCCTGGTCTCCAGCCTGGAGAAGGGCCATAGCCATTTGAAGAAGGCTATCCGAGCCTCCCCGGCTCGGTGGAATGGCACGTGGTGATCTGCGGCCCGCTGCGGAGCCTGGTGATTCACTGTCCATTTCAGAGCGGAGGACTGGCATCTGGCTCGTTGAGGACCCTTGGGCGAGCTCCTCCTCATCTTGTCCAGCAGTGCCAGGTTGTGCAATGTCCTCTGCAGAGCTGTTCTCTGGCGTCGGGCTCTTGGAGGGCTCGTGGACAACCTCCTCATCGTCTCTGGCCTGAGCATCGGCCATTCCTTTGGCTTTGCTCCTGGTGCTCTGAGCCATTGTTGCAGACTTTGGTCACTGACACAGAACTGACACCTGATGCCTCCACACACCTTACAGTATCTGCACTCTGACACTCTAGTGTTGAGCTAGTCTGAAGACCCCAGCAGCCACAGCTGCTGCAGGCAGTCTTTAGTGTCTGGGAGTATGGGTCTCACACTCACACACACTATTATCTCGATCCCACCGCTATGCCACCAATATGTCACAAACCACCGGGGGGGGTCACTCAGAAATCCCCCGCGCCGACAGACAGAGCACGTGACGCGCTCTCTAGCGCCCCTCTTATAGTCAGGCCAATTATGGAATTGCCCGACAATAAGCAAGGAGGCCGCTATACTACTTATGCCGATTATTGAAGGGTCCCCGGTGAGAGTAGGGTATATATTCCCCCGACCTCCGCGGGCGGAATATATAAAACCTCCCCGAATCTCACTGGCCTCCCCACAATAATCCTTTGCACAAACTCGCTGCCACCAACCGATTTACGGTAACTATTAGCCGAACACACAGACGTGGGATTCAAGATCGAGATAACAGAACAGCCCAAGATTAATTATATAATTTAATCAGCCTAAAGCACACTAGAAACTACAATATATACAATAGGGAATCTACAGAATATACATATGTCAGAGTACAGTTACAGATAAAGCATGGTTTACAAACAGTTATGCAATTCAATCAGTTACCTTGTGCGTCTGGCCACAGGGGGGCGCTGTAGACCAGGTTTCCAGGAACTCCCACAGATGTTTCCTACACATGACCCCCAGCGAAAGAACCCTGGAAAATGGCCGAAGTAGGGTTATCAACCTGGGCAAATCCAGGTCCCCTCCTACCTTAGTGACCTCAGAGGGAGCACTGCTCCACCCCTGGCTGGAGTTATGGACAATCCACAACATGGAATATGGGCCATAACTTTGCCTGGGAGCGTCGTAGGCGGACGCCGACGCTCTCATTGTGACAGCTATGAATTTAGCTACAGAATGAGAGGACTCATGACTCGTCTACTAGTTCCACATTGGCTGATATCACGCCTGGGGTATTTCCCAAGCTCCCGCTCCCATAAAAAGGGTGTGCCAGCATCGTCCGCATGCGGAGACACCATTTTTATGGTTGCCATATTTATCGGAAATATGGCTTGCGAGATATGAACCATTTTTTACTAGAGTCGTTCTGTCTGGATACTTCCAAGCTTTCTTATTAGATAGCAGCTCCTACCACAGGGTCACGGCAGGGAGTCCTCCTGTGTCCATTGTTCCCACATCATCTCATCTCCATATCACAGGAGATGGCCATGGAGGTGTAACACCTTCACAGATGCTGGACATTGAGAACAAGAAGGGAGGGGGGCACTGCCAGGGAGTGATGAGCGATTATGACTGGAAGTCATAATTCATCTTCATATCCCGGGATTTGCCTCACAGTGCTCCTTCCCTTCCGAACCCTGCCGTGCTTCCAGACAGCACAGTATAGTCACATTTGGAATATTGCCACGTTCAGGAAAAATTGTTTAACACATTAGGGCACCTTTTATTTTGCCAAAAAACATTGTTAAAATTGGAAATCTTGGGTAAAAACAACATTTTGTGATAAAATGTACTTCTTTTTTCTTCCCCGCCTAACACTATAACAATTTGTGACATTCCTGTAGTACCAATATGCTTACTGCACCCCTAGAAGCTGTATTTTTTCATTTTCATGACTCAATGTTATAAAATTCTGTAAAGCATCTGGGAGTTCAAGGTGCTCACTAAATATCTACCTAGATCCTTGAGGAGTCTAGTTTCCAAAATGGGGGTCACTTGTGGGGGCTTTCACTGTTTAGGCACCTCAGGGGCTCTGCAAACGTGACATGGTGTCTGCTATCCATTCCAGACAATTTTGCGCTCTAAAATTCAAATGGCGCTCCTTCCCTTCCAAGCCCTACCGTGCACCCAATTAGTAGCTTTTCACCACATATTGGGAATCCGTGTAGAAATTACACAACAAATTGTCAGTGCATTTTCTCTTGTTAACCTTGTGATAAAGCAAAATTTGGTGCTTTTAATTTTTTCCTTACACATTGCTTTGGGTAATACACTTTCACTTTATTTCTATGCTGTAACCCTTGGATGACACTTGTCAGCTTTTTGTTATGTACTTGCACTTTATTTCTATACTGTACATTTTTAACCCTTGGTTGACACTTATCAGCTCTGTATAATGCACTTTATTTCTGTCATTATGGCTTAAACCAATGCAGTTTGCTCTTGTTGTGCAATATGTATTCTGTCTCATTGGAGAATTATATCTACTTGTATATCTAGTATCCGGACTGTGTTTCTTTGCTTGCATCAATTCTTCATTACCATGCACTTGCACATTATTTTAATAACATTCCATAATTGATTACGCATATTTAGTTTTTTTAGAGAGTATCTGGATTACCAATGAGGAATTGTTTTTCTGTTACATTTCCCCTTATCATTTTTCTATTTTTATGGTTTTAACTTGATGGAATACATAAATATAATTATTGTCATTCGTGGTCTTCTTCTTTGTAGGATTCCATTGCTATTTTTCTGTGCCAACTTATAGATTGTACAATCTTTTAACCCTTGTAACAGAAAAAAAATATTGAAAAAATTGTGCTGATGTAAAGTAGACATGTGGTAAATGTAATGTATTAACTATTTTGTGTTATATACGCTCTAGTTTAAGGGCATACAAATTCAATATTTGAAAATTGCAAACTTTTAGAGAAATTTCCCATATTTTCACAAATACATGCAAAATATATCTTACATTTACCACTTACATGAAGTACCATTTTTTTTGATTAGAAGACACACTTTTCATCCTAAACATTTGGGAAGAAAATGAGGGGTGCGTCTTATAAGCCGAATATAGCTTACCAGATGGTGATGGAGAATGGTCACAGAAGACAGGGGCAATGTTGCAGGCTGTGCGCTGCAGGCGGTGCTGCAAGTGGTGAAGCAGGGGCCATCCTGAAAATGTCGGTGGTGCAGGCTTCAAATAATGGCGTGTGCACAGATAGAGCTCTCTCCTTAAAATCTCATCTGTGCACGCACTGCCTCCGGTTCATTGATCTCCCAGCAGTAGACTTAAGGAAAATGGTTACTCACAAGGAAGTTATCAATACTCAAAAAAAAGCTTCTTTACGGTGGTCTTTAAAGCGTCACTAAATGTATCCCTTCAAGCACTTCAAAAGACCATATTATAATACAAAATATTCCATCTTTATTAACATGATTAAAAAACATGTACACAAAGGACACAAAGACATGATAAAAAACTTTTTTGAACAAAGGTGTAGAAAGAGGAGTCTATCAAAAAGGCATGATTTTAACAATTTCATTCATAGTACCATTTAGTATGTTGAAACCATCGTTTATCCTCCCCTGTATACTGGGGTGAGTTTGTGCAAAAGGGTCTACGTACAATTCTCCTTGCATAAAATCTATAGGTAATAGTAATGAAATTTTATACTGAAAATAGCAAGTGAAGTAAACCTCATATGATGCATAAAAAATCTGCATGTAAATACAATTCAAAATACTCTGGTTTATAAGCAAAATGCATTTGTCCCATTACATATAGGTCTATCATTCATGTTTTGCAAAAGAGCACTGTAAAGTGGACACAGCAATAAAGTATGTTGCAAAGATTTCAGATCTCACAGGAGGGGAGATCCGATAGCATTTCACAAGCCAGCATTTCAAGGTCCATGTGGACAAAACATGCAGAGAGATGGTATAGTTACCTAATGGATAGAGCCTCCCTCACACCACTCCAACGATCGTTTCACGTATCTTCGTCAGGGAGTGACGAAGATACGTGAAACGATCGTTGGAGTGGTGTGAGGGAGGCTCTATCCATTAGGTAACTATACCATCTCTCTGCATGTTTTGTCCACATGGACCTTGAAATGCTGGCTTGTGAAATGCTATCGGATCTCCCCTCCTGTGAGATCTGAAATCTTTGCAACATACTTTATTGCTGTGTCCACTTTACAGTGCTCTTTTGCAAAACATGAATGATAGACCTATATGTAATGGGACAAATGCATTTTGCTTATAAACCAGAGTATTTTGAATTGTATTTACATGCAGATTTTTTATGCATCATATGAGGTTTACTTCACTTGCTATTTTCAGTATAAAATTTCATTACTATTACCTATAGATTTTATGCAAGGAGAATTGTACGTAGACCCTTTTGCACAAACTCACCCCAGTATACAGGGGAGGATAAACGATGGTTTCAACATACTAAATGGTACTATGAATGAAATTGTTAAAATCATGCCTTTTTGATAGACTCCTCTTTCTACACCTTTGTTCAAAAAAGTTTTTTATCATGTCTTTGTGTCCTTTGTGTACATGTTTTTTAATTAAGGAAAATGGTGCCTGGAGGTGGAGCATGTGCAGATGAACCTGTAACTAAATCTGCGCATGAGCCAACTGCGGTTGTCATTTCTTTGAAGCCTGCACTGCTGACAGTTTCTGGATGTTCCTACCTCATAGTGTCCGCAGAGAGCATCTGGGACACCCGCCGCACCGCCCACAGCATTGCCCTACTCCATCACTGCCCCTGCTTCCTATGACCTCGATCCACCACTGCTGCCACCTCCTCGGTAAGACATTACCGGATTATAAGATGGACCCCATATTTTTTACCTTTCCCCTCTAAATTCGGTGTGTGTCTTATAAAAAGAAAATTATGGTACAATATTTCACAAAAAACTATCTCAGAATCAGTGGAATCCGTTGAAGAGTTCCAGATTTATTAGGCATAAAGTGACACTGGTCAGAAATTAAAAAATTGGCCTTGTCATGAAGAGACAACAGCCTTGGGTGTGAAAGGGTTAAAGGTTGCTTCCCTTTATGTCGAACCATTTAATGAGCCTTGCCATGACCAGGGATAAATGCCAAGACAAACTCAACCAACTCTAGTCATATTACAAGGTTAATTAAAGGGTCATACACTGACGTATAGGGAAATAGCTTTGTATAGGCGGTACTTTGTGAGATTTTCTCTTGTTCTGCAAGAAAGCTAGTTTGCCTATTTTTCTCCCATAGACTGTAAAGGGGGCTTTACACGCTACGATATCGTTAATGATTTATTGTCGGGGTCACGTTGTTTGTGACGCACATCCGGCGTCATTAACGATATCGCAGTGTGTGACACTTATGTGTGACCTAAATTAATCACAAAAGTGGCCAAAATCGTTTGCCGCGGAGAGGTCGTCTTAAAAAAAAAATAGTTTTCTTCTAATTAGCGATGTTGTTCGTCGTTCCTGCGGCAGCACACATCGCTGTGTGACACCGCAGGAGCGACGAACATCTCCTTACCTGCCTCCACCGGCTATGCGGAAGGAAGGAGGTGGGCGGGATGTTTATGTCCCGCTCATCTCCGCCCCTCCGCTTCTATTGGACGGCTGCCGTGTGACGTCGCTGTGACGCTGCATGTCCCGCCCCCTTAGAAAGGAGGCGGATCGCCGGCCGAGCGACGTCGCAGGACAGGTAAGTCCGTGTGACGAGGGTAAGCAAGGTTGTGCGCGATGGGCAGCGATTTGCCCGTGTCGCACAACCGACGGGGTGGTTACGATCGCTTGCGATCTCGCTAGCAAGATCGCAGCGTGTAAAGCCCGCTTAAGACTTCATACTCAGCAGGCCACTTTAGAGGATCATTACTTCCCCATGTTGCCTAAAGGGTGTCACACTCAACAGCTAGACTATGCTCCATACTGATGACCCCAAATAGGATGTAGATGACTTACTGACTTGGCTTTTATTTTTGGTCATCCTTTAGGGTTCATTAAAGGGTTGGATATTGGTCTATAATGCTATCTTTTTTAGAAAGTCCTTTTTTGTTCTCCTAGGTAAAAAAAATTACTTTGCTACAACTATTTTAAAGTTCTAGCCTCGTATGTCTGCACCTTTAATAAAAATACATGTTTTTGTGGTGTATTCGTGGTCATTTTTTTCACATTTTTTTTCAAATACTTTTTATGACCAATCTGAAAGCGGCCTCTAATGGCTGCAATAGCCTTCGAATGTCGTATCTTCATGTTTCTGCCACAAATCAGGAATGGGGACAATGAAAGAATAATATCCCATTGTATATGAACTTTGCTCAAGGATTTTTAGCACTAAGTCATTCCAACAAAAAGTTTCTGATTAGTCCACTCATGAGTTAGCAGTACTTTGCAAATGAGGGGCCAAACTTCACAAGGACGCTTAGAGCAGTTTTGCCTTGAAATCAGACACCATCGCTAATGCGCTGCAATCTCTGAGACAAAGGTGTTATTTACCGTAGTGTTGTTCTAACGCAGGATAAATACAAGGTTAATCTTTAAATGCTTCTAGTGCGTATCCTACGTAGTGTCGTTATACAATGGCTGGCCAAGTTTTCTGAGTGAAGCACATGGTTATGGAGTTGTCAGGGCACTTTTTGCGCTCATCAGTAATTGAGAGCTACTTTCAGTACTTATGTGTAAATTGCAATGTTAGCATAGACTGTTGAAAACACATATCACTGATTTATCTAGAACGGCGAGAGCAGGGACAAAATCACTTTCATTGAGCATATTTAAATGTCCCTAGCTGAAAGCGGTGACATTAATGAGCTACAAGGTTTAAAACCCCTCTTTTGCTCAAAATTGTTTGTTGTGATACAGTGCAAAGAATTGAAAATATGTCTTTCTTCTTTGTGATACCCCTTCCAATGACCACTCTTGGAAAAAAAATCAAGATTTTGTAATCTGCCGGAAAATGTTTATGCTATATATGTCTATATCTGATGAGAATTGCAGCCTGTTGTGTGGGGGTTTAGCAATTTGCAATAACAGTGTTAAATTTCATGAACTCTTGGTGTATTTAGTAAATTTCCAAGAAGGGTAAAGCAAGTTTCAAAATTCATGGTCTGAATATAGACCTTGATGTTTGGATTGGTGATGGATCTCCAGAACTTCGAAGCTTTAAATATGCCGATTCTCACCCGAGCTTATTTCACACATCCCACAGTCACGTTCTTTTTTTTAACGGCCTTCTTCTTGATCTCAAGCCAAGATGACTTGATAGGTGAACTAACTGTAGTAGGATAGGTCCACCAGAGGGTTCTCTGCTGTTGCTTTGATTTTATCAAGCCATCGGGTTGCTGGTGTTCCTCTTCACCTTGCTCCTTCTATTCATCCAACCATGATGTCTGTCTGCAGTGATTGCTCTCTTTTTATAATGTGTCCAAGGTAGAAAACTTGGCATAGAAAAATAAAAGGACTAAGAAAGAGGAGAAGAGGGCACCGCAGCAAATAATCAGGATCAATCCAAATAACACACTAGAAAATTGGCATAAACAAGGCAGAAAACTTGTAGCTTGGTAATCTTTGCTTCGAGTGGCTTGATTGGCTTGATTTGTTTAAAAATGTATTTGTCTGTTTTTCTTGCCATCCATGGTATTTATAACATTTTTCTCCAGCATCATATTCTGAAGGTGTTGACTCTTCTGTCTTTTTTCTTTATCATCCAGGTTTTGCATTTGAATGTTACCACAGAAAGACCAAACTATGTAAGAGGAATGTCTGAATGTTATCACAGAAAAGACCAAATTATGTAAGAGCCGTGTCTTCTTCACCAGTGAAATGTTCCTGCATTTAAAGATACAGTCTAAGGATGGACAAATCAGGACATGGGCAACAAGGTAGCTAGTGCTTTTTTTACTGACCCTTTTAAAACTTAGCAATCTATTCTGATCAAAAGTGTTTCACTGGCTTTTAAAATTTTCCTTTTTTGTGTTAAATGCATAAAATTGTCTTTTTCTTGTGGTAATTTGTCCCCTGATTCCAAATCTACTCTCAGAATGTTTCTATTGGGCAGGTATTTTGAGTAACACACTTCTTTGAATATTTAGCTGCAGACGCATCCCTTTTTATTCCCCAACTATAGTCTGTGAGAATTGTTGGGCTTCATTTCCCTATATAATAGCCTTTAAGTAACTAAATGTCTTGATGAAACTGCTCCCCATGCTCATCACTGACATCTTCAAGGCTATCGGAAAAAAATAAATAAAATGGAGTCAATGAAGCATTCCAATTCTTTGTAGTATTGTAATAACAGTCACAAGATGTATAGAGTTTGGTGTTGTGGTTGCCAAGGAAGGTCACCACTACATTTCTGAATGACTCTCATGCCGGTTCTTCAGTCTTGCTTAGTTTTGTGTCAAAATCACTGTCTTTCATCGTTTCCCTTATTAGTGGCACCACACTTCCTTGTTCTTGTCCTTGCTGATTTGTGAAAACCCTCAACTTGACAAAGTTCTTCTTTACCTAAGTCTTATGTGGAATAGCAGAAGGAAGAATTTTTCTGGAGCCACCAGAGGCAGATGCAGGACATTCTTTCTTCCAGAAGTCAAACTGTTTCTTTCTTTTTTACAAAAACAAATAACAAACTCAACACATGGTCAGCAGAGATATCAGAAACACCAAGCCAGTATGCAAGTCCAACCGATCACCAATTTTCTCCATCTGTGATTTGAATTCTTACAAAAAACTGTTGAAGAATATTATAAAGCACTAGTTTAGAAACATAACTTAAGGAGGGAGGGTGGGAAAGATGCAATCAGATTCCAAGGTACTTAGGGGAAGACGGATGGATCCTACAACACAACATATACAGTACATATGGGAAGGCAGCCAGATCCTATAGGCTACAAAGCTAAAGAGGAAGAGAAAAGTCCTTTGATTTAAACAGGGAAAACCAATCAAGGAATATGGGTCAAACTTGATGTATATCAAGAGTATTTGCTCCACAGTCTTAGACACAGAATTTAACCCTATGAGAGTCCACCACAAAACTTTGTATAGCCAAGCTACCACCCAAGCACCAAGGCTCTTACCTTCAGGTCACCACAAATATAACACTTGTAGTTTTCTTAACTTTTTTGACAATAGACGACACATATTTTCATATGTTTCTTTCAGACTTACTGCATAAGCAAGAGGAACAGATTAATTTTTGTTGCTATTATGCAGAAGTATTGTTCTCAAACAGTTTTTTGCAGAGTCTGAAACAAGCCTCCATTCTTGACTTTTGTGTTCTTGTCCCATTTCATCTAGCAGAGACTTCGATTTGTATCAGTAAACTAGGTCCCCTTCCATTGAGAATAAGTGTTTAAGCTCTTGCTGCCTAAGGCAAAAAGAGCATATTTTTGTCCCCTATTCCAGCAAGTGCCAACCATTGAGACATGAAGCCAAAAGCTCCACCTAACGTTTTAATAGGTTGGGAGCACAAACTAAATCATTTAGATCAACCTGGTTTAGTTTGTGAGGCTCCGCAGACTCATGGCTTAATAAATCAGGATCTTCTAGGGAAGATTTTTCTTCAGCCAAATCAGGGTCTGAATCTTCTTCTAGATCCAAGGTCCAAGATGTTGGTGGTGTGGGGACTGGCAGCTCTGAGCTATGTGAGGCCGGCCTAATTGCGAGAGAATTGAGAGAATGTTTGGATATTTCACTGAATTGCTTGTTTTATCGATTATTCCAGCAATCTTTGTCACACAAAAATCGCAATCACTAGAATGGCCTCTTGGCTTCCTCCAAAACATTGGAATAGCAAATTCCATGTGCCATGGCTTACCATTGAGTCAACTTGTGATAGGTAAGTGTAACACAAAATTAGCAACAAATATGAGGGCCCAAAGTTTGTCCTGATCTATAATTTTGTACTGAAAATATAGGAAATAACTTTTCTTCACCAACGGCATAGTGCTTCTTTTCCGTAATTTTAAAGTCACTACCCCACATATATAAGAAAAGATGTTGAGGTAATTTACACAACTGTGTGAAATGTGTAACAGACTGTCCTAAAACACAAGAACAAGATCAGAATTAAAATTTAATTTGTTGTAATAACAGTTTGAATTAAAGGAAAACTTAGCAATAGAAATACAACTGATATTCACGAAGGACAGTGAGATAATGGAGCGTTTTGGTTTGTAACTCTTGAAACCCCAAATGCGCAAACTCCTAAGTTTAGTCATCCTTGGGACAAACCTGCATCTGTGTGTGATATCGAAGTATGAAAACAACCCGACTACATAAGAACAGTGCAAAGTTATAACAATCCCAGCATCTAAAAAGCAAAAGTAATTTATGAAGGTACAATGTAATTCTAGATTTATTGGCAAAAACAAAATTGCCCAATAGAAAGATTTTGATTGCAGATGCAGAATCAGCTCACAAAAAATCCTTTAATAACCATGAGTACACATTTAACAAACTGTTGGTCAGGGAATAGTAGTAATGGGTGAGTGTCCTCGGCACTGAATGGTACTCGATCGAGCATCCTGGTGCTCGAGACGCTCAATTTTCAATTGAGCATTCTGGTACTCGGGTGCCATGCTCGAGTCCCTGCCTTGCATGTTTTGTGGCTTATATTCAACCAGTAAACATTGGGGGATTGACTGCCAATCACTGTAATGCCATTGCAATTTTGGCTACTGGCATTACTGTGATTGACCTGCTGCATAGCGTCATTGGGTTTATGTAAGAACCAGTGATGTCATGCTCGGTGCACTGTACCTGGAAATAATGTAGGCAGAACTTCTGCTGGAGAAAGGATAGTGTATTAGAGTGACTCTAGCTTTACAGACCTGTTGCTGTTATGTAAAAAATATATTCAATTGTAGGGCAAGCTGGTGAAGAAGGAATATTGTATTAGAAGCATGTAGGTAGGGATTCTAGCCTTACAGACCTGTCTGCTGCTACACTAACACAAACGTCTTTTTTCAGTGCAAATTCAAGCATATTTTATTTTCTAATAAAACTTCTTTGAGCTGCAATTAGTGTAGGGCTAGCTGTTGGAGAAGGGATAGTGTACTGCGGGCATTTAGGCATTGATTCTAGCCTTACATACCTTGCTGCTGGTAAGTTAACCCAAATGTCCTTTTCAGGGCTCATTCAAATTGATTCCATTCTCTAATTATACTGCTCTTAGCTGCAATTAGTGTAAGGAGAGCTGCTGGAGAATGGATAGTGTAGAAGAGTAACTCTAGCCTTAAGACTAGAGTTGAGCGCGGTTCGAGGTTCGTGGTTCTCCAGTTCGTGGCTCGAGTGATTTTGGGGGCTGTTCTAGATCGAACTAGAACTCGAGCTTTTTTGCAAAAGCTCGATAGTTCTAGATACGTTCGAGAACGGTTCTAGCAGCAAAAAGCAGGGCTTTTTACAGCTACAGTGTGCAGGAGCCATCGCTGGCAGCCTGCCAGAAGCTGGTAACCAAGATAAACATTGGGTATCCAACCAAAGCGCTTTGGTTAGTAACCCGATGTTTATCCTAGTTACGTGCAGGAAGCCCACACTTCCCCGCTCAGCTCGCTCCACCCCCTCCTGCCCGCGGCATGTACACACGTACACACACACACACACACACTCTGCACACATGGCCCCGCTCGGCTTACCTGCGGTGATGAAGTCCCGCCATCCCGACCTCAGCGCTGTCAATGTCCTCCATGGCCGCCGCTTGTCACATCACCTTCTCTCGCTTCCGACCCGAGACTGACTAGCGGTGACGTCACGGGCCTCTCTCGATACTTGGCTGTGAAGGCGGCGGTCATTAATCTCAGTGACAGGTGCTGTCGGCAGTGCAGGAGATCAGCGCAGGTAATGTACCTCGCTGACAGAAGCACTTGTCATGCCCTGCAGTGACCTGGGCTGACCTATTAATGTTAGCTCAGGTCACTGCACTGCTCTCCCAGCCAATGGGGAACATTCTGCTCTTCATTGACTGGGACAGTGTGGATCGTCATGGCAACCCCTTGGATTACACCAGACCTGGATTTGTTTTTCTTTCTAATAAATTGGTTAAAGAGGGAATGTTTTGGGGAGTGTTTTTTCAAATAAAAATGTGTTTGTCGTCTATTTTTTTTATTACTGACTGGGTTGGTGATGTCGGGTATCTGATAGACGCCTGACCTCACCAACCCCAGGGCTTGATGCCAGGTGACATTACACATCTGGTATTAACCCCATATATTACCCCGTTTGCCACCGCACCAGGGCGCAGGATGAGCTGGGGCGAAGCACCAGGATTGGCGCATCTAATGGATGCGCCACTTCTGGGGTGGCTGCGGCCTGCTATTTTTAGGCTGGGGAGAGTCCAATAACCATGGACCTCCCTAGTCTGAGAATATCAGGCCCCAGCTGTCTGCTTTACCTTGGCTGGTGATCCAATTTTGGGGGGACCCCCTACGTGTTTTTTTTAATTATTTATTTAATTTAAAATAACAGCGTGGGGTGCCCTCAGTTTTGGATTACCAGCCAAGGTGAGGTTGCCAGCTGTGGTCTGCAGGCTGCAGCCGTCTGCTTTACCCTAGCTGGCTACAAAACTAGGGGGAACCCTACGTCATTTTTTTTTTCATTTTTTTGGTTAAATACAAAGCTAAGCACCCCTTAGTGCCACATGAAAGGCACCAAAGGGTGCAAAATTACAAAATGCAGGAGAGTGGGACATTATGTGTCTTTCTGCCATTATAATGACAGAAAAGACTGATATGAAGTGCACAAGCACAGGAAAATCACCAGAGCGCTCTACGCTGTGAAAACCAGTAGAAAATGGCACTGGAGGGAACATGTGACCGCCTCATGTAGGATGAAGCTATGGATCCCGGGTAAAATTTATGTATTTACCCTCCTTCAGTTTTTTTGCAGTACACAAAAAAACCGGAAGGCACACGGATGACAAACAGATGACATATGGACCGTCTACGGAACGGAAACGAATGCCACACGGATGCACCCGTGAAAAAAAACGGACTGTTTTTTGCAGACCGCAAAAATGGATCAGTCGTGTTAATGTAGCCTTATTCTGATCTGCCGTTTATAAACAGCAGGCAGAAATAAGTGAATAACGCCCCCCAGCGTCAGAAAATCTCCGGGGTTTCAGGGCTAGCTGAGACCCTGGAGATCATGATTCAGGACGGTTTTTCCGGTCCCCGCTCACGTGATCACAGGTATACACCGTACACCGATGATCACGTTACAGTAAATGACAGCGCCGGTAAAAAATTATTTATCTCCCATCTGGCATGAACAAACACTTTTTCTCCACTTCTTCTCCACTTCACTTCTTTTCCACTTCTTCTCCACTTCTCCACTTCTTCTCCACTTTTTCTCCACTTTTTCTCCACTTTTTCTCCACTTTTTCTCCACTTCTTCTCCACTTCTTCTCCACTTTTTCTCCACTTTTTCCTCCACTTTTTCTCCATTTTTTCTCCACCTTTTCTCCACTTTTTCTCCACTTTTTCGCCACTTTTTCTCCACTTTTTCTACATTTTTTTCTCCACTTTTTCTCCACTTTTTCTCCTCTTTTTCTCCACTTTTTCTACATTTTTTCTCCACTTTTTCTCCATTTTTTCTCTACTTCTTCTCCACTTTTTCTCCACCTTTTCTCCACTTTTTCTCCATTTTTTCTCCACTTTTTCTACATTTTTTTCTCCACTTTTTCTCCACTTTTTCCTCCACTTTTTCTCCATTTTTTCTCCACTTTTTCTCCACGTTTTCTCCACTTTTCTCCATTTTTTCTCCACTTTTTCTACATTTTTTTCTCCACTTTTTTTCCATTTTTTCTCCACTTTTTCTCCATTTTTTCTCCACTTTTTCTCCACTTTTTTTCAACTTTTTCTCCATTTTTTCTCCACTTTTTCTCCACTTTTTCTCCACCTTTTCTCCACTTTTTCTCCATTTTTTCTCCACTTTTTCTCCACTTTTTCTCCACTTTTTCTCCACTTTTTCTCCACTTTTTCTCCATTTTTTTCTCCATTTTTTTCTCCACTTTTTCTCCACTTTTTCTCCACTTCTTCTCCACTTCCTCTCCACTTTTTCTCCACCTTTTCTCCACTTTTTCTACATTTTTTTCTCCACTTTTTCTACATTTTTTTCTCCACTTTTTCTCTACTTTTTCTAAATTTTTTTCTCCCATTTTTTTCTCCATTTTTCTCCACTTTTTCTCCACTTTTTCTCCGTTCTTTTTCTATGGTCGGTCTACCCATTAGCTCTGCCATGCATACTGTAGCTCTACACCTACTGCACATGTTACTTTATGATTGACATCTCTTTCGTACCAGAGCTGTCTAAGCCTACTCTGACCCCATATTTGTCATTACTATATTGTCCTTGTACTGTATTATGACATTTGTATCATGTGTTTCATTTCTTGCTGTGTTGCAATTTTTTTGCTGCATCCCAATTGTACCTCTACATTGTTCGAGTTTATGTTATTGTTCTCTCACTCTTATGTGATACTGATTATTGTCATTTTTCATGATTACATGCAGATAAGTCCAATCTGACGAAGGCTCAGGCCGAAACGTCATTTGTAACTTGTTTTGGACAAAAACATATATGCTTATGAAAAAAATTTTTTTCTTAATACGGACCAATAAAGAGTTATTTTGCATTACTATCCGTTGTGACTTACTGACTTAATCTGGGAGATTTAGAGTGCCGAGGTTACTCACTAATTTTATCTATTATTACCTCTGAGCACCTATATACCAGTGAGCAGAGCTTCCTCTACAGTAGTTCTCCTGATTAGGCATGCCCTTACCTCATGAGCAGGGCATTGCAACTTTGGTAGCAACCATTACGACATGGACTCTGCTGCTGTGGACCCGGGGAGAGTGAGTGCAGATTCATTGCACCCACACTCCTCACATGAAGGGTCCGCACTCCTAGAAAATGGGGGATACGTTCCCTGAGTGTCTCCCCCCCATATTCTAGACGGTCCAGAGTCGTCGTGGGACCCCTTTATTTTTTTTCTTACAATAAATTGGTGAAAGAGGAAATGTTTTGGGGACTGTTTTTTCAAATAAATTTCTTTTGTCGATTTTTTTTTTTTTGTTAGTACTGACAGTTTATGATGTTGGATATCTAGTGGATGCGCCACGTCTGGAGTGCCTGTGGCCTGCTATTTTTAGGCTGTGAAGGCCCAATAACTATGGACCTTTCCACCCTGAGAATACCAGACCACAGCTGTCCGCTTTACCTTGGCTGGTGATCCAATTTGGGGGGGACCCTACTTTTATTGTGTAATTATTAATATTTATAAAATAATTATAAAAAAGAGCCTGAGGGGACCTCCACATTGGATCCCCAACCACGGTAAAGCTGCCAGCTGAGGTTTTCAGGCTACAGCCGTCTGCTTTACCCTAGCTGGCTATCAAAAATGGGGGGACCCAACGTCATTTTTTTTTTTAACTATTTTTTAAATAGAAAAAATTAATGGGCTTCCCTGTATTTTGATTGCCAACCAAGGTAACGGCAGGCAGATGGGGGTGGCATCCCATAGCTGTCTGCTTTATCTGCGCTGAGAATCAAAAATACCGCGGACCGCTACGTCATTTTTTTAAAAATTTATTTTTACAGCACTGTGATGTCCAGCAATCAAAATACAGGGAAGCCCATTTTGTTTTTAGTTATTTAAATAAATAATTAAAAGAAATATATATGGGCTCCCGCTGCATTTTTTGTATTGCTAGCTAAGGGTAATCCAAGCAGCTACTGGCTGCTAACCCCCACTGCTTGGTGTTACCTTCACTGGCAATGGAAAATCCAGGGAAGCATTTTTTATTTTTTTTGCCAAAAAACTACAAAAAAAGGACGTGAGCTTCGCCATATTTTTGTATGCTAGCCAGGTATAGCAGGCAGGTGCTGAAAGAGTTGGATACAGCGCCAGAAGATGGTGCTTCTATGAAAATGCCATTTTCTGAGGCGGCTGCAGACTGCAATTCGCAGCAGTGGGGCCCAGAAAGCTCAGGCCAACCTGTGCTGCGGATTCCAATCCCCAGCTGCCTAGTTGTACCTAGCTGGACACAAAAATGGGGCGAAGCCTACGTCATTTGTTTTCTAATTTTTTCATGAAATTCATGAAATAATAAAAAAAAGCGCTTCCCTTTATTTTTGGTTCCCAGCCGGGTACAAATAGGCAACTGGGGGTTGGGGGCAGCCGTACCTGCCTGCTGTACCTGGCTAGCATACAAAAATATGGCGAAGTCCACATAATTTTTTCAGGGGGCAAAAAACTTCTGCATACAGTCCTGGATGGAATATGCTGAGCCTTGTAGTTCTGCAGCTGCTGTCTGTCTGTATGGAGAAGAGCAGACAGAAGCTGCAGAACTACAAGGCTCAGCATACTCCATCCAGGACTGTATGCAGAAGTTTTTTGCCCACCAAAAAAATGACGTGGGCTTCGCCATATTTTTGTATGCTAGCCAGGTACAGCAGGCAGCCACGGGCTGCCTCCAACCCCCAGTTGCCTATTTGTACCCGGCTGGGAACCAAAAATATAGGGAAGCCCGTTTTTTTTAATTATTTCACTGATTTCATGAAATAATTAAAAAACAAATGACGTGGGCTTCGCCCCATTTTTGTGTCCAGCCAGGTACAACTAGGCAGCTGGGGATTGGAATCCGCAGCACAGGTTAGCCCGAGGTTTCTGGGCGCCTCTGCTGCGAATTGCAGTCCGCAGCCGTCCCAGAAAATGGCGCTCTCATAGAAGCGCCATCATCTGGCGCTGTATCCAACTCTTCCAACAGCCCTGGAGCCGGGTGGCTTGTTGGGTAATCATGAGTTAATACTGGCTTTGTTTTACTAGCCAGTATTAAGCCAGAGATTCTTAATGTCAGGCACGTTTCACACGGCCATTAAGAATCTCCAATAAAGGGTTAAAAAAAAGACACCACACAGAGAAAAAATACTTTAATAGAAATAAATACACAGACACATTAGAGACTCCATCTTTATTACCCCCTGTCAGCCCTCCACGATTCATGGTCTTCTGTCTTTCTCGTTCAACAAATGCAGCTCTGCTACATCACTGCTGCATGGGGGAAGACGCTGCTTCCCGTGGAGCATTCACTCCGTGAAAGCTGCACGAGAAGCAGCGTGCAGCCTTCACTCCGTGAGTGATCAGTGCTGCTAGCGGTAACAGCGGTAACGCTGACAGACGCGTTACCATAGCAACGGTGCTCCCGGAGCCGCGGTTAGCGGTGACGTCACCGCTAACTGCGTTGCTATGGCAACGGTGATCTCCGTTAATGACCGGCTGTGTCAGCCGGTCCCTAACGGAGCGGGGAGTCGACCGTGTGCTAGAGCATGTCGCCGGTACACGGCGATACACAAATGTGCACCGTGTACCGGAGAGATGCACTCGCAGGTCCTACATGACGCGTCATAGTCATGTGACCAGTCTGTAGCCAATGAGATAATAGCCACGTGACTGGTCACATGGCTATTTTGACGTTACGATAGGTCCTGCATCTCTGCTGGCAGTGCCGGTCACCGGGAGGATTCAGCGATCATCGGATGGAATAGCGGCAGGAGACAGAGTGCAGGAGGGATCGCGGGGACCGGTAAGTGTTATGGCAATGTTTATTAACTGCATGTGTACATTTATAATGCATTTTTATGTGTTTGTGATTGCCTCCCATTACAGCCTATTGGTTCGAGTTCGGTTCGTCGAACGTTTGACGAACCGAACTCGAACGGGACTTCGGCTCGGCGAACCGACCTCGAGCCGAACCGCGACCGGTTCGCTCATCTCTAAGACCTTGCTGCTGCTATGTAAAAAAAATCTATTTATTTCTCTACTAATACCACTGTTATCTGCATTTAGTGTAGGGCAAGCTGGTGGACAAGGGATAGTGTATTAGGGTGGTGTCACACACAGCGACGACGACAACGACGTCACTGCTACGTCACCATTTTCTGTGACGTTGCAGCGACGTCCCGACGCTGTCGCTGTGTGTGACATCCAGCAACGACCTGGCCCCTGCTGTGAGGTCGCCGGTCGTTGCTGAATGTCCAGCTTCATTTTTTGGTCATTGCTCTCCCGCTGTGACGCACACATCGCTGTGTGTGACAGCGAGAGAGCGACGAAATGAAGCGAGCAGGGAGCAGGAGCCAGCATCTGGCAGCTGCGGTAAGCTGTAACCAGGGTAAACATCGGGTAACAAAGGGAAGACCTTTTTCTGGTTATCCGATATTTACCTTCGTTACCAGCGTCTGCCGCTCTAGCTGCCAGTGCCGGCTCCTTGCTCTCTGCACATGTAGCTGCAGTACACATCGGGTAATTAATCCGATGTGTACTGTAGCTAGGAGTGCAGGGAACCAGCGCTAAGCAGTGTGCGCGGCTCCCTGCTCTCTGCACATGTAGCTGCAGTACACATCGGGTAATTAACCCGATGTGTACTGTAGCTAGGAGTGCAGGGAACCAGCGCTAAGCAGTGTGCGCAGCTCCCTGCTCTCTGCACATGTAGCTGCAGTACACATCGGGTAATTAACCCGATGTGTACTGTAGCTAGGAGTGCAGGGAACCAGCGCTAAGCAGTGTGCGCGGCTCCCTGCTCTCTGCACATGTAGCTGGAGTACACATCAGGTAATTAACCCGATGTGTACTGTAGCTAGGAGTGCAGGGAACCAGCGCTAAACAGTGTGTGTGGCTCCCTGCTCTCTGCACATGTAGCACAGCGACGCGTGTCGTTATGATCGCTGTTGCGTCTGCTGTGTTTGACAGCTAAGCAGCGATCATAACAGCGACTTACAAGGTCGCTGTTGCGTCACAGAAAATGGTGACGTAACAGCGACATCTTTGTCGCTATGTGTGAACCCAGCTTTAGAGGCATGTAGGTAATGAATCTAGCCTTAAGACCTTGCTGCTTATACATTAACCCAAAAGTCCTTTTCAGAGCTAAGTAAAATCTAGTCTATTTTATAATAACACCACTCTTAGCTGCAATTAGTGTAGAGCTAGCTGCTGAAGAAGAGAAAGTGTATAGTATTAGAGGTATGTAGGCAGGAATTCTAGTCTAAAGACCCCATCACACACAACGAGATCGCTAACGAGATCGTTGCTGAGTCACAGTTTCTGTGACCTAGCAACAATCTCATCAGCGATCTCGTTATGTGTGACACCTACCAGTGATCAGGCCCCTGCTGTTAGATCGCTAGTCGTTGCTGAATGGTCTGGACCATTTTCTTCAAAGGCGATGTCCTGCTGGGCGGGACGCATCGCTATGTTTCATGCATACCAACGACCTCCTAACAGGGTCCCAACGCCCGCCGAGATCGTTATATAGGTCACTCATCGATACTGCGTCGTTGGTAAGGTCTGACTATGTGACATCTCACCAGCGACCTCCCAGCGACTTACCAGCGATCCCTATCAGGTCATATCATTGTCGGGATCGCTGGTATGTCGTTGTGTGTGACTGGGCCTTTACAGACTTTGCTACTGCTGCATTAACCCAAAAGTCCTTTTCAGGGCTAATTCAAATCTATTCTATCCTCTAATAATACTGCTTTTAGCTGCAATTAGTGAAATGCTAGCTGTTGGATAATGGATAGTGCATTAGAGGCATATAGGCAAGGTATACCTTTTTAGTTTTACACAAAACTCGATGACTGTCATGGTGGCATCAGATACTGTTCACATTGCAGATTCTGACACTCCACCTGATGGTTTCTCTGATCTACACTGGCAGACTCTGGCATTGACCAGCAATATGCTCAGTCATAGACAAGCTATGAAGTCTTAACCTCTGCTAGCCAGCTTGTTAGGCCGCTGTCATATTGCGTTTTTACCTACGTTCACTGGTCCTGTCAGGCATCGTCCGAACCTCCTCCCCCCCAACAAAATGGGTTTCGGATGCATACGGCAACGGGGCCATTGATTATAATGGAGCAGACGTGTCAGGGTGTGCTCTGTCTTGCACAATTTTTGGGCATATACGTTTTCTGCAGGTGGACACCCAGACGTAGTAGACTACATTCGGGTGTCCGCCTGCAGAAAACGTATATGCTCGAAAATGGTGCAAGACAGAGCACATGCTGACTCCATCTGCTCCATTATGGTCTATGGCCTTCTAGGGGTATGCCTCCAAAACCTGTTTTGCAGGAGGGGGGGAGGGGTCCTTCGTATGGATGCTCCGATGGGACCAGTGAACGTAGGTAAAAACTCAATGTAAAAGCGGCCTTAGGCTTCTGGTATCACATGTTGTAAGGAAGCCTATCACATCTGCTCCTCTCATGCTTAGTTTTGAAGCAGATATTCCATCCAGACCGACTATAGTTTCTGTTGTGTTGGTTTGTGTGCGGTGGTGTCCCAGATTTGCTGGAGATAGAGTTGTTTTATGTTTAATGTTGTTGTGGAGTTACCCGTCATCTTGTTGTTTCCACCCTGCTCTTGTTCTCCTCCTAATCTCTTGTTGTCTTATACCACTACTGCTACGTTAACAAAAAATAAATCATTCTTAGGAATACTTCAAATCTATTATTTTCTCTCATAGTCCTACTCTTAACTGCAATTAGTGTAGGGAGAGCTGCTGGAGGTGGGATAGTGTATTAGAGGCATGTAGGCAGGGATTCTAGCCTTAGAGACCTTGCTGCTGCTACATTAACCCAAAAGTCCTTTTCAGGGCTAGTTCAAATTTACTCTATTTTCTAATAATATCACTCTTAGCTGCAATTAGTGTAGGACTCGCTGCTGGAGAAGGGATAGTGAATTAGAGACATGTAGGTAGGGATTTAAGGCTTACTGCTGTTACATTAACTGAAGTGTCTTTTTCAGGGCTAACTCAAATATATTCTATTTTCTAATAATACTGCTCTTAGCTGAAATTATTGGAGGGAGAACTGGTAGAGAAGAGATTGTATAGAAGCATATAGGCAGGGATTGTAGCCTTACAATCCTTTCTGCTGCAATCTAAAATCAAAAGTCCTTTTCAGTCTTTCGTCTATTCTATTCTCTATTATTACTGCTTTTGGCTGCATTCAGTGTAGGGATAGCTGTTGGAGGTGGGATAGTTTTGGATTAGAGACATATAGGCAGGGTATATTGCTTTACAGTCCTTTTATAGGTAAACTGCTGCTTTAACCTAACTGCGTTTGTCAGAGCATAAGTGATGTTTTGAAACACGTGTTGATGGAAGGCAGGGACGGCACACCAGGAAAT
This sequence comes from Anomaloglossus baeobatrachus, assembly GCF_048569485.1. Lineage (NCBI taxonomy): Eukaryota > Metazoa > Chordata > Amphibia > Anura > Aromobatidae > Anomaloglossus > Anomaloglossus baeobatrachus. Next base: position 888,670,140 of record NC_134353.1, on the reverse strand, counting down.
ATATTGGTGGCTTTGGACTGAGTGCAGTGGAACAGCTGCCGCCATGAGGTTGCAGAAAGTCTAAGTGCCCACACTCCTAAAGGGCATCATTTCTAGGGCAAGCAGTCAGGATATGCAAGTACGTAGCACCCTGTATACTTTCATCCCCCATCTCCACCTCATCCACATGCAAAGCTTCCTCTTCAATTTTGAGCACCTAGCGTTTGAGTTGACAGGCAAGCATTTTCAGTCGACAGGCGAATACTCCTATCAGTCATTATGCACACCCCAAAGGCACTAAAAATCCACGGTATCAACTTAAGGATGGAGTGAGCTGTGAATGCAGCCTGCGAGACTCTGATTTGGCTCAAGTCTGTGGCAAGTAAAATTATGAGTGAGGTACACCTGATGGCCCTTTAAATATTATGAGTGTGGTCCACATGATGGGTGGGAAGGGGTACATTGGAATCCATCAGAAAAAAGAGGAGAAAATTATTACAGTAAATATGGGCATAGAGACCCATGATATGGAAATAGTTTTCCCTCTATACAAATGTATTTATTTATTCCTTTATATAGCGCTATTAATTACACAGCGCTTTAGATTGGCAACACTGTTCCCATTGGGGCTCACAATCTAGAGTCCCTATCACTATGTCTTTGGAGTGTGGGAGGAAACCGGAGAACCCAGAGAAAACCGACGCAAACAAGGAGAGAACATACAAACTCCTTGCAGATGTTGTCCTTGTTGAGATTTGAACCCAGGACCCCAGCGCTGCAAGACTGCAGTGCTAACCACTGAGCCACATTTTCTAGTTTCGAACACCTCTGCCCCCCAGCTTCAGTTTGTTTAAAGAAAAAAAAGTGCTTTATTCACCCATCTTGGGTCCTGCACTGAGTCTCAGTCACCTCTCTGGTGTCTGTTATTGTCTGCAGTGCTGGCGGCACTTTTGATAGTCCTGCACCCAATAACTGAGCTTAGCTATTCTGCCCGAGTTGATAGCATGTGTGTCTCAGAGTCATTAAAGGGGTTGATTTGCTTTAGTGTACAAGTTTACAGTCATTCTAGGTCACTGCAGACTTGTGACTTCTCAAAGCGCACACACTCTACTCTGTGAGGATTCTCCAGTGTTGGCGCCGGGGGTGAATGGTCATATGATGGGAAGTATGCAATCATGTGACTGCAAGAATGCGATTTGCACCCTTCTGGCCACATACCGACTAGAATTATCTAGCCTCACTCCATTCACTTGCATTAAGCGATGCCCTACACGTCTAGTTGGCATGAGACCGCATGTATGCAAATTGGTCATGCACCCAACCCTGCCGGGTTCGGACAATCCACACAAGGTGGCTGCAGACATGTACACTACATCTTGACAACCCCTTTAAGCTCAGTTATTGTAAGGGTGGAGACTCAGCTCTGTTCTTGGGAAGGTGGAGTAAAGGAAAGTGTTTTCGGTTTTTTTTCTAAACAAAGTGCGGACAAGGGTTTTCTGAAACTGGAAAATGATTTCAAAAGTTTATTGTGTTCAGAGGGGCAGTAGCCAAAAAAATGATCAAAAATTTGGTTATTTTGAAAAAAAAACTACTTTGATGAAGAGATCTCTTAGCACTCGCAGTAGGAATAGCACTCGCAGTAGGAATAGACAACCCGCCCGGCTGATAGACAATGGCAGTAGGACACGGATAGTGCATGTTCAGGAACAAGGCATTTGACATTGCTATTGTTATTTTCCACCTCATTGAATGTAAAGGCGAGTTGTAGGCAGCAGGAGATATCAGACTTGCTTCACATCTAGACCTTGTATCCACCAACATGGGACTTGATAGTATCCTCTTTCCGATGTTACTGTAGCAGAAAGACAGATAAAGAGTGTCATGTACGCTTCTTCTGGAGGTAATAAGCCATTGCAAGACCAACTTCACACTTTGCTCATCTGTCAAGGGAAGTTCTTGTTCAAAACAATAAGCTAATGTTTTGGTAGGCCGGCTCCAGGCCACTTAGCAAGTGAGGAGGCATGGCTGGAATGCCAGGTATGTCTACAGAGCAAAGCAGTGCAGGCAGGCTGACGCCAGGAGAGAATAGGCAGGTACCTATTGAGTTACAGGATTTCTACAAATCTAATCCACGTGTAATGTGAGACTTACTACAGAGCCAGCTTCTGCCAGGCCTGCGAAACTATCGAGATCTGAGGAGTCTTGAAGAAATGATCCCTTTTAACATATAATAGTAATGGTCACATTCATCACTAGGAATAATTTGTACACACTCCATTCTTATTCTTTCCAGCGCGATATCACTTAGGAACATTTGTTTTTATTGTCCACTACATTTTTATATAGGTATAATTAAAATAAAATTTATTTCAGAATTTTTTTACATTTAGAAATATTTTAAGGGGTTCTATGAACAATTTCAATGCTGCAGCCCAATGGTGAGTCATTTATTTTAGGGGTGATAATTGTGGAGCTTCTATAATCAATGATTTTACAAAGGAAACTATTGGTGAAAAGCATGACATATTAGCAATTGTGATCAATGTGCGTCAGTGATGGGACTGAGGTCTTTCAGCACTTCTTTCGGATTTGTAGCCTCGGGGTATGCAGATCGGAGGGAACTTGTTTCTTACCTTGATATCTGATGTTTTTAGCATCTGAATTATAAGCACAACACTTCAACATCTCTACAAGACCGTAAACAAAAATTTCATGGCTAATCTATGTATACACTGGGGAAAAGGACAAAACAATTTCCCACAGGGAAGGTGCCAACTTCGAAAGACATTGTAAACAAGGAGAACAAAGAAGAAAAAATGGCACGAGGTATTGCAAAAAAGATATAAATTTTATTAGAAAAATCATTAAAAATATTAATCTAACCAAAGTCACAGTATTTGCAATATAGTATCAAAAAGGATGAAAACACAGAGTCATGGATAGATGAAAATTCACAAACATAATGTTGAACACATTTGTAATAATACGACCCTGACCGCCATGAAGAAAAGCCCTGAAGTAAAAATGGTACTGTACTCCACAATGTTACAAATTGGATGAGTATGAAACGCAGAATGACAATCAAGTAGTAGAAAATTAGTCGTGTAGAAGTGACCACAGAAAACCCTCAATGGGTGCACCACTGGTAGTCCACAAAAGTAAATAGGGGTGGGTGGGAGTTCAAAAGGCCCAGATGCATAAACCTGTATAAGCAGGGAATGCCAAAGGGAAAAAGAGAAAATAAGAAAAATCATGGATATTGCGGGCTAACAGTGGTGCATCCAGGAGGGATAATAAAAATAGTCGTGTAGCAGAGAGGTAAGAGGTAGTGTCATGAGATTAATGAAGCAAAAAAACAAAAAAACAGGAGGAATGATGGCCCCAACATCTGCGCAAGAGGCAAACAGGAATGAGGGGCTCAGGGTCAGTTGTGTGTACGCCGATTTAATAGTCGTGGAGTGAGGGGTAAGACAGGATTGGTGGAATTAAGCCAAATTCCTGATCAGCCGCACACAACTGAAACTATTATAGTTGTATAGCAGAGAGGTATGGAGTGTTATCATGAAGTTAATTAGACAATAAAAAACAGGAATGATGGCCCCATCACCTGCGCAGCAGGTTATCAAACAGTAAGCTCAGGATCAGCTGTGCGTGCGCCGGTTAAATAGTCATGGAATAAGAGGTAAGGCAAGAGTAGTAAAATTTTGTTAAAACCATTTTTCTGATCAGCCACACACAACTGAAACCGAACACTGTTGGTGGTGTAAATTACAAAAAATATATATATATATATATATATATATGTATATGTCACCAGAGAGAAAAACACATAAATCAGGTCCACCGCTGACACCAGCAGCGGGAGGAAGTGATGCACCTGAGATATCTGCTGACAGAGATGGACACTGAGAGTATGCCTACCGTGGAGGCGGTGGGGCACACCAAAAAGTCCCTGTACTGAACTGAGTATAATGAAAATAATGTGAATATGACAGGGTAGTGACAAAGTTGCCCACAAATAGGGCAAACAAAAAACCCCAACCAGCCAAGAGTCAAGGATCAGTTGTGTATGCTAATAGAATGAAATATTGAAAAGAGGGGGCAAAAGTGAGAGTAATGATAATTCACAAGCATAATCAGCTATACACAACTGAAACCAGACACAGGAGGCAGTGAGAAGGAATGCCAGACATGTCAGCAAAGAGAAGTGAAGTGCCGAAAATGCACCGCTGGCATGAAGGAGAGCTGACTTGAAGGTAGTACCTAGTATGAAGACAGAGCGTGGCGGCAGGTGAGCGGTCCCAACGTCCGTTTCGCCAGAGCGCTTTTTCAAGGGAGGCTTTTCTTCATGGCGGTCAGGGTCGTATTATTACAATTATGTTCAACATTATGTTTGTGAATTTTCATCTATCCATGACTCTGTGTTTTCATCCTTTTTGATACTATATTGCAAATACTGTGACTTTGGTGAGATTAATATTTTTAATGATTTTTCTAATAAAATTTATATCTCTTTTGCAATACCTCGTGAAATTTTTTCTTCTTTGTTCTCCTTGTTTACAATCTCTACAAGACCCTATAACAATCTAGGTTCAGTCCAATAGAACCATAGGTAGTCTGGATGTTGCAGCCTTAATGTGCACCCTAAAAAGAGCTGTATTAGTCATGTGTCAAATGGATATACTTTATGGGGAAAATTATGGCCCAAATTGGATGACCCTTGTCAAACAATAATCAAAAAGATATTAAGATTGGAAACAAATAAGGTTAATAATTTGATCAACATTGACATGAGTCAGGCTGGGCCAACAGTCTAATGTGTAAGGGTACCTCATAACTCTTCCCCTGCAGATAATGTTAAAGGAGATAATGATTTGGCATGTCCGATTTCTGACTGCCAATCTTTATGTTCTTATTAGATAAGCCGCAGTCTTGGGAGTCTGGCTTACACTTAACAGACAAGAGGGAAAGAGGACCGACTGACCTTGAGAGCTTACACATTACAGGCAAGAGAAAAAGACGACCCACTGACCATAAGAGCTGACACTTTACAGGCAAGAGAGAAAGAGGACCCACTGACCATGAGAGCTTACTTTTTACAGGCAAGAGAGAGGACTGGCTGTCCATAATGGCTTACGCTGTACAGAAGAGAGAGAGAACTCCACTGACCAAAACAGCTTATACTCTAAATGAGAGACAGAGAGGACCCCCTGATGATAAGATCTTATGCTCTACAGGCAAGACAGAGAACTCCTCTGACCATATGAGCTTACACTCTTCAGGAGAGAGATAGAGAGAGACAGAGAGAGGGGACCACGTTGATCATAAGAGGTTACACTCTACAGGAGATAGAGAGGATCTGCTAACCATAAGAGCTTAAACTCTACAGGAGAGAGAGGAACCCCTGACCATAATATTATGCTCTACAGGAGAGAGAGAGGATCCCACTGACCATTAGCGCTCACACTCCTCAAGAGAGAGATAGAGAAAGAGAGAAAGGACCATGTTGACCATAAGAATTTACACTCTACAGGAGAGAGAGATGATCCACTAACATAAGAGCTTACACTCTACAGGAAAGAGAAAGAGATGATCCACCTGAGCATAAGCGCTTAAACTCTACAGTACAGAAAGATTTACCCATTAACTCTGCATATAGAATTGGCTCAGCCATATAAACTGCTCCACTGGGACTCTCTGATCTGTCATGTCCCAGGTCCTGACCCCCACTGTACAAGGTATTATAATCCGCTAGATGTCATAACTACAGGGCAGCATGGGCAGGCATAAATTTACATTGGCCTGTTATATGATGCTTCAGACGTGTGAGAAATGGTGTCAAATTGAATCTAAAAATATTTGAATTTGCATGAAACCATGAATTTTAGGAAATTTGATGGATCAATGCTTTCATCTCAAGTCCATGGCCACCTCGACTATAATTATCCCTGTCTTTATGCTACCACTTTTAATAAATAGTAAAGTATGTAAATTTTCTGTAATATGGAAAAAAAATTGAAAAAGTAAATTTCTTTATTTTGACATAAAAACTGCTTGTCTAATTGGTTAGCCTTGTTGCTGCATTGTCCTGTTATCTTAAGTTTGAGTCTGACCATAAATAATATCTTCATGAAGTTTGTATGTTCTCCTCATGTTTATAGGTTTATTCTGGTACAATACTGCTAAATACTAAAAAATATTTCCAGAATCCGTCCTTTCCTCAATTCTCAATCTACGAAAATGCTAGTGCATGCCCTCATAATCTCTGATCTACAAAGCCATCCATAATCTGTCTCCTCCATATATCTCCGAACTAATCTCCCGACACACTCCAACACTTAAACTCTGGTACTGCCAAGATCTTCTTCTCTCCTCACTCGTTCGCTCCTCATCCAACCGCTTCCAAGACTTCTGAGCATCCCCTGTCTTTTGGATTTCCTGCCTCAACACGTCAGACTACCTGCTACACTTGCAAGTTTCAAACAGAACTTGAAAACTCATCTGTTCAGAAATACCTATAATACCAAATAACCCCACCGCTTCACCACCACCGGAGTTGCCACCTTACCCCCACTGGAGCTGTCGCCTCACTACCGCTGAAGTTGCTGCCTCACCATTAGCCCATCTACTGTTTTCTCCTAATTATCCTATAGCATGTAAGCCCGCAAGGGCAGGGTCCTCTTCCCTCTGTACCAGTCTTTCTATTGTAACTTGTATATATATTTTGTATGTACAGTAACCCCTTCTCATGTAGAGCACCATGAAATCAATGGTGCTCTATAAATAAATAATAATCTAATATATAAAGCTGATTGTATGTATTTATGTGTGTGTGTGTGTGTGTCACAAAATTTGGCACAGACACCTCATTTGATTCAGGGAACATCATAGACTATGTTTTGATGGGAAAATTTAACCCCGCGCTTTACAGTTACTCCAGAAAAAACCTGCCTCCATTAAAGTGAATGGAACTGGGAGCTACAGGTAATTAATAGGAGCTGTGATTGGTTGCTATAGGAACAAAGGAAATTGTTAGTATAAGAAGCTTATGTGTGATGCATTATGATGTCGGTGGAGAGACTGACACAGACAAAGACAGACTGAGAGACAGACATACAGACAGAGACAGACAGAGGCACAGACAGAAAAAGAGGCAGACAGGTAAAGAGACAGACAGACAGAAGCAGACCAGGAAAGAGACAGACAGGGAAAGAGACAGACAAGGACAGAGGCAGACAGGAAAAGAGACATACAGAGATAGGGGGAAAAAAGCCAGACATACAAAGAAAGAGACAGACAGAAAGAAACAGACAGATGTAGGCAGGGAAAGAGAAAGAAATATACAGAGACAGAAAAATAGGCAGACAGGGAAAGACACAGACAGACAGAAAGAGACAGATAGGGAAAGAGACAGACAGTGAAAGAGACAGATAAAGACAGAGGCAGTCAGGGAAAGAGACAGACAAATAAGACAAATAAAGACATACATACAGACAGGGAAAGGGACAGACAGAGAGAGACAGACAGAGGCAGACAGGGAAAGAGAGAGTCAGACAGGGAAAGAGAGAGACAGACAGAAACAGACAGGGAAGGAGACAGACAGAGGTTAACACACCAAGAGACAGACAGACATACAGAGACAGAGACTTGGAGAGAGACAGAGAAACAGTTACTATTCTGAGCAACGCCGGGTACTACAGCTAGTAATAATAATAATAATAATAAAAAATATGTTGGTGCTATATAGGGAAACCATAGTTAATAGTACTAGTTAGACTAGTTAACACCATATAGAAATCTATGAGATTATCTGGATGTATATTGAGTGAAGTTATAGACTCCACTTGGCTAAAATATTATCTTCACTTTGAGTGAGAGCCAATACCTCAGCCAAATAATATTTCATATTGAAATGCTGCAATGTTGTACAGGGTGATAAAGTAAAATTATAATAGCTGGAAAATATTTCAATAAGATTTCTATGAAAAACTGAAAAAATATTATGAATTTAAATATGAAAAGACTCCAATGCAACTTAAAAATTTGAACAAAAGTCCAGCAAGCAGATCATCAATGTGCACACTACACTTCATCTACGGTTCTTCTGACTCATAAACTTGGAATATTTAAAAAAAAGTTTTGATATTTGCAGAATTGCAGCATAATGGCACTTACAATATCCTTTATTTCTGCACAGTGATATTGAATTATGTTCCTCTTTGCTTCTTGTTTTGTTAAAGAATATATCAAAATATTTCCAGTGTGCCTCTTATATTTTGGAGACAAAGTGGAAACTAAAATTCTTAATTAGCAGAAGACGTTCCTCATTCTTTATTAGAAGATATTCTAAAAAATGCAAAAATGTAGATCAAAAGAGTAACATAACTACACAAATTTTGTATTTCAAGAGTCTATATTCATTCATTCATTCATTCATTCAGAGTCTATACATTCATGGGCCGATTCCTCAAAGCTTTTACACTACAAAAGTGTTGTAAAATCTCTGACAATTTAAATTATTTTGTGCAACTTTTGAGCACCATTGGCATTTTCACACTTTGCATCAGTTTTGCTGGAATGGGCAGAGCTAAGTCAGAGCTGGGGATGAGCCGGGGCCCAAGGGAGCATAGTCTTGCAAACCTGTCCAATTCCAAGTAATGGTGTTTTTTAGACCAGAAATGCTACTATAGTCATTGACTGGTATAGCATTTCTCATGCGGAGCACGGAAGTGCACTCCACCAACAAGAGGTACCAAATTTATTAAAGGCAACCAACCAGCAAGATTTTCATATAAAAAAGTAAACCCAGTGCTAAAGAGAAACCTAACTGATGGATGAAGTAAAGAAGCTTTGAGCTCATTAATAGGTGCACCCCATCACTTAAAGGGAACCAACCGGCAGAATTTTCATATGTAAAGTAAAACCAGTGCTATACTGACGCTAGGATGCTGGATGTAAGCAAAGCTTTTGTTCAGAAATTGGATAATTTATTTCAGAAATTTGTTCAAGTAAAGTTCCAGCAATGCACTACTATTTGATTGACAGGTGCAACAGGAAGTGACTATATTGGTGGGGTCTTGCTATCTATTTCCACCCTTGGCCAGGCAGAAAGACAGTGGCAGGAATAGATATCAAGACCCATCCCACATATTCCCTTCCTGTTGCACCTGTCAATCAAATAGCAGTGCATTGCTGGAACTTTACTTGCACATATTTCTTAAATAAAATAACAAATCTAAGAATAAAAGTTATGGTTACATTGAGCATCCCAGGGCCAATATAGCACTGGCTTTACTTATATATGAAAATTTCTGCTGGTTGGTTCCCTTTAAGTGGTGGCGTGCACCTAATAATGAGTTCAAAGCTTCTTCCACTCCATCCGTCAGTTAGGTTTCTCTATTAGTTTTAGTATTGGAATGTGTTCTGATACAGACTATTTCATTTCTTTCCAGCAGACAAGTGTTAAAAAGATTCTATTTCTCCTCAAAGGGTGAATCTCTTGGTTCCATCAAAGATTCCCTTCCTATGTCAGTCTCCTGGGCTGGCTGTCCATTTTAGTATTTTTTATATCCTATTGTTTTTTTTATATTCTACATACAATATACTTTTTTTTACAACTTGATATTTTAAAATATCTTTTTGTCACCAGGGGCTGTTTAAGAAGATTGAACGGTGCTGTTGGCTTTTCTGATACGGCTTGCAGTATAACTGAGACCAAAACAAACCAAATGATATTGACCCCAACTCTCATGTTTCATATGATGTTTTAGTCAAATCCATCAGTGTAAACTGTAGTCCTTAACTTCTTTCTTCCATCAATCAGTACATCAGTCCACCCATGTTACACCACTGTGGGTATAATGATCATTATGGTTTTCTACAGTTGACTTACTACACAAATGCAAGGATAGATAGATATAGATAGATAGATAGATAGATAGATAGATAGAGGGATAGATAGATAGATAGATAGATAGATAGATAGATAGATAGATAGATGGATGGATAGATAGATAGATAGATAGATAGATAGATAGATAGATAGAGGGATAGATAGACGGATGGATAGATATAGGGATGGATAGATAGATAGATAGATAGACGGATGGATAGATATAGGGATGGATAGACAGATAGATATATAGATAGATAGAGGGATAGATAGACGGATGGATAGATAGATAGATAGATAGACGGATGGATAGATATAGTGATGGATAGATAGATAGATAGATAGATGATAGATAGATAGACAGATGGATACATATAGGGATGGATGGACAGATAGATAGATAGAAGGATAGATAGATAGATAGAAAGAAAGAAGGATAGATAGATAGAGGGTGTGATGGTGGAATATTGTGGATTTTTACCATTTTGTGTGGGTTAATGTTTGGGCGTGGTTCACTATCCATTCTGTATTCCTTATGTGTACATTGTCCCATTTGCAGGTTTAATTCCTCCCCTGCCAGCCTTTTGTTCCTGTCGGGGGAGGGGGCGTGAGATCCACCTACTGTAAACTCTCTGCTTACCTGGGAGATTCAGGCAGTCTGTTGGAGAACTTCAAGAATTAAGCAGGAAGATTGATCCTCTGGTAGAAGCTGAAACTTCTCAGAGAGAGGCCTGGACATTTATTGCTTACTGGACTATATTTGTGTTACTGGATTAATTTTACCCTCTGTTTTGTGGATTATCTTATGTTATGCACCCATTTGATTTGCTTGGAATAAATGCTTATTGGATTAAACAGCCATCTCTCGCTCTGTTGATTGTCTGATATGGGAGAAGGACCCCGTGACAGAGGGATAGATAGACAGATAGAGGGATAGATAGATAGAGGGATAGATAGATAGATAGATAGAGGGATAGATAGATAGATAGATAGATAGATTGAGGGATAGATAGATAAAGGGATAGATAGATAGAGGGATAGATAGATAGATAGCTAGATAGATTGAGGGATAGATAGATAGATAGATGGATGGATGGATGGATAGATAAGATAGATAGATAGATAGATAGATAGATAGATAGATAGATTGAGGGATAGATAAAGGGATAAATAGATAGATAGATAGATAGATAGATAGATGGATAGGTAGTGGGAAGCAATTTGCCCTAAGCGGTACTGGAAAAGTCAATGAGGCTAAGCAAACAATAGTTTATTCTCTTGTTGTTCGCAAAATGCAGCAAATTAATAAAGACTTGATTTTGATCATTGATTTTAACCCCTTCACTTCCAGCGATTTTCTGTTTTTGGTTTCGATCTTTTCTTCAATTCTTCCAAGAGCCATAACTTTTTTATTTTTCTAACAATGTAACCATATGAAGGCATGTTTTTGCAGGACGACTTTTACTTTTGAATGCAACCAATAGTGTTTACCATATAGTACTGGAAAACAGGAAAAAAAATCCAAGTGCAGTGAAATTGCACAATTGTTTGTTTTTTGTTGTTTTTCTTTTAGTTTAGTTAGTACCATCTTCACTATTTGGTAAAACTAACCTGGGAGTATAATTCCCCAGTTCAGTACAAGTTTGTAGATCCCAAATATGTACACCGTGTGCAGACTTATTAGGCAAGTTGTATTTTAGAGGATTTTTTTTTATTATTGATCAACTATGTTCTTAATTAACCCAAAAGACTTATAAATGTCAAAGCTTAATATTTTTGGAAGTTGGAGTGGGGTTTTTTAGATTTGGCTATCTTAGGAGGATATCTGTTTGTGCAGGTAACTATTACTGTGCAGAATTATTAGGCAACTTAATAAAAACCAAATATATTCCCATCTCACTTGTTTATTTTCACCAGGTAAACCAATATAATTGCACAAAATTTAGCAATAAACATTTCTGACATGCAAAAACAAAACCCCAAAAAATTAGTGACCAATATAGCCACCTTTCTTTATGATGACACTCAGCAGCCTACCATCCATAGATTCTGTCAGTTGCTTGGTCTTTTTACGATCAACATTGCACGCAGCAGCCACCACAGCCTCCAGACACTGCTCCGAGAGGTGTACGGTTTTCTCTCCCGGTAGATCTCACATTTTATGAGGGACCACAGGTTCTCTATGGGGTTCAGATCAGGTGAACAAGGGGGCCATGTCATTATTTTTTCATTTCATTTTTATCACTTTTAGACCTTTACTGGCCAGCCACACTGTGAAGTAGTTGGATGCATATGATTGAGCATTGTGCTGCATGAAAATTATGTTTTTCTTGAACGATACCAACTTCTTCCTGTACCACTGCTTGAAGAAGTTGTCTTCCAGAAACTGGCAGTAGGTCTGGGACTTGAGCTTCACTCCATCCTCAACCCGAAAAGGTCCCACAAGTTCATGTTTGACGATACCAGTCTATACCAGTACCCCACCTCCACCTTGCTGGTGTCTGAGTGGGAGTGCATCTCTCTGCCCTTTACTGATCCAGCCTCTGGCCCATCCATCTGGCCCATCAAGAGTCACTCTCATTTCATCAGTCCATAAAACCTTTGAAAAATCAATCTTAAGATATTTCTTGGCCCAGTCTTGACGTTTTATCTTATGTTTCTTGTTCAAAGGTGGTCGTTTTTTAGCCTTCCTTACCTTGGCCATGTCCCTGAATATGGCACACCATGTGCTTTTTGATACTCCAGCAATGTTGCAGCTCTGAAATATGGCCTAACTGGTGGCAAATGGCATCTTGGCAGCTTCACGCTTGATTTTCCTCAATTCATGGGCAGTTATTTTGTGCCTTTTTTGCCCAACACGCTTCTTGCGACCCTGTTGGTTATTTGCCATGAAACGCTTGATAGTTCAGTGATCATGCTTCAAAAGTTTGGCAATTTCAAGCTGCTGCATCCCTCTGCAAGACATCTCACAATTTTGGACTTTTCAGAGCCCGTGAAATCTCTCTTCTGACCCATTTTGCCAAAGGAAAGGAAGTTGCCTAATAATTAAGCACACCTTATATAGGATGTTGATGTCATTACACCACACCCCTCCTCATTACAGAGATGCACATCACCTGATTTATTTGGTAGTTGGCTCTCAGCCTATACAGCTTGGAGTAGGACGACATGTATAAAAAGTATCATGTGATCAAAATACTCATTTGCCTATTAAGTCTGCACGCAGTGTATAGTTTTACTAAGTGGTGAAAAAAAAATTAAGTTTGTCCAAAAAGAGAATTGTGCTTTTGTCGCCATTTTCCAAGACCCGTTGTGTTCTCATTTTTTGTGATCTAGTGCTCAGTGATGGCTTATTTTTTGCATTTTCAGCTGGTGTTTTTAATTATATCATTTTTCCATAGATGCGCCGCTGTTTTGATCGCCTATTATTGCATTTAATGCAATGTTGCGGCTACCCAAAAAAATGTAATTTTTACGTTTGGAATTTTTTTTCTCGCTACACCGTGTACCGATTTCAGATTATTTCTGAAAGCTGAAATACAAAATATTTGTATATTTTTTGTTTTATTCTCAATGAGGCAAAAGGGGGGAGATTTTAACTTTTTTTTAATATTTTTTAAAACTTTTTTTTACTTTTGATACTGATTTTACTAACCTCCCCTAGGGGAGTTTATGACTGTAGCGTCTGACCGCTTCTGTTTCAGCATCACTCTGATCAGCAGAAATGCTGTGCTCATGTGAGTGTCGGCGCTCTGCTGGCATTCAGAGGTAGTGAGTCAAAACAGCAACAGGGATCATCATCTGAGCCTGCACTGTCATGGCAACACATTGGTGCCCCATGATTGCATCACAGGGCTGTTAATGGCGGTGGACAATGGCGGAATCCCCACCAGAGCACATTAGTATATGCTGTCAGAGTTAGACTGGGCAATCTAAGTGGTTAACAGGCGCACATGTCTGCTGATACGAAATATGTCTATATTTTTTATTTTTTTTATTGTTTTACTGTATTTTCAATGGCGCAAAAGGAGGGTAATTAAAACTTTTAGTTTTTTTTAATTTTTTCATATATTTTAAAACTTTTTTTACATTTTTTTATTGATTTTACTAGTCCCCCTAGTGTTTTTTTTCACTGCACACTTCAATCGCTTGTGCTGATCAGAGCGATGCTACAGCATCTCTGATCAGCAAAAATGCAGTGTTCCTGTGAGTGCTGACACATTTTGTTGGCTTTCATAGGAAATATGCCATGGTAGCATCAGAGTTTATTACCTGACCCCGCACTACTATGACAAAACCATGGCATCAATGGCGGAGGGGAACTATGTGATCTCCACCGTGACAATTTAAATCTCGCTGTCACATTTTGACAACGCTATCTAAGTGGTAAGCAGGCATGGGTGGATCATAGATCCACCCGCCCATGTTAGCTGCACATGTCTACTGATCAGATCAGCAGACATGTGGGATTACTGCGAGCTTGCTGCCAGATCCCTCAGGTACCAGGAAGCACGGGCTAGGGCATATACAGTTAGGTCCAGAAATATTTGGACAGTGACACAATTTTTGCGAGTTGGGCTCTGCATGCCACCACATTGGATTTGAAATGAAACCTCTACAACAGAATTCAAGTGCAGATTGTAACGTTTAATTTGAAGGTTTGAACAAAAATATGTGATAGAAATTGTAGGAATTGTACACATTTCTTTACAAACACTCCACATTTTAGGAGGTCAAAAGTAATTGGACAAATAAACCAAACCCAAACAAAATATTTTTATTTTCAATATTTTGTTGCGAATCCTTTGGAGGCAATCACTGTCTTAAGTCTGGAACCCATGGACATCACCAAACGCTGGATTTCCTCCTTCTTAATGCTTTGCCAGGCCTTTACAGCCGCAGCCTTCAGGTCTTGCTTGTTTGTGGGTCTTTCCGTCTTAAGTCTGGATTTGAGCAAGTGAAATGCATGCTCAATTGGGTTAAGATCTGGTGATTGACTTGGCCATTGCAGAATGTTCCACTTTTTTGCACTCATGAACTCCTGGGTAGCTTTGGCTGTATGCTTGGGGTCATTGTCCATCTGTACTATGAAGCGCCGTCCGATCAACTTTGCGGCATTTGGCTGAATCTGGGCTGAAAGTATATCCCGGTACACTTCAGAATTCATCCGGCTACTCTTGTCTGCTGTTATGTCATCAATAAACACAAGTGACCCAGTGCCATTGAAAGCCATGCATGCCCATGCCATCACGTTGCCTCCACCATGTTTTACAGAGGATGTGGTGTGCCTTGGATCATGTGCCGTTCCCTTTCTTCTCCAAACTTTTTTCTTCCCATCATTCTGGTACAGGTTGATCTTTGTCTCATCTGTCCATAGAATACTTTTCCAGAACTGAGCTGGCTTCATGAGGTGTTTTTCAGCAAATTTAACTCTGGCCTGTCTATTTTTGGAATTGATGAATGGTTTGCATCTAGATGTGAACCCTTTGTATTTACTTTCATGGAGTCTTCTCTTTACTGTTGACTTAGAGACAGATACACCTACTTCACTGAGAGTGTTCTGGACTTCAGTTGATGTTGTGAACGGGTTCTTCTTCACCAAAGAAAGTATGCGGCCATCATCCACCACTGTTGTCATCCGTGGACGCCCAGGCCTTATTGAGTTCCCAACTCACCAGTCAATTCCTTTTTTCTCAGAATGTACCCGACTGTTCATTTTGCTACTCCAAGCATGTCTGCTATCTCTCTGATGGATTTTTTCTTTTTTTTCAGCCTCAGGATGTTCTGCTTCACTTCAATTGAGAGTTCCTTAGACCGCATGTTGTCTGGTCACAGCAACAGCTTCCAAATGCAAAACCACACACCTGTAATCAACCCCAGACCTTTTAAATACTTCATTGATTACAGGTTAACGAGGGAGACGCCTTCAGAGTTAATTGCAGCCCTTAGAGTTCCTTGTCCAATTACTTTTGGTCCCTTGAAAAAGAGGAGGCTATGCATTACAGAGCTATGATTCCTAAACCCTTTCTCCGATTTGGATGTGAAAACGCTCATATTGCAGCTGGGAGTGTGCACTTTCAGCCCATATTATATATATAATTGTATTTCTGAACATGCTTTTGTAAGCAGCTAAAATAACAAAACTTGTGTCACTGTCCAAATATTTCTGGCCTTGACTGTATATATATATATATATATATATATATATACGTCCAAGGTCATGAAGGGGTTAAAACATAAGTTCTTTTACATACATTTGCACACAGTTTCTGAAGAAACTCGACAGGAAGGTTGTTGCAAACATCTTAAAGAACTAACCCCAGAACAGATGTGTATGAGGCCTGTGGAAATCCTGTCTCTTCATGCAATCCCATACATACTGGATAATGTTGAGATCATAGCTCTGCGGGGGCTGGATCATCACTTCCAGGAGTCTTTTTACTTCCTTACACTGAAGATAGTTGTTAATGACATTGAAAGGTATGTTTGGGGTAATTGTCCAGCCATATAACAAATTTGGAGCCAATGAGGTGCCTCTGTTATGATACGGCATGATGTGTGAAAGTTTACTTAGTGAATTAATGCTTTCATGCTGTTTTGAAGGGAAAGGGCAGTCACACAAAATATTGATTATATTTATAATTCTTTTTTGTTCATTCACTTTACATTTTGTTTTTACTTTTCAATCTTCAAAAGCATTTTTGCTTTGCAGGATTTTTCCACACCTGCCTAAAACTTTTGCACTGTGCACTTAAACGCCTGATTTAAACAACAGACCTTTTTTCTGATGACACTTTTCCTATGATTGACTAAGGAGGGGCCTTCAACAATATTTTTCTCTATAGGTACTCTTTAACTTTAGTATGGTCTTGCTCTAAAGGTAAATCATGAAGACCAACACAAGTGTGAACATGACTTATGCATGAAACCTAGAAATACAGCGATAGTATATCACACAGCTGTATCTCAAGCAATGAGCAAACACTCCTTACAGATCATAAAACTATTAAAAACAGACACAATGTAAGGGTTATAAATATAAATGGTGAAAAATTGTAAGGAATAAGTAGCATTTATTGTCTTCTCAGCCATATTTATTACTATAATTAATGCTATCTATGCTACGAGATAAACCAGATCTCCAGGATTTATTATTGCTTCTTATGCATATATATATTTTTTCACTGTGGGATTATAGCCTTCATGCAGCAGGCATCGATTTATTTTACATCCTGACAGGTTAATTCTATATCAGTGTAATGTTTATTTTCTAGATAAAAGTTATAAAAGAAAACCCTTTGTGTCTGACCTGGTAGACTTTTTTCAATCTCAGACTAATATTGCTTTAAGAAAAGAAATCAAACCATAGATGTCCATAAATCTAGTGATTTGTAATAATGGGAAATGACAGAGGGAAAAATTATTGAACATGCTTACTAAAATTTATTTAAAGGCGTGGTTCACCCTTTTTGTTTTATTCTATCAGTGTAACTTACCATTTCAGTTGTCTTCTTAATTGCCTTCTATTTCCAGTTCTGGCACTGAGCGGCGCTATCCCCCTTGCTCAGTGCCAGTCACGTGACCCCCGGGTGCTGTGGGCTCTGGTATCCGCTGATGTCACGTCAACTTCCGGGCTCTGAAAGTTGACGTTACATCATCAGCTGCAGCTGCCTCTGATCGTAATTGACTCAGCTGTGGGTGGTGATCACTGCATATCACAGCCCAGCATGAGGAGAAGGAAAGGAGGGTTTACTTACCATCCTGCAGCTGTGTGCAGGGCCAGCAGCAGGAGAGAGAAGAGGAGGAGTCATGTCGGGTGAGTAAGTTATCGCACTGGGGTGGGGGTGGGAGGATGAGCAGAGCGCAGGGTGCCACTGCAAAGGATTATGGGAGTTGTGAGAACTGAACACAGGAAGTCAGGAGAGAGGTTACCCCCATCAGAGCTGGAGCCAGCAATGAGGATGTGTTGCCAGAGCACGATAAAAGGTAATATTGCTGAAATTACATAATAGATGTTTGGAGAGGCACATATTAGCAAGATTTAGGAGAAACGAAAAAATCAGTTTTGATAACTGGACAACTTCTTTAATACTTTGTACAAAAGCCTTTGGTGGTGATGACGCTTCCAAGAACTTGTCTATTGGAGTTAGGTCTGTTGACTGGCTGGACCCTTCAAGCAGCTTTATTTTTTTCTCCAAAACCATTTGGGAGTTTGCTTGGCTGTGTGTTTGGGATCACTGTCTTGCTGAAATGTCCACCCTCATTTCATCTTCATCATCCTGGTAGATTGGAGCACTTTTTTATCAAGAATGTCTCGGTACATTAGTCCATTCATGCTTCAAATGCTTCCTTCAAATATATGAAGTTTGCCAGTGCCGTATGCTGAAAAACAGCCCCACACCATGATGTTCCCACCTCCAAACTTCACTGTTGATATTGTGTTTTTGGGTGATATGTAGTGATGGGTGAACCCGAACTGTAAAGTTCATGATCTGTATGGGACACTTAGGGGTACTTTGCACACTGCGACATCGCTAGCCGATGCTAGCGATGCCGAGCGTGATAGTACCCGCCCCCGTCGCAGATGCGATATCTTGTGATAACTGCCGTAGCGAACATTATTGCTCCGGCAGCTTCACACGGACTTACCTGCCCTGCGACGTTGTTCTGGCCGGCGACCCGCCTCCTTCCTAAGGGGGCGGGTCATCGGCATCACAGCGATATCACACGGCAGGCGGCCAATAGAAGCGGGGGGGCGGAGATCAGTGGGATGTAAACATCCCGCCCACCTCCTTCCTTTCGCATCGCCGGTGGACGCAGGTAGGAGATGTTCCTCGCTCTTGCGGCTTCACACACAGCGATGTGTGCCGCCGCAGGAACAAGGAACAACATTGTACCGACATTATGGAAATGACCGACGCTACACAGATTGCCGATTTACGACGCTTTTGCGATCGTTTATCGGCACATCTAGGTTTTACACGTTGCAACATCGTTACTGGCGCAGAATGTGCGTCACTTTCGATTTGACCCCGACAATATCGCAGTAGCGATGTCGCAGCATGCAAAGTACCCCTTAGTGTCTGTGCTCAGACCCCAAACACGGACTTCTCAGGGACGTCCATGTTACTGTTCGGATTTGGCTGTTCGGATAAAAATAAATTTAAAAAAAGGGAAAAATGAAGCAAAATGACGATTAAAGCAGAACAATTATACTTACCGAGTTTCTGCATGGCTGTCACACTGCTTCAGGATCCGCTCCTTAAATCTTGTGAATCTTCACTGCTTCCCCCGCCCATCGTCTGTTACAGCCTTGGTGGGATACAGTGTATCTGTCAGTAATGGAGACACCTATAGCTGCCAACAAAGGACTATATATATACATTGCCTACAAGTAGTATTCAACCCCCTGCAGATTTAGCAGGTTTGATAAGATGCAAATAAATTAGAGCCTGCAAACTTCAAACAAGAGCAGGATTTATTAACAGATGCATAAATCTTACAAACCAACAAGTTATGTTGCTCAGTTAAATTTTAATAAATTTTCAACATAAAAGTGTGGGTCAATTATTATTCAACCCCTAGGTTTAATATTTTGTGGAATTACCCTTGTTTGCAATTACAGCTAATAATCGTCTTTTATAAGACCTGATTAGGCCGGCACAGGTCTCTGGAGTTATCTTGGCCCACTCCTCCATGCAGATCTTCTCCAAGTTATCTAGGTTCTTTGGGTGTCTCATGTGGACTTTAATCTTGAGCTCCTTCCACAAGTTTTCAATTGGGTTAAGGTCAGGAGACTGACTAGGCCACTGCAACACCTTGATTTTTTCCCTCTTGAACCAGGCCTTGGTTTTCTTGTCTGTGTGCTTTGGGTCGTTGTCTTGTTGAAAGATGAAATGACGACCCATCTTAAGATCCTTGACGGAGGAGCGGAGGTTCTTGGCCAAAATCTCCAGGTAGGCCGTGCTATCCATCTTCCCATGGATGCGGACCAGATGGCCAGGCCCCTTGGCTGAGAAACAGCCCCACAGAATGATGCTGCCACCACCATGCTTGACTGTAGGGATGGTATTCTTGGGGTCGTATGCAGTGCCATCCAGTCTCCAAACGTCACGTGTGTGGTTTGCACCAAATATCTCGATCTTAGTCTCATCAGACCAGAGAACCTTGAACCAGTCTGTCTCAGAGTCCTCCAAGTGATCATGAGCAAACTGTAGACGAGCCTTGACATGACGCTTTGAAAGTAAAGGTACCTTACGGGCTCGTCTGGAACGGAGACCATTGCGGTGGAGTACGTTACTTATGGTATTGACTGAAACCAATGTCCCCACTGCCATGAGATCTTCCCGGAGCTCCTTCCTTGTTGTCCTTGGGTTAGCCTTGACTCTTCGGACAAGCCTGGCTTTGGCACGGGTGGAAACTTTCAAAGGCTGTCCAGGCCGTGGAAGGCTAACAGTAGTTCCATAAGCCTTCCACTTCCGGATGATGCTCCCAACAGTGGAGACAGGTAGGCCCAACTCCTTGGAAAGGGTTTTGTACCCCTTGCCAGCCTTGTGACCCTCCACGATCTTGTCTCTGATGGCCTTGGAATGCTCCGTTGTCTTTCCCATGTTGACCAAGTATGAGTGCTGTTCACAAGTTTGGGGAGGGTCTTAATTAGTCAGAAAAGGCTGGAAAAAAAGATAATTAATCCAAACATGTGAAGCTCATTGTTCTTTGTGCGTGAAATACTTCTTAATACTTTAGGGGAACCAAACAGAATTCTTGAGGTTTGAGGGGTTGAATAATAAATGACCCTCTGAATAAACTTTTCACAATTTAAAAAAAAAAATAAAAAAATAAATAACATTCTTTTTTGCTGCAGTGCATTTCACACTTCCAGGCTGATCTACAGTCCAAATGTCACAATGCCAAGTTAATTCCGAATGTGTAAACCTGCTAAATCTGCAGGGGGTTGAATACTACTTGTAGGCACTGTATGTATATATATATATATATATATATATATATATGAGTTCAACAATGTAGACCAGCTCACTCCTGTGAATCACCTGGATCCTCAGCTCACCTGGTTAACTCCGTTGTGCCCGGATCAGGACGTAGGAGTCCATCCATACAAATGTGAACAACAACAAAGCAGGATCCAGCAATAACGTGAGCAATCCAGGATGCTGTTAAAAAATATTTTCCTTCTTTTTATTCATAAATTCATTAAAATATAATGGTCCAAGCAATTCAGAACATCATTATCGCAGGAAAATAGCGCAGATAGGACTACGCGTTTCAGCGGTAAAATCCACCTTCTTCACGGTCCAGAATCTGATCTGCTTTCCAAACATAGAACCTTATATACATCTCACTCCCATCAGGGTAATTACAAACATGTGTGAGAGATTTAAAAACATAAGCTAGAAAAGCAAATCAAACATGTAAGCTATCCGCATATTAATTAATATACAGCATGCATAAGAGTTATAAGGAAAGGATTCAACATTTTGGAGAAAAATACAATCAGAAAATCCAATAACCTGACCATAAAACTATTTTTAAAGTGATGCAAAAAGCCTAACACAGTAGTAAAAGCCAGCAACATATAATGCAACAATGTATCAATAGTGCATAATGATATCCATACGATTGTTAAAGCCCTGTGGCATGCGGGTCCCCAGCTCAAATATCCACCTACTCTCTCTTGCAAGCACTTTTTTATGAATATTAAATTTTTCACTCTTTGTTTCATTCCAGCCATTTGGTAAATTAAAAAAAGTTATTTTTTTCATTAATGTACAGTCTGCACCCCATCTTGACAGAAAAAAAAATCAGAAATGTAAAATTTTTTCCAAGTTTATTAAACAAGAAAAACTTAAATATCACATGGTCATAAGTATTCAGACCCTTTGCTCAGTATTGGTTAGAAGCACCCTTTTGAGCTAGTACAGCCATGAGTTTTCTTGGGAACAATGCAAGTTTTTCACACCTGGATTTGGGGATCCTCTGCCATTCTTCCTTACAGATCCTCACCAGTTCCGTCAGGTTGGATGGTGAACGTTGATGGACAGCCATTTTCAGGTCTCTCCAGAGATGCTCAATTGGGTTTAGGTCAGGGCTCTGGCTGGGCCAGTCAAGAATGGTCACAAAGTTATTCTGAAGCCACTCCTTTGTTATTTTAGCTGTGTGCTTAGGGTCATTGTCATATTGGAAGGTGAACCTTCGGCCAAGTCAGAGATCCAGAGCACTCTGAAAGAGGTTTTCTACCAGGATATTTCTGTACTTGGCCACATTCATCTTTCCTTTAATTGAAACCAGTTGTCCTGTCCCTGCAACCTAAAAACACCGCCATAGCATGATGCAGCCACCACCATGTTTCACTGTTGGGATTGTATTGGGCAGGTGATGAGCAGTGCCTGGTTTTCTTCACACAAACCACTTAGAATTATCACTAAACAGTTCAATTTTCATCTCATCAGACCAGGGAATCTTATTTCTCAAAGTCTGGAAGTCAATAATGTGTTGTCTTTGCAAACTCTATGCGGGATTTCACATGTCTTGCACTGAGGAAAGCCTTCTCTCAGGCCACTCTGCCGTAAAGGCCCAACTGGTGGAGGGCTGCAGTAATAGTTGACTTTGTGGAACTTTCTCTCATCTCCCCACTGCATCTCTGGAGCTCAGCCACAGTGATCTCAGGGGTTCTTCTTTACCTTTCCCACCAAGGCTCTTCTCCCGCGATTGCTCAGTTTGGTTGGACAAAGAAGTCAAGGAAGAGTTCTGGTGGTCTCAAACTATTTCCATTTAAGGATCATGGAGGACACTGTGCTCTTAGAAATCTTGAGTACTGCAAAAATTAATTTGTAAACATGGCTAGATCTGTGCCTTGCCACAATTCTGTCTGAGCTCCTTGGGCAGTTCATTTGACCTCATTATTCACATTTTGTCTGACATGTACTGTGAGCTGTGAGGTCTTATATACAGTAGACAGGTGTGTGCCTTTCCAAATCAAGTCCTATCAGTTTAACCCCTTCACGACCATTAACGGAAAGATCCGTCATGGTGCCCTGGGCCTTAACGACCAAGGACGGATCTTTCCATCATGGCGTAATCGCGGCACTGGAGCCTCCGGTGACTACGAAAAGTTAGCATAAACCGCAGATTCGGGGAGGAAGGGACCTGTACCTGACCTCAGGAGGGGTGGTGCCTCCTCCCCGGACCTACGGAGGCTGTGATTGGCTGACGAACGCCACTCAACCAATCACAGCCACTGTAATGTTCCAGCCACTTAAAGTGACTGAAACATTGAAATCCAGCCCTGGCCAGTGCAGCTATAACACTGGCCATTGGCTGGAGCTGGGTGACCTCACTGGATCACCCTCCCCCAGCTCCAGTAGCTCTGATTGGAGAGATCGGCCTTGTGACCGCTGTCTCCAATCACAGTGGACCTGTTGCCAGTGACCGCCCCCATCAGCTTCACTTCCCTGCAGCATGCCAGCACAGTGAGTGTACACAGTGCAATGGCAGGGCGACAAGCTCCGGTCCCATGCTGTTATGTGACCGGAGCATGGGACCCGGAAGTTGCCGCGCTGCCATTGCACTGTATGAAACCGGCCTCCCGATCCGCCGCCGCTGCCCTCCGCGATCTGCCACCCGCACCCCCACCCTTCGTATCTGCTGCCCGCACCCTCACCCCCACCTCCCGATCCGCCGCTGCCCTCCGCGATCTGCCACCCGATCTGCTGCCCGCACCCCCACCCCCACACCTCCCGATCCGCCGCTGCCCTCCGCGATCTGCCACCCGATCTGCTGCCCGCAATCCCAACCCCCACACCTCCCGATCCGCCGCTGCCCTCCGCGATCTGCCACCCGATCTGCTGCCCGCACCCCCACCCCCACACCTCCCGATCCACCGCTGCCCTCCGCGATCTGCCACCCGATCTGCTGCCCGCACCCCCACCCCCCCACTTCCTGATCCGCCGCTGCCCTCCATGATCTGCCACCCGCACCCTAACCCCCACACCTCCCGATCCGCCTCCGCCCCCCTCCATCCGCCACAGCGCCACCGGTCCCCCCCGATCCCCTTTCCCTCGTGATCGGCTGCTCGTCCTCTCACCTCCGTGATGTGCTGCCAGCCCCCTCCACTCGAGATCGGTTGCCCGCTTCCTCCTCCGTTATGTGCTGCCCGGCCCCGCCCCCTCTCCATTATGTGCTGCCCGGCCCCGCCCCCTCTCCTCCGTTATGTGCTGCCCAGCACCGCCCCCTCTCCTCCGTTATGTGCTGCGCGCCCCCTCTCCGTTATGTGCTGCCCGTCCCCTCCCCTCCGTTATATGCTGCACGCCCCCTCTCCTCCGTTATGTGCTGCCCGCTCCCCCCCACCTCTCACCTCCGTGATCGGCTACTCGCCCCCTCCCCTGTCACCCCCGTGATGTGCGCTCCCTCCCCTGTCACCCCCGTGATGTGCGCTCCCTCCCCTGTCACCCCCGTGATGTGCGCTCCCTCACCTGTCACCGCCGTGATGTGCGCACCCTCACCTGTCACCGCCGTGATGTGCGCTCCCTCACCTGTCACCGCCGTGATGTGCGCTCCCTCACCTGTCACCGCCGTGATGTGCGCTCCCTCACCTGTCACCGCCGTGATGTGCGCTCCCTCACCTGTCACCGCCGTGATGTGCGCTCCCTCCCCTGTCACCGCCGTGATGTGCGCTCCCTCCCCTGTCACCCCCGTGATGTGTGCTCCCTCCCCTGTCACCCCCGTGATGTCCGCTCCCTCACCTGTCACCGCCGTGATGTGCGCTCCCTCCCCTGTCACCCCCGTGATGTGCGCTCCCTCCCCTGTCACCCCGTGATGTGCGCTCCCTCACCTGTCACCCCCGTGATGTGTGCTCCCTCCCCTGTCACCCCCGTGATGTGTGCTCCCTCCCCTGTCACTCCCGTGATCTGTGCTCCTTCACCTGTCACCCCGTGATCTGTGCTCCCTCCCCTTTCACCGCCGTGATCTGTGCTCCCTCACCTGTCACCCCCGTGATCTGCTGTCCGCTCTCCCTCACCTCTCACCCCCGTGATCTGTGCTCTGCTCACCTGTCTCCTCCGTGATCTGCGCTGCGCTCCCTCCCCCCACCTCTCACCCTCCCCGATCTGCTGCCTCCTTCATCTCATGTGATCCAGCTGCCTAGATCCATCCTGTAGGGTAACTATCCCCAATCTCACCTCCCACTCTCCTTTCCCCCCATCCACCCCTCCCCCCATCCTCTGCCGCTCCTGCATCCACTGCGCCCTCTCCCATCCGCCCCCACCCTATCCCAGCCGCCGTCTCACAATCACAGATGCTCCCTTTATATACCGCTGCCCCCCATCTGCCGCTGCCCCATCTGCCGCCCCCCCCATCTGCCGCTGTTTTTTTTTCTATGCCATGGGGGTCTAGTTTCCAAAATGGGGTCACATGTGGGGGAGCTCCACTGTTTCGGCACCTCAGGGGGTCTCCAAACACAGCATGGAATACGCTAATTATCCCAGACAATTTTTGCGTTTGAAACGTCAAATGACGCTCCTTGCCTTCCGAGTCCTGCTGTGCGCCCAAACATTTTATTTCCACCACATATGAGGTGTCTGTGTACTCAGGAGAAATTGCACAATACATTTTATGGTGCAATTTTTCCTGATACCCTTGTGAAAAAAAAAGCTACCTGGCTGAAGTAACAATTTTGTGGTAAAAAATGTTTTTTTTATTTTCACGGCTCAACTCTATTAATTTTTGTGAAGCCCCCAGAGGCTCAAGGTGCTCAATAAACATCTAGATAAATTCCATGAGGGGTCTAGTTTCCAAAATGGGGTCACATGTGGGGGAGCTCCACTGTTTCGGCACCTCAGGGGCTCTCCAAACGCAACATGGTGCGGCTAACGATTCCAGCTAATTTTCTGTTCAAAAAAGTCAAATGGCGCTCCTTCCCTTCCGAGTCCTGCCGTGCGCCCAAACAGTGGTTTTTCGCCACATATGAGGTATCTGTGTGCTCAGTAGAAATTGCCCAACAAATTTTGGGGGTTCATTTAATCCTGCTACCCTTGTGAATATGCAATATTTGAGGCTAAATTAACATTTTTGTTGCAAAAAGTAAAATGTTCATTTTTTCCTTCCACATTGCTTTAGTTACTGTGAAGCACCTGAAGGGTTAATAACCTTCTTGAATATGCTTTTGAGTAGCCTGAGGGGTGCCGTTTTTGGAATGGTGTCACTTTTGGGTGTTTTGTGTCATGTAGACCTTTCAAAATCGCTTCAAATGTGATGTGGTCCCTAAAAAAAGTGGCTTTGTAAATTTTGTTGTAAAAATGAGAAATTGCTCATAAACTTTGAACCCCTATAACTTCCTTCATTTTTTTTTTTTCCCAAAATTGTTCTGATGTAAAGTAGACATGTGGGAAATGTTATTTATTAATTATTTTGTGTCATATGTCATATGGTTTTAGAGCATAAAAAATCAAAGTTTGAAAATTATAAAATTTTCAAACTTTTCGCAAAATTTCCGTTTTTTTCACAAAGAAACGCAAAAAATATCGGCCTAAATTTACCACTAACATGAAGCCCAATATGTCACGAAAAAACAGTCTCGGAATCACCAGGATCCGCTGAAGCGTTCCAGAGTTATAACCTCATAAAGTGACACTGGTCAGAATTGCAAAAAATGGCCTGGTCTTTAGGGTCAAAATAGGCTTGGGGCTGAAGGGGTTAATAAAGCACAATTGGACTCCAATGAAGGAGTAGAACCATCTCAAGGAGGATCACAAGGAAATGGACAGCATGTGACTTAAATATGAGTGTCTGAGCAAAGGGTCTGAATACTTATGACCATGTGATCTTTCAGTTTTCCTTGTTTAATAAATTTGCAAAAATGTCTACATTTCTGTTTTTTTGTGTCAAGATGGGGTGCAGAGTGTCCATTAATGAGAAAAAAAATTAACTTTTTGAAGTTACCAAATGGCTGCAATGAAACAAAGAGTGAAAAATTTAAAGGGGTCTGAATACGTTTTTTAATTCCAACATAATAACGACCCCAAACACTCCAAGATGACCAATGCCTTGCTAAAGAAGCTGATGGTAAAGATGCTGGACTGGCCAAGTGTCTCGAGACCTAAACCCTCTTGAGCATCTGTGGGGCCTCCTCAAATGGTAGATGGAAGAGCGCAAGTTCTCTAACATCCACCAGCTCCGTGATGTCATCATGGAGGAGGGAAGAGGATCCAGCGGCTCCTGTGAAGCTCTAGTGAACTGCATGCCCACGAGTTAGGGTAGTGTTTGAAAATAATGGAGACCCCCCACAAAATATTGACACTTTGGGCACAATTTTTTTTCTTTAGGGTGTACCCACTTTTGCTGCCAGCACTTTAGACATTAATGACTGTGAGCTGAGTTATTTAGAGGGAACACCAAATTTCCACTGCTATATGAGCTGTATACTGACACTGTACATTGTATCAAAGTGTCAGATCTTTAGTGTTGTTCCATGAAAAAATATAATAAAATATTTCCAAAAATGTGAGGGGTGTACTCACTTTTATTATATACTTTAAATGCCTTTTGTCTGTTTGCTTATGGACGCCGATGTGCTGATGCACGACTACGTCATAGGCTGCCTGAACTTTGTGGTCATAAATCAGCTGAGAGAAGCTTAGAAAATGGTGTTCAAAAGTAAAAATAACTAAGTCCCCATTCAGCTATGTCAGTAAAAAAAAAAAAATGTACCAAAAGAATGAAAATGTTGGGTAGAAAAGGGTTAGATTTTTGGTCAGTCTGTAATATGGGTACAAAAATGCACCCAAATTATGATTGTGTGAAACTTGCAGGACATTTTTATGGAGGTCTATGAAAAACTATGCAAAGAACTTGTGATTGTAGGGTCAGATGCAATAAATCCAATTCTGCTACATCCAGAAAACTCAATACTGAGGCGAGGGCCCAACATAGTTATAGTACATGTGACTAATCCAGCACTATTATATATGACCAACAACTTCCATCTGCAGCATCTGACATTCCTATTAAAATGAGAGATATTCTCAAAACACACAATTAGGCTATGTTCGCACGTTGCGTTTTTTTCCGCGTTTCTGCAGCGTTTTGAGCGGCAGCGTTTTTGCGCTAAAACGCATGCGTTTTTGTTTTCCAGCAAAGTCAATGGGAAAAGCTGAAATCCTGTCTGCACTTTGCTTTTTCTTCTGCAGCGTTTAATGTGCATATTTTGGGTCAAAAACCATGCAGAAAAAGAAGCAGCATGTCAGTTGTTTTTGCCATTTCTGCAGCGTTTCCCTAACATTGGAGTCAATGAGAAATGGCAAAACGCATGTTGGAGTGAATATTCTGCGTTTAATATGCGTTTGACATGCTTTTTACCTGCGTTTTCCAAACCAAAAACGCAGTTGTAGGAGGGAAATAACCAAGGCAGAAACGTCATTACCTACATCACTTCCTTTTTCCTATAAATACAGAGATGTGTATGTTTTAGTGCCTGCTACTATTGAGATTTCACAATTTCTACATACTTGGAGATACTTGTGTATAAAATGGCTTGGTTCCAAAGAATGAAAATAGATGTTGCTAAATTAATTTCTATGGTAAGTTAATGAATATTTCACATAATTTTAAGAATTATTCTTTCTTTAAATTTATGAACTGTTTTGAAAAGTTTCACAAAACTATACTAAATATTCCTTTAAAAATTTAAAAATTTATACAATCCTCCAACAAAATAATTTTTTTTTGAAAATGTTATAAATAAATACCTTATTTAATTTTTGGATATGTGCTATGATGTATTTTGGCCGACTTTGCTAGACAATTTTTATAATGATAATGTATACCTTATAAATCTCTTATAATTGTATTAAATACTTAATATCTAAATTAAAAAATAATCAAACAGGTTGAATCCATGCCATGCCTATGGGATCCTACATGCCCAGATTATATGCAGAAAACAAAGAGGATGAACTGTTGGGGAACAATTTGTGCAGAACTTTTTCCACAATGGCATGAGGCTGATGCAGCCTTACAAATATAGAATTGGTATGTTTTTAAATTTGATTATTATCTTTTAATATTATCTAAGTTCTTTTTTTTTAAAAAAATAATATTGTCAATTTTTTTGTTTGACATGTTAAATTTGAATAGAGCTTGACGTGCGCAAAAGATGGCGTTCTGTAAAGGACCGATTTCATAAGATAAGGAATGAGGGCATGAAAAGTGGAAGTTCACCCAAGAAACCCAATTTCATATATTATGATGAACTGTCATTTTTATGCACAAGTCGCAAAACCAGAGAGTAAGTTTTCATGTAACAGTATGTTTGCATTGTTTTATTAAAATAATGTTATCATCAAAATTCTTTTCATTCGTTTGGATTTTGTTTATTGATTTGTCTTTTTTTTTTTTCCCCCAGAACTTCAGGAAATTTAGCAACTGAAACACCTGTTGCTGATGGAGAAGGGCAAGAGAGCCTTCATCAACAAGACCAGGGTGGGCCATCTGGCAGTATTGAACACAATACCTCAGAAAATGAAGGGGATATTGAAAATGTCAGTGTAGCTGAAAAATCACCACCTAGGTCAACAACAAATATCTCAGGACCATCAAAATATATAAAGCCAAAAAACAAAAAAAAATTCAAAAAATATACAATTAGAGGAAGAAGTTATATGTAATGAAACTTTAAAATTATTAAATACAACTGCACATGAAGATGACATAGATCATTTTGGAATTAGTATTGCTGGTAGAATTCGCAAAATTAAAGATGTTAAAAAAAAAAATACATGCATGACAGCCATATGTGGGATGCTGAGTTGTTATGAGGAAGAGGGTAGTTTCCCTTCATCCGGCTCTATAATTTCAAAAATTGAGCAGATTTTTTCAGATCTCAAAAACCCACCAACAGAAAAAAGTACTGAAAATATGGGTACAAACCCAATCTACATACCCAAACAATATTCTGTTAATCAAATTCCCTATAATCCAAATGTGCAACAACATTTTCAACAACCCATAACAACTCATAAGCCACAAAATTCCCAAATAAATATTCAGCCTCCGGTAAATTTAAATTTGCGGTCACGAGAACAACCTCATGGCTATTTCAGTAGTCAATTATTTTCTGATCATTAATTTATTTTTTTTTACATTTTAATGTTATTTTCTTATTTTTGAAAAAATTATGTTGTAATTTTGCATATAAATTTTGTTCTTTTTAAAGCATGTGGCATTGTGTTAATAAACTGCTTTATGATTGTAATAAAGCAAACTAAAGAAATAAAATCTTGTTTTGGTGATAAATCTATGTTTTTTTCTTTTATTTTGCGTAATATAAAGTGTTTTAATGTTTTAACTTGATGATTTAGGAGTTATCATTGTTTCAGGAAATGACATCTTAACAAATTAACATAAACTAGACAGGAAAGGCAGACATTTTTGTTTTTGAATCATTTAACTTTATTTTAGAGCCCAATAACATGACAAACGCATATGCTTTTTTTGGTTCAAAAACGCATGTAAAAAGCGCGGAAAACGCACTAAAAACGCGGTAAAAACGCATGCGTTTTTAGCGCTTAAAAATGGTCGAAAGCCATTTGGTCAAAAACCAAGGGAAATAAAACGTGCAGAATAAACTGCAGGTACTCCGACGCAACGTGCGCACATAGCCTTAATCACACAACATACACTAAGGGGTACTTTGCATGTTGCGACATCACTACTGCGATATTGTCGGGGTCAAATCGAAAGTGACGCACATCCGGCGCAATGTGTAAAGCCTAGATGCGCCGATAAACGATCGCAAAAGCGTCGTAAATCGGTGATCTGGGTAGCGTTGGTCATTTTCATAATGTCGCACCAATAGGAGATACGATGTTGTTCCTCGTTCCTGCGGCAGCACACATCGCTGTGTGTGAAGCCGCAGGAGCGAGGAACATCGCCTTACCTGCCTCCACTGGCTATGCGGAAGGAAGGAGGTGGGCGGGATGTTTACGTCCCGCTCATCTCCGCCCCTCCACTTCTATTGGCCGCCTGCTGTGATGCCGCACGACCCGCCCCCTTAGGAAGGAGGCGGGTCGCAGGGCAGGTAAGTGCGTGTGAAGCTGTCATAGCGATAATGTTCGCTACGGCAGCTATAACAAGATATCGCATGTGCGATGGGGACGAAAACTATCGTGCTCGGCATCGCTAGCATTGGCTAGCGATGTCTCAGCATGCAAAGTAGCCCTAAGTAAAAATGTGTGGTAACAACAGATCAATGAAGACAAGGGTAGCTAGCCCCAATAGGCCCTATTCTCACTCCTACCGTGCCGCGGAGGTCGGCACCCTAATCCTGCACTAATGGTGCTCCCATTCACTGACGAGTGACCCTACAGGCCCTAAACAGATGGAGCAAGGGACAGTAAAAAAGCCACACTAAAAATCACACAAATGCAACATTGATTTCAGAGTAGTACCAAAGATCTAATATGAATAACAACTCCACCAGTAGTAGTTGATCTGGGGAATATAACAAGGGCCAACGGCCCAGAAATGAACCACTCTGTATAAAAATGGTAAAAAAAACACCCGACGCATTTCCCCTCAAAATAGGAGTTTCCTCAGGAGTGGAATGAAACACTTAACTTAATGTAACATGATACAGAGTCTCCACAGGTCAGTGAGAAATGCGCTACTCCATAGCCTAGATATGGCCATGAAGCGGATAAGAGCAAGGCCTGTCTAGACCTTAGGATATTGCTGTCACTGTAGGGGAATTCTATTGCCTTACTGGGACCTTACTGCATGGTGCCTTTGAAGGGATTCTGTTTCCTGTTACATTAAGCTAAGTGTTATAGGGAAACGCGTCGGGTGGTCTTTTGACCATTTTCATACAGAGTGGTTTATTTCTGGGCCGTGGACCCTTGTTATATTCCCCAGATCAATTACTACTGGTGAAGTCATTATTCGTATTACATCTTTGGTACTACCCCAAAATCAATGTTGCATTTGTGTGATTTTTAGTGTGTTTTTTTTTACTGTCCCTTACTCCATCTGTTTAGGGCTTTTTGAAGGCCTTGTAGGGTCAGTCGTTAGTGAGTGGAGGCGCCATTAGCGCAGGATTAGGGTACCGACCTCCGCGGCACGATAGGAGTGAGAATAGAGCCTAGTAGGGTTAGCTAGCCTTGTCTTCATTGATCTGTTGTTACCGCACATTTTTTCTTGGTGTATGTTGTGTGATTAATTGTGTTTTTTTAAGAATATCTTTCATTCTAATATTTAATAAATTCAAATTTTAGGAGTTTAAGTTTTTTGGTTTAAGTCATTCCTGTACTTATAAATCTATTTCTAAAAATGTTCTGCGCCTTACATTGCCGGTCACTTTTTCTTTGATGTAGGTCTCTCATCTCTTTGAAAAACTATGTGTTTATTTAATGGAAATTGTAGCAATAGCCCATTACAAACATACAGAGTTCATGTTACCGGTACGACACCCACTTACGGTACATTACATTGTTGCATCGAGCCTTTGAATGGTCCAAACCTATTTTCCTCGCACACAAGAATGTCCCTGATCTTCCGAACGTGATTATTCTCAGGTTTACCAATCTTTACTATTTATTTCTAACCGACTGAATAATAGATGAATTCAGTGGATTTTATAATGTCACATTGTTGTCGCTGAGTCTGAGAACAGAACGTGATACATTGATGAAAGCGTTAGGAAAGCGAAGGACAAGGGGATTCTCAGATGTTCTACCATTGTGCAACAAGCTGGACACTCAGACAAGTTTATTCAATTAGAGGGATCAGACCGGTCTCCCCTGTTCCATGGCAAATACGTTTAGGCTATTGTCTTCTGCTGTCAGCAAAATAAATCAAATCAACCTATAGGAGAAGTCTAATATGATTACATTGTAATTGCATTCAATCAGGGAATTCACAGCGTTATCCGAGACCATTCTCGGCATTCTGTATCACTCAGGAGCCTTTGATGTGTAATATTGTAGAAAGTAGAAGGTCTCATCTATACAAAGCTGCCATCAGTATATTACTATTATCCTTTGTGCACTACGTTCACAAATATGTCACATGTATTTAAGATTGTGCCAAGTATCATATATCAAGTTACACCTGTCAAAATGTATCACCAGGTGTAGGAAGAGATATTGGCCATAAAGCATGCTTATTGGTAATTTTCACTTTTTTCCTATTAAAACAATATCCTTAGCTCGTACACAAAAGTTTCCATAAATATCCTATAGATGTGGGTTGACTTGAGTTAAAGCACCACTCCAGCATTTTTGGGGTTTTTTTCAGCTGCAGTGGTGCTTCAAATGTAAATCCTATGTCCTCTGTCTTATATTCACCATCATCTATTTCCAGTGTCGCTCCCGTAGGTCTCTGGCGATTTGTGATCTGTTGACAGCTCCCTTGTTTCAGGAGCAAGCTGAAGATCACAACTCAATGCAAGTCTATAAGAGCCTTGTTATAATTCTCATATACTGGAGTGGTGCTTTAAATGTAAGTCCCATGCCCCCTGTCTTATATTCACCTTCATCTTTTTCCAGTGTCACTCACGTAGGTCTCTGGCGATTTGTGATCTGCTGACAGCTCCCTTGTTTGAGGAGCAAGCTGAAGATCACAACTCAATACAAGTCTATAAGAGCCTGGTTCTGGCTCTCATAGACTGGAGTGGTGCTTTAAATGTAAGTCCCATGCCCCCTGTCTTATATTCACCATCATCTATTTCCAGTGTCGCTCCCGTAGGTCTCTGGCGATTTGTGATCTGTTGACAGCTCCCTTGTTTCAGGAGCAAGCTGAAGATCACAACTCAATGCAAGTCTATAAGAGCCTTGTTATAATTCTCATATACTGGAGTGGTGCTTTAAATGTAAGTCCCATGCCCCCTGTCTTATATTCACCTTCATCTTTTTCCAGTGTCACTCACGTAGGTCTCTGGCGATTTGTGATCTGCTGACAGCTCCCTTGTTTGAGGAGCAAGCTGAAGATCACAACTCAATACAAGTCTATAAGAGCCTGGTTCTGGCTCTCATAGACTGGAGTGGTGCTTTAAATGTAAGTCCCATGCCCCCTGTCTTATATTCACCATCATCTATTTCCAGTGTCGCTCCCGTAGGTCTCTGGCGATTTGTGATCTGCTGACGGCTCCCTTGTTTTAGGAACAAGCTGAAGATCACAACTCAATACAAGTCTATAAGAGCCTGGTTCTGGCTCTCATAGACTGGAGTGGTGCTTTAAATGTAAGTCTCATGCCCCCTGTCTTATATTCATCTTCATCTTTTTGCAGTGTCGCTCCTGTGGAAATTGTAGCAATAGCCCATTACAAACATACAGAGTTCATGTTACTGGTACGACACCCACTTACGGTACATTACATTGTTGCATTGAGCCTTTGAATGGTCCAAACCTATTTTCCTCGCACACAAGAATGTCCCTGATCTTCTGAATGGGATTATTCTCAAGTTTACCAATCTTTACTATTTATTTCTAACCAACTGAATAATAGATGAATTCAGTGGATTTTATAATGTCACATTGTTGTCGCTGAGTCTGAGAACAGAACGTGATACATTGATGAAAGCGTTAGGAAAGCGAAGGACAAGGGGATTCTCAGATGTTTTACAGCAACTCAATACAAGTCTATAAGAGCCTTGTTCTGGCTCTCATAGACTGGAGTGATGCTGTAAATGTAAGTCCCATGCCCCCTGTCTTACACTCATCTTCCTCTTTTTCCAGCGTCTCTACCGTAGGTGTCAGGTGATTTGTGATCTGCTGACAGCTCCCTTGTTTGAGCAGCAAGCTGAAGATCACAACTCAATACAAGTCTATAAGAGCCTTGTTCTGGTTCTCATAGACTGGAGTGGTGCTTTAAATGTAAGTCCCATGCCCCCTGTCTTATATTCATCTTTTTGCAGTGTCGCTCCTGTAGGTCTCTGGCGAGAGTTTGTAAAACAACTTCTGACTTACAGCTAGTCAGAAATATGGGACCGGAGTGGCACTGGAAAAGTATGAAATCACTGCAGACTAAGTATAAAAATGGGGGGGGAGGCAGGGGACTTAGATTTAAAGCACAACTCCAGCACTGAAGAAAAAACAAAATACTAGAGTGGTGCTTTAAGTAGAGACATGGCTCTCCATTTATTTCTATGGAGTCCCTATTTACCGTAATGCAAGATGTGAATCTCCAAAAGGATTTTCTACCTCTTTTTATTAGTCGACAATGTTATAAGAAAACAACTCTACTTTGGGAAGTTTTCTACTTGTTCTTTCTTATTAGTGTCATTTGCTCAGTGAACCTGACCATATGAAGCCAATGAAGATAAGAGCGAAGACATGGGTTTTTCTAGAACTGCAGGGACAATGAGGAAATTATGGAGCAGCAATCTCAAGGAAAAAACTTTTAATTTGAAGGGAACCTGTCGCCAGATTTGTGCCCTATAAGCTGCGGCCGCCACCAGTGAGCCCCTATATACAACATTCTAATGCTGTATATAAGAGCCCAGGCCACTCTGTAAAATGTAAAAAACCCGTCTATTATACTCACCTAGGTTGAAGTGGTCCGATGGGTGTCACTGCTCTCTGGTCCTGCGCCTCTTTTCTGCGGTGATCGCCATCCTCCTTATATCCTGCCTAGTGCGGATAACCTGATTGACGTCATCCACACCGGCCACCATTGCGGTCCTGCCCAGGCACACTTTGATCTGCTCTGCTGAGAGCAGATCAAAGCACGGAAAAGCAAGGAAAAGTTAAAGACCGCCTGCGCACTACAATTTATTGATCTGCCTTCAGCAGGGCAGATCACAGTGCACATGCGCAGGATCACAATACTGGCTTGTGTGGATGACGTAGATAGCGTCATCCACATTGGTCGGGATAGAAGGATGTCGTCGATAGCCGTAGAGTGGAGGCTCCGGACAAGAGAGCAGCAGCACCCATCTGACCGCCCACTATGTGAGTATTATAAAAGTATTTTTTGCATTCAACACAGTGGTCTGAGCTCTTTTATACAGCATGTTAGAATGCTGCATATAAGGGCTCACTGGTTGTGGCCGCAGCTTATAGTCCTCAAATCTGGTGACAGGTTACCTTTAATGGGGTTGTCTAATAAAAGCAAGTTATTTCCTGTCTGTTGGATAAGGGACAACTTCCTGACCAGTGGGAGTCCAACCACTTGGACCCGCACCGATTGGCAGATCAATTTTTGTTGTGAGGAGGGAACTTTTATCACAGTTGCAAACTAGAGCTGCAAACTTGACACTTGACCACCCCTCTATTCATTCTCTACGGTTCTGCTAGAAAAAGCTAAGCATAGCACTCAACAGCCCCATAGGAATGAATGGAGTGCTGCACAGTGCCACTTTTCCAACTGTTCTACCGATTGGTGTTGATCCCAGAAGTTGGACCGCCATCAATCAACAAGTTATCATGTATCATGTGCATTGGTGTTAACTTCTTTTCACTGGACAACTCTTCCAAATTAGCCAAGCACATTTTTATCAGCAGGATCGAATGATCATCCAATAAGGCCACGTGCACACGTTGAGTATATTTTTGAGTTTTCTACCCCAGTATTTGTAAGTCAAAAAAAGGAGTGGATAAAAAATGCTAACTGGTGCCCGTGCTTCTATTATACATCTTCTCTGATTAGCTTACAAATAATAAAGTAAAAACCTCACCAAATACTCATCGTGTGCACGTGGCCTAAAAGGGTACTTTACACGCTGCGATATCGGTGCCGATATTGCTAGCGAGCATATCCGCCCCCGTCGGTTGTGCGTTACAGGCAAATCGCTGCCCAACATCGCTAACACCAGTCACACGGACTTATCTTCCCTGCGACGTCGCTGTTGCCGGCAAACCGCCTCCTTTCTAAGGGGGCAGTTCGTGCGGCATCACAGCGACGTCACACGGCAGCTGTCCAATAGCAGAGGAGGGGCGGAGATGAGCGGCTGGAACATGTCACCCACCTCCTTCCTTCCTCATTGCCGGTGGACGGAGGTAAGGAGATGTTCGTCGCTCCTGCGGTGTCACACATAGCGATGTGTGATGCCGCAGGAACGAGGAACAACATCGCTATTGACCAGACAATGATTTTTCATAAATAAACGACCTCTCACAGACAAACGATTTTTGCCTCTTTTGCAATAGTTTAAGGTCGCTCCTTGCTGTCACACGCTGCGATGTCGCTAACGACGCCGGATGTGCGTCACAAACGCCGTGACTCCGACGATATATCGTTAGCAATGTTGCAGCGTATAAATGGCCCTTAAGAGTTGAGGTCTCCTGACTCTCACAGATGATGCCTGTGTAGATAAACATTGGACAATATAAATTCAAATACCCAATATTTTTGTTTTTTTGAGGGGGTCAACAGCCAACAGAGGTGTCTGGCAATTTTTCTAGCAATATATCTATCTAGTAATACATGGGGTCTAAGGAAAAAATGTTTCTCCTTGTGGAGACTGAAACACCAATCTGGAATGCCAGTGAGGAGAGTTATAGCTGCAATGCTCCTCTGGAAAATATGGAAATTGTCTCTTCAGGATAGAAGCAGACGAACTCTAATGCCACCTATTGGAGGTAACAATCCTAAAAGTCAAAAGTGACTCTTTAACTAGCCCCAAAACACCGTGCCTGCAAATTGAGGTTCTGATCTGGCATAAATCCTAACTCTCATTAAAGGGTCACATTTGACTTTTAGGATTGGTACTTCCAATAGGTGGCGCTAAAGTTTGTCTACTTCCTCAATGAAGAGATGATTTGGATAGTAATACATGAACGCGCAGAAAAGCTCAGAATTCATGTGTTTTGGATAATAAGGAAGAATAACTGTCGTCAAAACGAGCTTACGGCTAACAGCAAGTATGTAGACACCTTAACCACAATTTACAATATTCAAAATAATTGCAATATTTTAAAAATATCATCAATGTGCAGTTCATATGGAAATTGAAATGGAAACAAACACATCCACTTGACTTAAACCAACTTGTCCTTCTCCTTTCTCCAAACTCAAGGTAAGATTTTGCTGAAGGCATTTCTAAGCTTCCTGACCTATCAGCTACATAATACCCAGGATGGGACTAGGTAACAGGTATGTCAAGTGCTCCGGCATGGCATTCTCTACAAATGATGCAGTGATGAGCGCTGGTCCAGCGGTCACGGGATTATCTCCATAGAGGAGGCTGTGTTAGCATTAGTGACACTGACAGACAATTTGTATCAATTACTAAAGTCCTAATCCTATCCTAAGCATTTCAGAGTGTCAGAGGGACATCACAAGTAGACTGCTAGTGGCCCTGAGGCTTCCTAGTAGCTTCTAATTGCGGTATGTGTGAAGAAGAGCCCCAGGACATAAGAGAATAGTCTTTAGAGAGTCTATTATCAGATCGTTATACTGAAGCATTAACTCGGCTGATGGACAATTACACCCATTGAAATTGCAATTAAGGAAATAATTGCATATACTTTGCTGTATGTATTTGTTCTTAGGATTTTTTTTTTACTTTCAACAATAATAATATTTTAATGCATTTTCAAATATGTAAAGTTACTAAAAAATTTTTGTAAATGTGCAACTTGATATCCGCACCATTACTGATATAAACAAGTAAAAGAGATGTCATGTACAGGTTAAATGTCCTTTTTTTATGGCAAATGGCTAGTAAACTTTCATTAATACATGACCAGATTGCCTTACCTGTAATTTAAAGATATTATGGAATTAAAGATGAGTGTTTCTGACAAAACTCAAATTTGCCAAATTTTGTAGATTTTCCCATGAAATTTGATTTGAAGGAAAGTTATTATTCATGAATGGAATATCCCATTTTGAATACTTAGGGGTCTAGAGAGACCCCAGAGCCTAAAAAAAGAAAGATGCTGAAAAAAAATAAAAATAAAATACTTATACTCCACTCTCTAGCCCCTCTGCTTTACACAGTCCTTTTTTACGGTCATCAGAGCATCTTCTTGTCAACGACACCGAACACTAAATCCCTGTACTTCTTTAAGCTATAGCAGGACTTATGGCTTAGATAAGGCCTGGGACATTTCTGCGTAGGCATAAATAAGGTCAAGATATTACGACATACTCCAAAACTTTGCGTTTGCATGCAAGGTCCTGAGCCTTATCAGAGCCAAATGTTATGGTCTAGCATTAAGAGGCCTTGGAATTCAGCCCTTGCTCTGATGGTACTAAGAAGACACGCCAAGGATCGGTCAAAGGATGGGGCAGAGTAGACGGGCCAGAGAGGTGAGCAGTAAGATGAGATTTTAAGTTTTGATGGCCTTTCATAGGTCAGCAAAATGGTGGCAAGCCAGACACCACACTGCTGAATCTAAGCGGAAATGAATTAGCAAAAATTCCCTTTGACAAATCCGAATTTTCTAAATATTTGAGTAAAATTCTTTTTTAAACCGGTCATCTCTATCTGAAATATTCCTTAAACTAAGGCAAGATTTTCCACGTTTTACAAAGTCTTAAATTCACATTGGTTATTCTCCTATTTCCAAAAAATTCTATTTCCCGAATTTAAGTCTCAATAAATGTTTTTCTGGTTTCTTCCCCTTCTTATGTTTTGTTAATGTGCCTGTTATTTAGATTGTTACTGTTTAGTCTATTTGCCAAAAGGGGTGTGACTTTGTGTACTTTCTATTACAAGGAGGGGCCTAAGGCATTAAACTATTGTATCTGTTGTCCCTGATATTTAAATCATCTTACTGATAATATTTTAAAATTAGATTATTTCTTCATGGTATCACCAAAGGAAACCCCTTTAAGTGGTGGCCTCATGACAACAACCGCTCTTCATAAATCCTATATGGTCAATATGTCATCTCTGGAACCGACCTTTAAGAGGCTGAAAGAAAATAGGCTATATAAATGCATAACTTATCCATAAATGATTTTGTTTCCCATTAATTTTGAATAGCTGGCATGTAATAGTACATATCCCCCAGAAAGAAGTAATCGTCTGGGACTAGAGAATCCGTGTTCAGCTGAACTCCTGGCTTAGCATCTATTATAAAAGGGGTGGTCTTTATGTGAAATGTTTTTTAATATTTTTAGTTGACTATATTCCTATTTACTATCCTACATCCCCTGTTAAGTCCTCATATTTTCATATGCTTTTTTTCCAGTCCTATAGGAGATAATTCCTTCTTCTCTCTTCCCCTTTGTACTATTTTCCCTTGAATTGGTGTTAGTCTACTGAGCACTGCGGGATATCTAGTTTCTTCATTCGCTGTCTCCAATTTTCAAATTAGCAAAGGAAACGAAAGATTCTATATTCCAACCGGCGCTTTCTAAAAAATACATCACTCCAATAGAAGAATAGGAAGATGGGATCTAAAGTACAGCAGGGTGGGCGCCATCGCTGGGTGGGCTCCATAAGTAGCACGCCCTGACAACAATAAAGTAATTGCTGAAAATCAGCTTACTCCAATTAAAACCCGTATTCTAGGATGTCGTCTTGAAACAACAAACTTCTTTCTTCTTTTGTCCCTGATTTAACGAGTGTATGATGATGGTCAGTTTGAAATGCCATGAATGAGAGATTTGGGACCTTTAATCTCACGAATACTCTTTGGCGCCAGAAAGCAAACAGTACACTCCCTAACCTGTTATCTTAGCCTCCTAAGCTTTCACTTCTTACCTGTCTTCAGAGTGTATTGATTGTCCCTTCTATAAGCACATGTACTGGACAGCAGAGCTCCGAGCAGCTTCCTTTGTGTTGTTATATTGTGAAGTCATCGTACACTTCTACAATATCCTTCATTTTATTGATGAAGACATTAATTAAGACCGGTCAATGAGCGGTGTAGCCAGACACCAGTTGTAATATCGAATATCATGATAACGAAAATACCTGAACATGTGATGGACAAGAAAAGAGATGATTATCTCTAGTGATGAGCGAGTATGCTTGTTACTACTCGGTACTCGCACGAGTATCACTGTACTCGGGCTACTCGGCGGGGACCGAGTAATCTCGCGATACTCGTGCTGTACTCGTGGTCTTCATCCCTGCATGTTGGCGCTCTTTTGAGAGCCAGTCCTCATGCAGGGATTGGCTGGCAGACCACTGCAATGCCACAGCCCTGTTAGTTGTGGAATTGCAGTGATTGGCCGGCCTGTACAGCGTGACCGAGCCTTTATACCGGCGGGAGCGCTGTGCTCTGTACACAGCCATCTCATATTCCCTGCTTTCCACGCCCACAGGCACCTATGATTGGTTGCAGTGAGACACGCCTCCACGCTGAGTGACAGGTGTCTCACTGCACCCAATCACAGCAGCCGGTGGGCGTGTCTATACTGTGCAGTAAAATAAATAAATAAATAATTAAAAAAAACGGCGTGCGGTCCCCCCTATTTTAATACCAGCCAGATAAAGCCATACGGCTGAAGGCTGGTATTCTCAGGATGGGGAGCTCCACGTTATTGGGAGCCCCCCAGCCTAACAATATCAGTCAGCAGCCGCCCAGAATTGCCGCATACATTAGATGCGACAGTTCTGGGACTCTACCCGGCTCTTCCCGATTTACCCTAGTGCGTTGGCAAATCGGGGTAATAAGGAGTTAATGGCAGCCCATAGCTACCACTAAATCCTAGATTAATCATGTCAGGCGTCTCCCCGAGAAACCTTCCATGATGAATCTGTAAATTACAGTTAAAAAACACACACACCTGAAAAAATCCTTTATTAGAAATAAAAAACAATAACAAAGTCCCTCATCACCAATTTATTAACCCCGACAAACCCTCCATGTCCAGCGTACTCCACAGTCCTCCAGCGTCGCGTCCAGCTCTGCTGCATGGAGGTGACAGGAGCTGCAGAATACACCGCCGCTTCTGTCAGCTTCACACAGCAACTGAGGTGAGTAGCGCGATCAGCTGCTGTCAGTCAGGTAACTCACGGCCACCGCTGGATCCAGCGGTGGCTGCGGGTAACCTCAGTGACAGCAGCTGATCGCTATACTCACCTCAGTTGCTGCATGGAGCTGACCGGAGCGGCGGTGAGTAGCGCGATCAGCTGAGCTGTCACTGAGGTTACCCGCGGCCACCGCTGCATCCAGGTAACCTCAGTGACAGCTCAGCTGATCGCTATACTCACCTCAGTTGCTGTGTGAAGCTGACCGGAGTGGCGGTGTATTCTGCAGCTCCTGTCACCTTCATGCAGCACAGCTGGACGCGACGCTGGAGGTCCGTGGATTATGCCGGACATGGAGGGTTTGTCGGGGTTAATAAATTGGTGATGAGGGACTTTGTTAGTGTTTTTTATTTCTAATAAAGGATTTTTCGGGTGTGTGTGTTTTTTAACTGTAATTTACAGATTAATCATGGAAGGTATCTCGGGGAGACGCCTGACATGATTAATCTAGGATTTAGTGGCAGCTATGGGCTGCCAATAACTCCTTATTACCCCGATTTGCCAACGCACCGGGGCAAATCGGGAAGAGCCGGGTACAGTCCCAGAACTGTCGCATCTAATGTATGCGGCAATTCTGGGCGGCTGCTGACTGATATTGTTAGGCTGGGGGGCTCCCCATAACGTGCAGCTCCCCATCCTGAGAATACCAGCCTTCAGCCGTATGGCTTTATCTGGCTGGTATTAAAATTGGGGGGACCGCACGCCGTTTTTTAAAATTATTTAATTATTTATTTCACTGCACAGTATACACACACACCGGCTGCTGTGTTTGGGTGCAGTGAGACACTCAGCGTGGGGGCGTGTTTCACTGCAACCAATCATAGGCGCCGAAAAGCAGGAAAGTAGGGAAAACGAGATTGTTTAATGAGCGGCCGGCTTTTTCAAAAGAGGAAAAGCCGCCGGAGTTTAGTGAACAGCCGTGCAGCGCCGCGGCAGTGATCGGGGAACGGTAAGTAAGAGAGAGGGGGGAGAATGACTGACAGACTGTGAGAGGGGGACAGACAAGACAGAGAGAGACCGACAGAGCGAGACCGACCGACGGGAGATAGAATGAAAAAAAAAATGACCGACATCGCTAGTAAAAAGCACAAAACGTGCGTTTTGGACATCGGAGTGCCACACAATGTTTTACGTAAAATCTTTCATGTATTAATCTCAAAAAGTAACATACATTAGCTCTATCTCACTATTGGGTATGTGCCCCTAACATTTCCGCCATGAAAATTCATTTTGGTGTCATTTTGGAAGGTTTTCTGGTGAGTCCGTAAAAATTGCGTAAAATGCGGACAAAATTGTTCACAGCTGTGACTTTTGAGTGATAAATGCTTCAAGGGGTCTTCCCCATGCTGTTGCCATGTCATTTGAGCTCTCTTCTGAGATTTT
The DNA here is from genome assembly GCF_048569485.1 of Anomaloglossus baeobatrachus. Classification (NCBI taxonomy): domain Eukaryota; kingdom Metazoa; phylum Chordata; class Amphibia; order Anura; family Aromobatidae; genus Anomaloglossus; species Anomaloglossus baeobatrachus. Next base: position 888,626,949 of record NC_134353.1, on the reverse strand, counting down.
TGTGACATTTTTAGGGTTTCTACATGCTGCCGGGGGTCATTTCATAAAAATACTCGGGTCTCCCATAGGATAACATTGGGCTCGGTGCTCGGGCCGAGTACACGAGTATCTTGGGATGCTCGGCCCGAGCCTCGAGCACCCGAGCTTTTTAGTACTCGCTCATCACTAATTATCTCATATCTATCTATCTATCTATCTATCTATCCCTCTATCTATCTATCTATCTATCTATCTATCCCTCTATCCCTCTATCTATCTATCTATCTATCTATCTATCCCTCTATCTATCTATCTATCCCTCTATCTATCTATCTATTATCTATATATCTAAAAATAAAGTAGGATATAATAAAGATTAAATGAAGGCAGCACACCATCAATCTATCTGCATATCTTTCTACCATTCTTTCTATCTATTTATCTCTCTATCCATCTATCTATCTAGTATCTATCTATCATCATTCTTTATACTTTATATCGATCGATAAATCTAGGTACAGTGCCTTGAAAAAGTATTCAAACCAACAAACTTTTCCACTTTTTTCACGTTACAACCACAAACTTAAATGTATATTATTGAGATTTTATGTGATTTACTAACATTAAGTAACAAGTATTTGTGAAAAGTAAAGGAAATGATACATGGCTTTCTAAAGTTTTTAAAAACAGAAATATTAATATTGTGACGTGAATTTGTATTCAGTCCCTGAGTCAATACTTTGTAGGATCACCTTTTGCTACGATTACTGCTGCAAGTCTTCAGGAGAACGTCTTCACCAGCTTTGCACATCTAGAGGATGACATTTTTGCCCATTTTTCTCTGCACACAAGATCAGTGAGTCTGTAAACATCAATTTTCAAGTCTTTCCCAGATTCTCAGGATTATCAGTCTGATTTCAGGCTGCCAATTGCGTTGATAAAAAGTGGATGCCATTTTGAGACTATTATCATCAGCAGTGATGCACGTACCTGTGTCACCACATCCGATGCCGGGCAGTGTGCATGATCAGAAGTCCCGGCATTTCCGGTCATGTGCACTAGACCTCTCTGAAGCCAGGACACGTACACTGGGCTTCATAATGCGCATAACCGGAAGTGTGGGGCATTCTAATCATGCACACTGTCCGGCGTCTGATGCGGTGATAACGGACACAGGTCCATGCATCACCACTCAAGACGCTAGGCAATGGGCATTGAATAACATGTTAGTACAGCCCTGTGGGTGTGCTAACATGCTAAGAAGGTGGAATGAGTGCAGGAACTTACGCCATTACGACTAGTCCCCTCACTCATTAGCATATTCTAAAGAATCTTTAGAAATACTTTTTCTAAAGCTCTCTTTATCTATGCTAGTGTATACAGGGACGGTTAGGCAGGGATTAGCAATATGCATCCAGAACTGCTCGAGGTCCTGGCTGCATATTGCACCTGACAGGTTCCCTTTAATCTGTCCTCTTCATGGCTCCATGGTCTCAGCAATTGAATTTTCAAGACTGGTAAGATTAACACGTTTTATTGTATAGACTGTTTTGCACTTGCATTTTATCATTATTAATTTTGTTAATTTCATTGAGGGACAACAGCATTATCTGTTCTTGGTATGTTCCTGTTTTTATTGATATCTATTAAACATTATGTTTTACAGGATCTCTTCTGCTGTACACCCTATTTATCCTGAGAGAATCATTATCTGTACTTTACATTTGGACTATTTATAATAAATAAATTATTACAAAAATAACATGGGGTTTCCCCCTATTTTTGACACCCAGTAAAAGTAAAGCAGACAACCGCAAGCTGATATTATGAGGCTGGGAAGGTCATGGTTATTGGGCCCTTCCCAACCTAAAAATATCAGCCTGCCGCCACCACAGAAGCGGTGCAACACATTAGATGTACCGATTCTCATGCTTCGCCTCTATTCTTTCTGATTGCCCTGGTGCTATGTCAATCGGGGTAATGGTTTTTGGAGTTGATGTTAACTATGTAGTGTCAGCTGCCATCAAGCCCTAGGGTTAGTAATGGAGAGGCATCTATCAGACAACCCCATTAATAACCAGTAAGTTAAAAAAAAAACAAAAAACACACAAATATTTTATTTGAAAAAACACTCCCCAACTCTATCTATGCTTCACTTATTTATTTAAAAAAAATATAAAATAAAAAACCCATGCAGGTCTGATGTAGTCAGAGGAATCCAACGTAGTCCAGGGAATCTGACATAGTTCACAAATGGAAATCTTAAAGACATAAAAAGAGAGAAACAAAAAACAAGAGACTTCATTCATCAATTTATTAGAAAGTAAAGGTCCGAGGTACAACATAGTTCAGCTGTTCTCAGGACATTCCTCAATTACATAGATCACAGGTTGTGGAGCCTCAGAACAAGGCTTTATAGATTTTGAGCAACAGCCACTGCTGGCTCATGTTGCGCTCCTGAAGACCTAATGACACTGATGATCGGTGATGTAAGGAACATGACACTCATCACAGGGATGAGTGGTGACATTCCTGACATCACCAGTCATACCAGTTGCCTGGTCTTGTGGAGCACAGTGTGAGCCAGGAGTCACTGTTACGCAAAGTCTATGGAGCCTCGTTCTTGATCTACATAATCAAGGAAGGTTGTAAAACTTCTAAAGACAGGCAACAAGCAGAAGAGACTTGTTTGGGCTAAATAACACAAGGAATGGACATTAGACAAGTGGAAATCTGTGCTTTGGTCTGATGAGTCCAAATTTAAGATCTTTGGATCCATCCACCGTATATTTGTAGAAAAGGTGAACGGATGGACTCTACATGCCTGGTTCCCACCGTGAAGCATGGAGGAGGAGGTGTGATGGTGTGGGGGTGCTTTGCTGCTGACACTGTTGGGGATTTATTGAAAATTGAAGACATACTGAACCAGCATCAGCACAGCATCTTGCAGCGGCATGCTATTTCATCTGGTTTGTGTTTAGTTGGACCATCATTTATTTTTCAACAGGACAATCACCCCAAACACACCTCAAGGCTGTGTAAGGGCTATTTTACTAAGAAAGAGAGTGATGGGGTGCTACGCCAGATGACCTGGCCTCCACAGTCACCAGACCTGAACCCAATCGAGATGGTTTGGGGTGAGCTGGACCGCAGAGTGAAGGCAAAAGGGCTAACAAGTGCTAAGCATCTCTGGAAACTCCTTCAAGACTGTTGGAAAACCATTTCCGGTGACTACCTCTTGAAGCTCATCAAGAGAATGCCAAGAGTGTGCAAAGTAGTAATGAAAGCAAAAGGTGGCTACTTTGAAGAACCTAGAATATAAGACATAGTTTCAGTTGTTTAACACTTTTTTGTTAAGTATTTCATTCCATATGTTTTAATTCATAGTTTTGATGCCTTCAATGTGAATCTACAATTTTCAGAGTCCTGAAAACAAAGAAAACTCTTTGAATGAGAAGGTGTGTCCAAACGTTTGGTCTGTACTGTATGTCAGACTTGGGAACTTTGCTTTCTAATAAATTGGTGAACTGGGGACAGTCTCTTGTTTTTATTTCTCTATTTTATGTCTTTCAGGTTTCCTTTTATAGACTACTGCGGATTTCCTGGACTACATGTCATATGGATGCTAGGTGATAAAAAAAAATCACACACATACTGTAGTTCTTCCATGACATACAGAGTCACATTCACATGATTCTCATCCCACTTTTCCAGATGAGTATTGCAGTGATCATTTATACGCAGAAGTGAGCAAACATTACTTAAAGCAAAGAAGGGCAGCAGTTGTACATCGCCCAGGCCACAAACTAGTACTCTACCAGAGTTTCTGTCCCTGCATGGTGCACAGATGGAGTACGGCTTGGCAGCCCACCTGATCTAATAGTATGGGCGTCACCTAATAGGCTGCGGGCTTGTGACTGTGTGAACAGCGCTCTATGCAAGCCATCAGTGTGCAGTTTTATCAACTAGTAATCGCCCCTCCATGTTTTGGAAGTGTGTGTGTGATTTCCTCCTCCTGCCCCTGTGATGTCTCCTCTTAGTAGGGGTTTAGCTGTATCCTGCTCGAGTAATAGTTTTTGGCCTGGGTCGATGTACAACTGCTGCCCTTCTTTGCTGTAACTAATGCTTAATTTTTGGAGGATATTTATTCCTCTTTTTGCTGCTATTTTTTAGAAGTGAGCAAACCCTAAATCAGAAACCGGCTCCATCATTACAGAAATCTATCTGTACTGTTAAAAACTAAGACTTTTCAGAAAAAAACATACTTTGAACAGGAAAAGTGAGACCGGTCACTTAGGGTGGTCCCACCAACTTCTTCCTACGAGACTATGTTGGACTAACGGATCTCTCGTTGCATATAAAGTACATTGGCCCTGACTTACGAAACAAGTTTGGCAAAATTTCTAGTGTAAAACTGTTCGAAATGTTGCAAATCATTGTCACAAGTCAAACAAAGCATGAAATGTGTTCACAATGTGTAAACCTGACTCCTTTCAACATAAAGGAAAAGTTGTCAGGTAAGTTTATATAGCTATGAGACTTTTTATGTCAAACTTCCCTCATTTTGTTTTGTAATATTTTGTTGTTGGTGAGAATAAAAGGATTCCTAAATTCAGTGTCCATAGCAAAGCAATATAGGCCAATGTCTAAGGACAAAATCTAGAACGTTATGGCTCTTTTCCAAGTATGTTGCTATGAAACTAAGTCTATTGTTTTCAGTGGTGTTTCTGGTGGAAGAATGCAGCAAAATAATATCTGTGTTTGTCATCAGTCTCTTGGGAAACCCTCTTGCTACAAATTTCATCAAGGAAGACTATTCTTTACAGGGCCGGACTGGTACCAAAAAAAAAAAGTAGCCCTACAGCACGAACCCCCTACAGCCCACATACTATAACACGCATCACCCCCGATCAGTGAATTTTGCTTTTACTTAATCATGTCCCTCACCACTCTCCTAAAGTAGTTATTTCAAGAGCTACATGTAAATGATGCGGCACTGCGTATGATCAACTACAGTTCCATTTACAAAGCTACAATTTTTGGGATTGTGGCATCCCAGCAGTCAGATGCACTGTGAACAGAAAGTCATCCCATATCCAGAAGATAGGGAATAGCTTCCCAATGTGGGATACCCATTTAAACAGTTATTTCAAGATTTAATTTTATTTGCACAAAGGAATAAAGAAAATAATAAACCAGTAATTACCCTATCGAAGTCCAATGCTGCCTTTACAACAACAGGATAGGTGAAGTGATACTGTACAGTGTATATATACTATATAATACAGATATTGAAAATTACACCTAGTATATAGGACAGAAGAAGTGGTACTGTGCAGTGTATATATGTTACAGGCAATGTATGAAAACCCGGCATTCTAAAGGATACTTAGGCAATGTATACAATCCCTGTCGTTTTCATGCAAGGTATGAAATATCTGCATTGTTCTATACTTTTCCTAGGCATTACATAAAATGTGTAGGTATAATAAAGAATGACAAGAACTGCTCAGGCAAGGTATAAAATATCTGCCTTGTTCTATACTTTTCCTAGGCATTACATAAAATGTGTAGGTAATATAAAGAATGACAAGAATTGCTCAGACAAAGTCTGATATAATGCCCAGATTGGAAAAGTCTTTAGTAACAAACAGTCAAAAACTAATGAAAGAAGTAACAAACAGTCAAAAAAACAATGAAAGAAGAAATCCTAAATGAACAACAGGATATCTTTACTGGGAACCCCCCCCCCCCCCAAAGAAACAGAAGTGTCATTCCTGACTATTAGTCTTTAGTAACAAACAGTCAAAAACATGAAACAAGAAATGCAAAATGAACAACAGGATATCTTTGCTGGGAAAAAAAACAAAAGGAATCAGAAGTGTCATTCCTGACTATTTGTTGCAGCACGGGAGGCTAGAATGGCATTTTGAATTGCACTTCATTTTTTTTTTCTTTGACGCAAAGGCATTTGTTAGTTTGGCACTTAGTTTTGCACACACACCTGAAAACTCCTTGGCCACTTCCTATGGACTGAGCAGTAGCAGCAGATCGAAAAGGAATTTTGTTTTCAGGAACATCTTGAACCTTGAGCAAGCCCTTTTGACAAACACTGAATTGTGATCTTGCATAGAGTTGGTTCACAATTCCTCCCTCTCACCGTTCCGAGTCGGTAAAAGCTGTCTTCTGTCACATCCATAACAACTGCTAGCAAATTTTGCGGATCACTGCGTCCCTTGTCTACGTCAGTGATAGGGATTTTTTGTCAGTGTCCATTTTCATTTTCTTGGCCTGTACTTCTAGATTCCTTTTTGATAGTCTCTTATTTTCTAGTGCATTCTCAATGTTGAAGCAAATAGGGCACCAAATATTGACCCCATAACCTTCTATTTCCTCACCGTCATTGTCTTGATTAGCGTGTCCACAGATCGCATGAATGTTTCGTCCGCACCACACCTGTAGTATTCTACACTCTTGTTTGTCATTTAGGTATTCTATAGAATGACTAAGAAATGTATGAACATCTGATGTATTTCATACTTTGACGATCCATTTCCAGCATTGTACACATTGCCTAGGTATTTTATAGAATGCCTGTTTTTACACACTGCCGGTAACATATATATAAAATAATACAGATGCTGAGAATTGCACCCAGTATACAGGATAGGACAAGTGGTACTGTGCAGTGTATATATACAAAATAATACAGGTACTGAGGATTACACCCAGTACGCAGAACAGTAAAATTGGTCATCAACAGTTTTGTTCACCTTTGAAAAGATGGACACTGCTGATCAGAAGCCACACAGAGTCTGGGTAATTCTGCTGCCTCATTAGTGAATGCATTCATCCATGGTTTCACTTGAATCACGTATTTCAGAGATGTAGATTGAAACCCCAATGTAAGTGCTCAGCATAGGGAATGGGATAAATGTGAACGGATTCAAAATGTTCTGTACCTAAATCTGTCACCAAATAGCATTCAACGCAACCCACAAAAACACAAGTCCCTACTTCGGTACTTCTTCTGTTAACAGAAACATAGCTACTGTTAGCACAAAGGTTCTGGAAAAACACTATGGCTTCCCCCTCAAAAAAGAAATCCAGCAAAATTTGGACTCCAAAATCCAAATGCCTCCTTCCCTTCTGAACTCCACAATCTGCCTAAACCACAGTTAGCGTCCACATGATTGACATTGCTGTAGTGAGGAGAGCCCAATTAACTTACGAGGAGCAGGTTTCTAGAAGCACAAACTGGACACAATGTAAGGCTAATACAATGTAGTAGGCACGATATAGACTTATTTGCAATTCTGCAACATTCACTGCTTTTGACTACATGGATGTTTTACAGAGACTAAATCATCACTACACCCATAGATGCTTTCCCAGAGTGGTGTAATTTCAAAAATGTGGTCACTTGAGGGAGTTTCTTCTGTTCTGGCACTTAGTGGCTCTGCCAATGCAGTAAGCAAACTATTCTAAGGAAATCTGTGTTCCATAAATCAATATTGACATATTCAGGAATAATTGTGTAACACATTATAGGGCATTTTTTACTTATTACACTTGTAAAAATTGGAAATCTTGGCTTAAAACAACATTTTAGTGGTAAAAATGTAATTATTTTTGTTTACTGTCCAAAAGTATAAAATGTTGTGACACACCTGTAGTGTTAATATGCTCACTGCACCCCTGGATGAATTTATTGAGGGGTGCAGTTTGTAAAATGGGGTCACTTGGGGGAGCACCACTGTTTAGGCACTTCAGGGGTTTTGCCAATGTGATATGGCTCCCAGAAACCATTTCAACTAAATCTGAACTCAATTATGGCGCTCCTTTCCTTCTTCACTTTGCAATGTGCCCCAAAATTAGTTTTTGACCTCATATGGGGTAATGGCATACTCAGGAAAAATTGCAGAAAAAGATGTTATGGTGCATTTTCTCCAGTTACCCTTGTGGATTTTACAAATTTTAAAAAGGCTCAACATTACAAAATTCTGTTTTCGCACCCGGGGGTTCAAGATGCTCACCAAATATATGGATAAGTTCCTTGAGGGATCTAGTTTCCAAAATCTGGTCAGTTGTGGAGGAGCTCCAGTGTTTAGGCACATCAGGGGCTCTACAAACGCAACATGGTGTCTGCTATCTATTCTAGACAATTTTGCATTCAAAAAGTCAAATGACGCGCCTTCCCTTCCGAACACTGTTATGCACCCAAACTGTTGATTTCCATCACATATAAGATATTATCATACTTAAGAGAAATTGCAAAACATATTTTATGGTGAATTTTATCCTTTTACCCTTGTGAAAATAAAAGATTTGGGTTAAACAATAGTTTAGTGGTAAAATGTATTTTTTATATTTTCACTGCTCAACATTATAAAATTTTGGTAAGTACCTGGGGATTCAAGGTGCTGACCAAACATCTACATAAATTCCTTGAGGGGTCTAGTTTTCAAAATGGGGTTATTTGTGGATGAGCTGTATTGTTTAGACTAATCAGGGACTCACCAAATGGGACAATTTTGCACTCTAAAATTCAAATGGTGCTCTTTCCCTTCCAAGCGCTGCTGTGTGCAAAAACAGTAGATTTCTACCACATATGTGATATCATTGTACTCAGAAGAAGTTGTACAATAAATTGTATGGTGAATTTTCTCTTGTTTCCATTGTAAAAAAATGCAAAATTTGGAGCTAAACTAAAATTTTTGTGGGAAAAGTAAAATTTTTGATTTTTTCTTCCACATTGCTTTAGTTACTGTGAAGCACTTAATGGGTTCATAAACTTGTTGAATGTGATTTTGAGTACTTGGAAGGGTGTAGTTTTTAGAATGGTGTCACGTTTTGGTATTTTCTGTCATCTAGGCTTTTCAAAGTCACTTCAAATGTCATGTGGTCCCTAAAAAAAATGGTTGTGTACATTTTGTTGGAAAAATTAGAAATTGCTGATAAAATTTGAGCCCCTCTAACTTCCTAACAAAATAAAATTATGTTTCAAAAATTGAGCTGATGTAAAGTAGACATGTGGGAAATGTTATTTATTAAGCATTTGTGTGACATAACTCTCTGGTTTAAGGGCATAAAAATTAAAAATTTGAAAATTGCGAAAAGTTCCAAATTTTTGCCAAATGTCTTATTTTTTCACAAAAAAATGCAAAAAAAATCATCCTAATCCATGAAGTACAATCTAATATATAAAGCTGAATGTGTGTTCACATTTATTTATATACATACAGCCACATAATTTTTGCACACTCACACGTTGTTACGGTTGCTGTGGCACTGGAGTCTATGTCCAGATTTCTTGCTAGATTGGGAGGGCTACGGCCCGGAACATCGCTCTTGGGAGCCTGAGGAGGCTGTCCATGCTCCCGACTTAGTTGCCGATTACCTGCGTCGCCGGGAGGGGGGTCCTTGAGGGGGAGGTACTGTTACGGTTGCTGTGGCACTGGAGTCTATGTCCAGATTTCTTGCTACTGCACATGTGCGAGCACTGGAGACTATGTCCAGATTTCTTGCTACTGCACATGTGCAAGTGCTGGAGACTAAGTCCTATCTTGGAGCCATTGCACATGTGCGGGTGACATCATCGCTGACACGAGGTCACATATTTCTGACACCTTCTATGCCGATTGGCCGCTGGTCATGTGCTTGTGACACGTGGTCACATGTCTCTGACACCTTCTATGCCGATTGGTCGTTGGTCATGTGCTTGTGACGCTTTGCTCGGTGATAGGCCAGCGTGACGTCATTCCTGTCGTTCTGGCAGCGGATTGGCTCTGGTGTCCTCCATCTTGGATGAGGCACAGAGTCTATATAAGGCGCTCAGTCCTCTTGGTTCTTGCATGAGAGTAGACGCTCTGTGCACGTTCCTCTAGGCATCTCTCTGTCTATGCTAGGTGAGCGCTACCGGCAGGGTAGCGTTCTTATACCTTACAGCTTCGGCTGCAGTCCGTATCCTTACCTCTTAGGGGAGCGGACATAGGCAGGTGCCTGAGGCACATGGTCCGGCTGGGCCTTGTGATTCTACTCGTAGGTGGACGTTGCCGCTAGGGTAACGTTCCTTATACTGCGTCTGGCAGTTGTTCGTATCCTCGCACACTAGGGGAGCGAACAGAGGTAGGAGCTTTGTGTGGCTTATGCTGCTGTCCATCTCTTTTGCACCACTAGAAGAGCGGACCTAGGCAGGTGCCATATCTAGTGGTTCGTGTCCTCGCACACTAGTGGAGCGAACGCAGGTAGGAGCTTTGTGCGGCTTACGCTGCTGTTCGTCTCTTTTGCACCACTAGAAGAGCGGACCTAGGCAGGTGCCATATCTAGTGGTTCGTGTCCTCGCACACTAGTGGAGCGAACGCAGGTAGGAGCTTTGTGCGGCTTACGCTGCTGTCCGTCTCCTGGCACCACTAGAGGAACGGACCTAGGTAGGTGCCATTTCACACTCACTGCCTTTGTCTCTGTGATTATTAACAGAGACCATTCCACACACCCTCCAAGTAAGGGAGGAATTGCCTTATTTACTAATTATATTCCTCTGTGAGTTTAACAGAGGTATTGCACTCTGCACTTGTGCTATCATTATTTACAGTGGCACACTTATATATCCCTTATCCTCTGCCATAGTCTGCAGCAGAGTCTTTGCACGGTGGACCCTGACTGTCTGATACTCCTTTAGGTTTTATTATCAGACAGCCCCCCGTAACATTAGGACTGAGCCAAGGGTCTGGCAGCTATGGCAGAATATCAGCAGTTACACCGTTACATACAAGTACTTGAGTCACGGCTCAAGAGTATAGAGGATAAACCTCAGACCATGGTGACATCTGCACATGATCCTCAACTTGCTCTGCTAAACAGATATTCTGGCGATGCCAAATCATGTCGTGGTTTCATTAGTCAGTGTCAGATACACCTAGAGGTCAACTCTTCTCGCTTCTCTACGGAGAGGTCCAGAGTAGGCTTTATCATCTCCTTACTTCAGGACAAAGCCTTAGAATGGGCGACTCCCCTATGGGAGCGCTCTGATGTGGTTACTCTGAGACATCAAGACTTTCTTGATGCTCTTAAGGCGGTATTCATGGGTCCGCAGGTTACCCATGATGCGGGCCTGAGACTGTTAGATTTATCTCAGGGTTCGTTATCCACTAGTTCTTATGCCATTGCTTTTAGAACTCTGGTGGCAGAACTAGATTGGCCAGAGAAGGTGTTGATTCCTATCTTCTGGAGAGGGTTGGCAGGCTATGTCAAGGATGCTCTTGCTACTCGTGAGGTCCCTGCTTCTCTGGAAGACTTGATCACAGTAGCAACGAGGATCGACGTACGCCATAGGGAACGTAGACTCGAGGTCTCTTCCTCACGTCCTAAGCATCGGGCTATTCCAGTTGTTGAGGGTCCACTACCATCTTCCTCAGCATCTGAAACATCTCCGTCTCCTATGGAGTTAGGTCATACGTCTTTCAGACTATGCAAGTCTGGTCCTCCTATATGTTACGTATGTCGTCAGGCTGGGCACTATGCCAACAAGTGTCCTAGCCGTCAGGGAAACTCCCAAGCTTAGTAACCATTAGAGGGGGGTTACTAGAGACGTCTTCTGCACCCTCTAAGTGTAGTATCCCAGGTCAGCTCTCATTCTCTGAGAATACATGGCCTATTATGGCTTTTGTGGATTCCGGAGCTGACGGGACTTTTGTGTCCTCGGGATTTGTAAAGAGACACAATATTCCCTCTATCATGTTAGAGGCGCCTATTCCTGTCCGTGTTGTTAATGGAACTATGTTGTCTGACTCCATTACATTGAGGACAGTTCCCTTGCGCCTTTCCCTGTCTCAGGGTCACATAGAGGAGATTTCTTTTCTTGTTTTGCCTGAGGGTATAGACGACGTCCTTCTGGGTCTCCCATGGCTTCGGACTCATGCTCCTCACATTGACTGGGACTCCGACAGCATTATTAGTTGGGGTTCGAAATGTCAGTCTCGATGTCTTCCCTTACCACCTAAGGTCGTTGCGGTTGCATCAACTGATCTCTCTCCCATACCTACACCCTATTTGGATTTCGCTGACGTGTTCTCTAAACAGGGTGCTGAGGTTCTTCCACCCCATAGGCCGTATGACTGTGCCATAGACCTTATCCCAGGTTCGGTTCCACCTAAGGGCAGGGTTTACCCCTTGTCGATACCTGAGTCGGAGGCCATGTCGACCTATATAAGAGAGAGTTTAGAGAAGGGGTTCATTCGTAAGTCTGTCTCTCCCGCGGGAGCTGGGTTTTTCTTTGTTCGGAAGAAAGAGGGTGATTTGCGTCCCTGCATAGATTACAGGGGTCTCAACGCAATCACAATAAAGAACAAATACCCGTTACCTTTAATTTCGGAGCTCTTTGACAGACTGAGGGGAGCTCAAGTTTTTACGAAGTTGGATCTGCGGGATGCGTATAACTTGGTACGAATTCGAGAGGGTGACGAATGGAAGACCGCTTTTAACACCCGAGACGGTCCCTATGAATACCTCGTCATGCCTTTTGGTTTATGTAATGCACCCGCAGTATTTCAGGACTTCGTAAACAATGTGTTCAGGGATTTACTGTTATCCTCTGTAGTGGTGTATCTGGACGACATCCTGATTTTTTCTCCTGATCTGGAGACTCATCGTCATGATGTCGTTCGTGTCCTTTCCCGTTTAAGGGAGCACTCATTGTTTGCTAAACTCGAAAAATGTGTATTCGAGCAGTCATCCTTGCCTTTTTTGGGCTACATTATCTCACAAGAGGGTCTGGCTATGGATCCTGCGAAGCTCTCTGCTGTCCTGGAATGGTCCGAACCTCATTCCTTGAAGGCGGTGCAACGCTTCTTAGGATTCATAAATTATTACAGGCAGTTCATACCCCATTTTTCTACTTTGGTGGCCCCTTTGGTGGCCTTGCCTAAGAAAGGTGCTAATCCCAAAGTCTGGTCTACTGAGACATCTCAGGCTTTTGAGGCAGTAAAAAGACACTTTTCAACTGCTCCCGTTCTTCAAAGACCCGATGAGAATAAGCCCTTCCTCTTGGAGGTTGATGCCTCTTCAGTGGGTGCTGGTGCGGTCTTGTATCAAAAGAACGGTGCAGGTAGAAAAAGGCCGTGTTTCTTCTTTGCTAAAACCTTTTCACCGGCAGAGAGAAACTATACCATTGGGGATAGGGAACTGCTCGCCCTGAGATTAGCCTTGGAGGAGTGGCGTCATTTGCTGGAAGGAGCGAAACATCCTTTCCAGGTCTATACAGACCATAAGAATCTGACGTACTTACAAACCGCTCAGCGTCTGAATCCTCGCCAAGCCCGCTGGTCCTTGTTTTTCTCCCGCTTTCACTTCTCCATCAACTATCTGTCTGGGAGTAAGAATAACAAGGCAGACGCCCTGTCTCGCTCTATGGTTTCTACCCAGGAAGAGATTGACGAACCTCGTCTTATCCTTCCTTCCAGGGTTTTTCATACGCTCTCCCCTGTGACGTTAGACCAAATCCCACCGGGCAAGACCTTTGTTCCGCCTGATCGACTGAATGATATACTGTCGTGGGCCCACACCTCAAAGGTGGGTGGGCATTTTGGTATTAGGCGGACACGAGAGTTACTGGAGAGGTGGTATTGGTGGCCACACTTAGCCAGCCACGTCAAGAGATATGTCGGTTCCTGCTACTCGTGTGCTCGCAACCGTCCATTACGGCAGAGACCGGCTGGGCTCTTGCATCCTTTACCAGTGCCAGATAGACCATGGAAGGTGGTAGGCATGGACTTTGTGGGTGATCTTCCGTGTTCACAGGGACATAGATATGTGTGGGTCATTACGGACCATTTCTCCCGGATGGTTCATCTCGTACCGTTATCGAGAATCCCATCTTCCAGGGTACTAGCCAAACTATTCCTCAAGCATGTCTTTAGGCTTCACGGGATGCCAGATCGTATCATTTGTGATAGAGGCCCGCAATTTGCTTCCCGTTTCTGGCGAGATCTTTGTAGCCTTCTGCAAATTGAGTTGAATCTCTCTTCGGCATACCATCCGGAGACCAATGGTTTGGTTGAGCGTACCAATCAATCCATGATTATATACCTTCGACACTTTGTTGCTGAGAACCACGATAACTGGTCCTCCCTCCTACCCTGGGCAGGATTTGCCCTTAACAATTCGCTGGCTGAGGCCACTGGGCAGACACCGTTCGTACTCAATAATGGGCAACACCCTAGGGTACTGGTACCGTTTCCCGCTGCTGCACCTCCTCCTGTTGTGGCCGACTGGGCAACTAATGCCAGAGAGGTTTGGGATCGGACTCAAGAATCGATCCAAGCAGCTAAGGACCGTATGAAGACGGTGTCCGATCGGTTTCGTCGCCCGGCTCCTGTCTTTTCTCCGGGGGACTTTGTGTGGCTCTCTGCAAAACACGTGAGACTTAGAGTGAGCTCTGTCAAATTTGCTCCTCGCTTCCTGGGTCCGTATGAGGTTCTTCGACAGGTAAATCCTGTAGTCTACCAATTGAAGTTACCCGTCCATCTTAGGATCCATGACAAATTCCATGTCTCACTGCTAAAGCCGGCTATTTTACCTCACGCTCGTGAAGTGCACTCTCTTGCCTCTGATTCCTCTCGCTCTAGCTATGAGGTACGAGCCATAGTTGGTTCTAAGATGGTTAGAGGGCGCAGGTTCTTCTTGATAGATTGGGAAGGCTACGGCCCGGAACATCGCTCTTGGGAGCCTGAGGAGGCTGTCCATGCTCCCGACTTAGTTGCCGATTACCTGCGTCGCTGGGAGGGGGGTCCTTGAGGGGGAGGTACTGTTACGGTTGCTGTGGCACTGGAGTCTATGTTCAGATTTCTTGCTACTGCACATGTGCGAGCACTGGAGACTATGTCCAGATTTCTTGCTACTGCACATGTGCAAGTGCTGGAGACTAAGTCCTATCTTGGAGCCATTGCACATGTGCGGGTGACATCATCACTGACACGAGGTCACATATTTCTGACACCTTCTATGCCGATTGGCCGCTGGTCATGTGCTTGTGACATGTGGTCACATGTCTCTGACACCTTCTATGCCGATTGGTCGTTGGTCATGTGCTTGTGACGCTTTGCTCGGTGATAGGCCAGCGTGACGTCATTCCTGTCATTCTGGCAGCGGCTCTGGTGTCCTCCATCTTGGATGAGGCACAGAGTCTATATAAGACCCTGACGCACGCCGCATGGCGCTCAGTCCTCTTGGTTCATGCATGAGAGTAGACGCTCTGTGCACGTTCCTCTAGGCATCTCTCTGTCTATGCTAGGTGAGCGCTACCGGCAGGGTAGCGTTCTTATACCTTACAGCTTCGGCTGCAGTCCGTATCCTTACCTCTTAGGGGAGCGGACATAGGCAGGAGCCTGAGGCACATGGTCCGGCTGGGCCTTGTGATTCTACTCATAGGTGGACGTTGCCGCTAGGGTAACGTTCCTTATACTGCGTCTGGCAGTTGTTCGTATCCTCGCACACTAGGGGAGTGAACAGAGGTAGGAGCTTTGTGCGGCTTATGCTGCTGTCCATCTCTTTTGCACCACTAGAAGAGCGGACCTAGGCAGGTGCCATATCTAGTGGTTCGTGTCCTCGCACACTATTGGAGCGAACGCAGGTAGGAGCTTTGTGCGGCTTACGCTGCTGTTCGTCTCTTTTGCACCACTAGAAGAGCGGACCTAGGCAGGTGCCATATCTAGTGGTTCGTGTCCTCGCACACTAGCAGAGCGAACGCAGGTAGGAGCTTTGTGCGGCTTACGCTGCTGTCCGTCTCCTGGCACCACTAGAGGAACGGACCTAGGTAGGTGCCATTTCACACTCACTGCCTTTGTCTCTGTGATTATTAACAGAGACCATTCCACACACCCTCCAAGTAAGGGAGGAATTGCCTTATTTACTAATTATATTCCTCTGTGAGTTTAACAGAGGTATTGCACTCTGCCATAGTCTGCAGCAGAGTCTTTGCACGGTGGACCCTGACTGTCTGATACTCCTTTAGGTTTTATTATCAGACAGCCCCACGTAACACACGTCTGGACCCCGACAGCATCATAGGCTATGTTGTGAGGTGAAATTTTAACTCCGCGCGTTCTAATTTACCAATCAATTTTGCCCCTATCTACATAATGGAGAAAAAGTGAAACGAAAAGTGTATCCGCACCGTCGCATTTACAATCACGACATTTTGCACATACACCTCATGTGACCCAGGGAACGTCGTAGACTATGTTTTGACAGGAAAATTTAACCCCGCGCTTTACAGTTACTCTCCAAGAAACATGCCTTCATTAAAGTAAATGGAGCCTGGAACTACAGGTTATTAGTAGGAGCTGAGATTGGTTTCTATGGGAAAAAAAGACATTCATAGTATAAGAAGCTTATATGTGAGGTAATAAGATGTCGATGGGGAGACGGTGAAAGAGATAGACTGTGAAAGAAACAGACTGTGAAAGAGACAGACGGTGAAAGAGACAGACTGGGAAAGAGACAGACTGGGAAAGAGACAGACTGGGAAAGAGACAGACGGGGAAAGAGACAGACGGGGAAAGAGACAGATGGGGAAAGAAACAGAGAGATAAAGACAGGCAGACAGAGACAGGCAGACGGGGAAAGAGACAGACGTGGAAAGAGACAGTCGGGGAAAGAGACAGACGGGGAAAGAGACAGACGGAGCACATTACTTGGCCAATTTAGTTAAATCTGTGTGGAATATCTGTGGTGTTGAAATATATGTTGTTAAATGCTTCTATTAGCTTAGTTGTTGCCTTTTAATAATTACATTTCTATCTATTTGTTTTGTGGTTTTTGTGTGCAGAATACATTTTTGTTAATACATTCCATTTTGTTAACAACAGTTATTAACCCGGGCGAAGCCGGATAGTACAGCTAGTATTTCATAAAAGAAAACATTCTCAAAATTACTGGGATCCATTGAAGCATTACAGAGCTATAACTTAAAAAATTGACACTGGACTGAACTGATAAAAAGGGGCGGTGGATCTCATGAAGGTGAAAACAGGCTGGGTGTTAAAGAGGTTAAAGGATTAATCAATTTACAAAAAAATAATTGCTGACCACTGGGACATCCATTGATCCAGAGAACCAGGATCTAAATTAACTGCAGTCCTGCTTTATTCCAATAGGGATTTAGAGAGCCCATTTTGGAGATCATTGGGGATCCCAGATATACCTTCTATATATCTATCTATCTATCTATCTATCTATCTATCTATCTGTCTTTGCCATATTTTGTTGAATGTATCTATTGATACATCTAATCATCTTGTAAAAAGGACAAAATGTTCTTTAACATTGATTGCTATCATACTTTAGCACTTTTATATGTCCTTTTATATGTGATTTCGCAACGTTTTTGTTAATTTGCTATAATTAGTTGCAAGAGTAAAATCGCTATTACATTAATTCTAATTGATTTTATCATCATTCACCTCATCACCTCCATTTTCACAATAATGGAATATACCATTATAGAGTATTAAATGCAGTTACGTATTTAGTCTTTCCTGTTGACCAAAGTGCCCCATTACATATGATTATATAGGAGATAGCAAAGAGTTGTCCAAATTATAAAATAATGGCAAGGCATGTGGGTTGTGTCATTATATTCGAGGTAATGGAAGTATCTTCAGAAAATGGTATCATGTTACTAACATGTATGGGTCTTATGGGGACAGCCAGATAGATATCGATGTATATGATAGATAGATAGATAGATAGATAGATAGATAGAGGGATAGATAGATAGATAGATAGATAGATATTCCACCAATGTGGGTGCAAACCTCCGGAATGATTGACAATCAGATCGCAAAATACAAGTAGCAAAAATTTAAGCAGGACATCCTTCAATAAAGCTTTTAAACATATTTGATTCCCAAGGTACAGTGGAACCTTGCTTAACGAGAACAATCCATTCTGGGAGTGTGTTTGTTGACCAAGTTACTTGTCTAGCAAAGCAATATTTCCCATAGGAAATCATTGCAATGCAGACAATTCGTTCCACAACTTGTGCAATCTCCCATCCTGGTCCCCTATTGTGCCATTCCACACACACACACACAAAAACACAAACATGCACAAACACACACAAACACGCACACACACATATTATGGTCACCTTACCTTCCGTTCCATCGCCGGCCTCCTGGTTCTTGCAGTTCGCCGACACAGGATGTGTATCGGGTAACCATCGCGACGAGAGAGGAACTTCCGCTTCCAGAGCGCTGATGTCAAAGGAATGAGCTGCTTGCCTCTGATTGGTCAATGCACTGCCTTAGAGTAGCAGCTGACAGTGGAAGTTCCTCCCTCGTAGCGATGGTTACCTGATACACATCCTGTAGTGTCGAACTACAAGAACCAGGATGCCGGTGATGGAACGGAAGGTAAGGTGAGTATAATATGTGTGTGTTTGTGTGAGTTTGTGCATGTTTGTGTGGACTGCAAGAGTGGGTTAGAGTGCGGTGGAAGTACGGAACCAGAAGTGTGTGCGGTGAGTATTTACTTGTACGGCAAAGCTTGCTCGTAAACTAAGTTACAAATTTACAGCAAGCTTTGCTTGTTAAGTGAAATACTTGCTAACTGGGTTACTCGTTAACCACTGTATCTAAATTTTTTATTCCAATTCTCTAACTTTTCACTTGAGAAAGGCTCAGTCTTGGAGCGAAAGCTATGTTAATTAGATGGAGAGATTATAGACAGTTGCCTAATTTTAAGTTTGAAGGTAGACTTAAGTTCATTGAGTTCAACCCATAGCCTAACATGTTGGTCCGGAGGAAGGCAAAAACCCAATGAGGCAGACAGTAAACTTCACATTGGGGGAAAAAATATTCCCGACTCCACATACGGCAATCAGTCTAGTTCCTTGGATCAACGCCCTATTACAGAATCTTGTGCAAATAACCAGTAATATTATATTTTTCAAGAAACGCATCCAGACCTCTCTTGAATTTTAGCAGTGAATTAACAACATCATGTGGCAGAGAGTTCTACAGTATCAATAATCTTAACAGTAAAGAATCTTCATCTCTGATTATGATTAACTTTTCTCTCCTCTATATGTTGAGGATGCCCCTTGGCCCGGTCTCAGGCTTAAGTGTAAAAAGATCATTAGATAGGTCTCTGTATTGTCCCCTCATATATTTGTACACTGTATTAAGATTGCACCTAAGGCTTTGTTTTTCCTAACTGAATAACCCCAAGTTTTATGACCTTTCCTCATATTGCAGTCCACCCATTTTCTTAAAATCTTGGTTGCTCTTCTCTGCATCTGTGGCAGTTCACCTATGTCCTTCTTATGCACTGGAGACCAAAATTGTACCGAGTATTCTAAGGGGCACTTTGCACACTACGAAATCGCAAGCCGATGCTTGCGATGCCGAGCGCGATAGTCCCGCCCCGTCGCAGCTGCAATATCATGGTGATAGCTGGAGTAGCGAACATTATCGCTACGCCAGCTTCACATGCACTCACCTGCCCTGCGACATTGCTCTGGCCGGCGACCCGCCTCCTTATTAAGGGGGTGGGTCATGCGGCATCATAGCGACGTCACACGGCAGGCGGCCAATAGAAGCAGAGGGGCGGAGATGAGCGGGACGTAAACATCCCGCCCACCTCCTTCCTTCCGCATAGCCGGCGTGAGCCGCAGGACGCAGGTAGGAACTGTTCCTCGCTCCTGCGGCTTCACACACAGCGATGTGTGATGCCACTGGAACGAGGAACAACATTGTAACATCGGTCATTTCCAAATTATGGAAATGACAGATGCTACACCGATGATACGATTACAATGTTAATCATATCAAAAAGGCTTTACATACTACGATATCGCCTGCGACACCGGATGTGCATCACTTTCAATTTGACCCCATCGACATCGCACCTGCAATGTCGTAGTGTGCAAAGTGCCCCTAAGTGTGGTCGAACTAGTGACTTACAGTACATATTGGCAAAACTATGTTCTTCTCATGCTCAGTGAGCAGCAAACTGCTTTCCATATTGACCACGGATATCAGTGTTGGCAGCTGCTCATTTAGATTCCAAATGTACAATGTGCACACATCTTTCACAGCAATGTGCACCCTCAATGGTTGCTCAAGGATTGATGAACATGAGACAAGATGTACACTGGATGGCATTGTCAATAATGGGGCACATTTTCCTAATTTGGCTTGCACAAGACAGAAATATTGAGTAATTAAACAAATAAATACAAACAGTGAATCAGTGCAAATGACTTCCTTTTAAACTCCGTGAATCCAAAGTGGCTGAATAACAAATTACACATTTAATCCAAATCACACTTAGAAACAAATCACACTCACCACTCCATTTGTGACGCCCTGGGCAAGTCAGGGGTCACAGGTCACAACACCACCACACCCTACACCCCAGTTAGGAACATCAAGGCTAACCTAAAATCCTTGTTGCCTTCCTCCAGGGGCTGATGTCCACACAGGGGGTGGGCCAGGCGGTTGGCTCCACCCACCGAGGAGTTCACAGCCCTGGAGGCGGGAAAACCAGGCAGTCAAGCTAGGGAGGAGGAAGGAGAAGGAAGTGTTAGAGGAGCTTGAGAGAAGGAGTAAAAAGTGACAGAAAAAGAAACAGTTAAGCAAGCCTGAAGCTGGTCCGGGTGTGTGCCCCGGACTGAGAGACAGCAAGGTCAGCAGACTATCTGCAGGGGTGACTGCTTGGAGGTTGCTGGAAGGACCGCGGACGGGTGGTGGCCCGGCGGTACCGGAGCGGTATACGAAGAGCAGTCAGCACCAGTGGCAGGGGCCTTTCGGATCCCGGCAAGGCTAGGAGTTGCCGTGAATTTGCCAAATCCGTTAGTGAAGGGGACTTCTGGGTCTCCCAACAAGCAAGTCCCGATTGAAGGCAACAGTCCAACCGTTACAGAGAGACACCACCACCGCCAGGGCACCATTTTCTCAGGGCCAGTGCCTGCGGGCAAAGTAGGGCTCCTCCGGCCCATATCCAAGCCGGGGAGCAGGTTACCGGTGGGAACCCATCGCAACCATCATCATCTTAGGTGCAGGGAAAGGGACCGTCACCGTCAACTACTGGGGAAAAGCAAGTGCAGCCGTCCGTGGGAACCATCTTTCCAGCCGTGTGTTTTACCAAGAACTGTGTCATCGTGTCAGGCTGAGTGAGTACCACAGTGCCACAAGGCACAGCGCTGCCCCCGCGTCCCTGCACCCCACCAAGCCCTGCATCACCCACCTCATCACTGGGCCCTGGGACAACCAACCCCCTACCCACGGAGGGGAGGACTAACATCTAACTGCTCCATACCATCACTCCCGGGATCCCCATAAAGAGCAGCGGTGGTGTCAACAAATCACCACAACTGTGGGTGGCGTCACGGACAATAAACTATCCCAAAAACCAATCCCCTTTCACTCACGGGCGAGGAGCGCCGCTCGAGTCCCCGGGATCCGGCCCATCGCTCAAGCCACCGAGCAGCAGCAGCAGGGAGCAGCAGCCGCAGCGGCAGCCGGACCCGAGCAGTGGGAGAGCGCGGCGTCCCCTCCTCCGCCCGCGACACATTCACTCTGACAATGGAAGATGATTTAAAGGGTTATTCCCTTCTTTAAGATACTGTGACACCCCAAGAGCTGTGGGCTACACGGTCCGGGGTGTGTAATGCGCAGAGGGGAACCGTCATCGTGGTGGCTGAGGCCTGGTTCCGTGACCCTGGGGGTCGGTCCGATAAAAGGGGGTGAAAAATAAAAAGGGAGTAAAAATAAAAGAGTTCTCGACTATGCCACTTGCGCTGTGCAGCCAGGTTATTGGGGCCGCTGCTGCAGGATCTTGCTGGGGCTGATGGAGTAGTGCAGCTTAGGTGTTTTGGGCCCTCCGCAAGCAGGGACAGGCCACAGCAGTGGATTGTGAAGGGGGCAATGGTAAGGGACAGTCAGTATAACTGTGCAGAGACGAGAAGGAAACAGTCCACATCGGTTGCAATTTCAACTTGCCTTTACTGGAGGCTGGTATCTGGGCCCGAGGGTGCCGGTTACAAGTGTTCCCGCTCCCCTTGTTCTCCATGCTAGCTGTGACCTGGGATGGCTGTCCTCCATGCACACTTGTTGTTAATGGGCTCCCATGGCCTAGAGCTGCTTCGGAGTCCCTTCTCTTCAGTCTTGTCCTATTGCAGGCCGCCTGGACTATTTAAGGGGTTCAGTCCCCGGTACCCTCTTCACTGCAGATGTTTCAGACTCTTTGGGTGGTGAGGGACCCTGGAGATTCCCTCACCTGCAGAATTAACAGTTGACCATAAAGTGGCCCGCTGTCCTAGGGTCTGCACCTTGTGCTGAGTCCTGTGAGCCTTGGTTCCAGACTACCACAGGCGTCCTGCAGTTGTTGGAGTCTTACACTTCCACAGGTAACCCACGGTTCTTGGAGTCCTGGTTCCACAGTCCTTCCCTCCTGTTACAGCACTCAGTTGTTACTTCAGGTCTTTTCCTTTCTTTCTGTACTTTCAGTCTCGATTCCTTCTCTCTCCTCTCCTCACACACTGTAAACTTTCTCCTCTACACTCCTTCCCACTAACTTCCCAACTTACCACTCACCCCTTCCCCTCGTTAGGTCTTTCCCTACAGATTGGGTGGCAACTATCCAATCAGTGCCCATCCCGTTTACCTGTTGCTAGGCAGTCTCCCAGACTGGTGTTGGGGTTGTGTATGTGGCCTGAGGGTGCTGATGTGTTGCCTGGCACGGATATTCCAGGGTTTGGGTTTCCACAGGTTACATTTCATGGTACCTGTCATCGCAGGGGTGCTACAATACTATCCCAATATGTAGTTGGCGTAATAATATTAGCAAATACCCATTTTTTCAAAATTGTAGCTCTGTTGGTAAACTCTGCCAATCTTGACTGTCTGGGTGAACTGTGAAAACAGGCTCCGGAAAGGGTCTTTTTGAAAATTCTTGCTTTGTGGGGGAACTCTTCCAAAACTTGCACTGGACTGCCAGCTCGATCTAACATCCAGTAACCAGCTTTTTTACTGCAACAACCATAGTATAAGGTTCTGGAGCTGAAATTTTGATTCTGTTTGGGGACTGTGAACTCAGGCAGTGTAATGATGGTCTCTCTCTGTATACAGGCCATGTAATACTCTGCACTACTTTAGGGTGCAAAGAATGTGGACAGTATCAATTAGAGGATGTGGCGGCCATGGTGCTGCTGCTGGTGGTGGAGGTGAAGCTGCTGCAAGGAAAGAACGTGGTCGATCTTTGCCTGCAACGTGCCAAACTGAAACACCTTCCTCTGTCGCACAAAGGCGACAGGATGCTCCTCAGCATGCCACAACATCCAGCACTACCATCTGATATGCTCCTGTGATGCCCTGGACTAGCCAGAAAAAAAACAAGGAGAAAGGACCAAGGACTAGCCAGGTAGTCACAGGTAGACCCCCGCACTTTACCCATCCCCTAAAAAGATGTCATCAGCCAACCATTAAAACCCTAGTCACCTCTCTCAGTGCTTGATGGACACACCAGGGGGTGGAGCCAGGTGGTTGGCCACGACCACCGAGGAGTTCAGAGGGCCTGAGGCAGGAAAAACAGAGTTCAGTTGAGTTGTCAGTGGAGTTGAGAGTGAAGTGGAGTGAAGGAGTCTGACAGCTGCCGGGGTCGGAGCCCTGGTACCTTGGCTAGGAGGCATACGGTGGCCTTAGCCTGCAGGAGCCGAGAAGACTGCTCGGTGGAACCGTGGTGGACCGGGACAGGGTAGTGGCCCACCGGTACTGACTCGGGAAACCGACTTGGAAGCCGGAGCACAGAGGGGGGTACTCAGACCCTGAAACGAGGTCCAGAATCCACTGGACTGAGTTAATTAACTGATTGCAAATAGGAATAACGTTTGGAACACCATTGTAAGTCCAAACTGGGTGCAAAAACCTAAAAAAACATCACTATGGGGAGATAAGGTATGCACACCAGTGACTATGTAAGGGGAATACATGAAATAGCAGAAACTGCTGTGTGAATACTGACTTGAAAAATCCAATAGCTATATGCAAGAGTGAAAATGTGAAAAATGGAATCTGCATTGCTGCCATGAACATATGAATCAAGAGAAATTTAGCTACTGAATTGATCAATGCAATAGAGCCCCAACACTACGCCAAAGTATTTCTCTACGTTGGGGTCCCTAGCTTGTGTGTGTCCTCTCATGCAGTTAAAAAACTTACCGTGTATGGGAAGCTGAGACCCAGGCTATTTATACGTATGATATGGATTGGCAATAGGTGTGGTTGGGGAGGGTTCACAAACGAAAAAATACTAACAAATAGGAATAACGTTTGGAACACCATTCTAAGTCCAAACTGGGTGCAAAAACCTAAAATCCATATCATACGCATAAATAGCCTGGGTCTCAGCTTCCCATACACGGTAAGTTTTTTAACTGCATGAGAGGACACACACAAGCTAGGGACCCCAACGTAGAGAAATACTTTGGCATAGTGTTGGGGCTCTATTGGATTGATCAATTCAGTAGCTAAATTTCTCTTGATTCATATGTTCATGGCAGCAATGCAGATTCCATTTTTCATATTTTCACTCTTGCATATAGCTATTGGATTTTTCAAGTCAGTATTCACACAGCAGTTTCTGCTATTTCATGTATTCCCCTTACATAGTCACTGGTGTGCATACCTTATCTCCCCATAGTGATGTTTTTTTAGGTTTTTGCACCCAGTTCGGACTTAGAATGGTGTTCCAAATGTTATTCCTATTTGTTAGTATTTTTTCGTTTGTGAACCCTCCCCAACCACACCTATTGCCAATCCATATCATACGCATAAATAGCCTGGGTCTCAGCTTCCCATACACGGTAAGTTTTTTAACTGCATGAGAGGACACACACAAGCTAGGGACCCCAACGTAGAGAAATACTTTGGCGTAGTGTTGGGGCTCTATTGCATTGATCAATTCAGTAGCTAAATTTCTCTTGATTCATATGTTCATGGCAGCAATGCAGATTCCATTTTTCACATTTTCACTCTTGCATATAGCTATTGGATTTTTCAAGTCAGTATTCACACAGCAGTTTCTGCTATTTCATGTATTCCCCTTACATAGTCACTGGTGTGCATACCTTATCTCCCCATAATTAACTGATTGCAGGCTGGGCTATAGGTCCTTTCCCACCCAAGTCCCAACTGAAGACAACAGCCCACTGAGGGGGATAGAAAGCGACCGCACAGGCAGAGAGATCCCACGGGCCAGCGTCTGCGGGCAAAAGAGCTCTCCCGACATTCACAAAGCCGGGGAGTGGACTCCCGTCGCTGAGGTGGAGGCAGTCCACAGATACACAACACAGTGCAGGAGAAAGGCCAAGACCACCGAACCGGGTGGGGGACCAGACGCAGCCGGCTGCGGGCACCAACCACCATCAACTTGGTTTACCAGAGACTTGTGTGTGTCAATAACCGTGAGTACAACAGTGCCATCCGGCCGCGCACCGCCCTGCACCACCCAGCTATCCCCAACGGGTCCCGGGGCTATCACCCCTACCCATGGAGGGGTTAACATCTTGCTGCACTACCATCTCCCCCGGGTGCCCAGTAATCGCAGCGTTGGTGTCCAACTTCACCACGACCCGTGGGTGACGTCACGAACTCAAGCACGGCTCCGGCCGTGCACCTACCTAACCCCCACCAAAAGCGCCAGCACCCCCCTTTCAGAGCAAAGTGACCCCTGGTCCAGAGGTGCTCGAGCCACCCACCATGAGTCCGGATCCGAGCGGCTCGGCTGCAGCCGAGCGCGGGGCGGTACACTCCCTATTAGCAGGAGGCAGCATTTCAACAACATAATGAAAGAGAATTCACATGTTTTCATGTATTGAGTGATGGGTCTTCCACATTTAGTTCCAGTTCCTTCACTTCAGATTCCGCTGGCACCCTTCTTAATCATGCCCCAGTACCAACAACAAACAAAATAGAACCAGAATCCTATGTCAATAATCCTAACTGTAGTATTCAGCCATGGCTGTCTGCTTTCAACAATAACTTTTTTCAACTAAACTCTTCTAGCCCTGGTGCACTGAGTCAACAACATCAGGGAGGTGCCTAAAGGCAAAGTGGCTGTGGACTTGTGGTAGAAAGGCTAGCTGGCAAATGGCCAGTTCAATCCCAAATTAAACTACAAGCTTTTTAACTGCAGCAGCTGTAGTGTACGCTACTGGAGTTGAAATTTAGGCTCTGTAGAGTGAACTGTAAAAACAGGCTATGTAGGGGCCTTTTTGAAAAGTGTTGCTCTGTGGGGAAATTCTAGCAATGCTGACTATGTGGGTGAACTGGGAAACAGGAACTGTAAGGGACTTTTTAAGAATTGTTGACCTGTGGGGGCTCTAACAATCTTGACTGTGTGGGTAAACTAGGAAAACAGGCTCTGTAGGGGTCTTTTTGAGAATTGTTGTTCTGTGGGGAAACTGAAATCAGACTCTGTGGGGGCACTCTTAAAATGTAAGATTACATAGACAGATACATAGATAGAGCGCAGTACACTGTGTACAGCAAAAGATATGAAAATACTGCAGTGTAAATTACATTATTGCAATATAGACTATATTTATAAAATTTAGGTACTTAGTTCACAAATTGGCTAATTTGTGTATACCATCCAGTTACAACAAGACATAATTTTCTTTGACAGGACCCTGCCTTTTTTTCTTAGACATACCTTTGCTTCAAAAAAAGTATGCCTTTTGTGGCCAGTGTGAATACACAAATTGACGAATTTGTGAACTGAGTACCTTAATTTTGTATTTTATATTAAAATATAACATTTTATGTTTCATTTATTCAACGTTTGAAATGAAAATTAACGCAAATAGTGATCTGATGCACTTTTTGATATGTATATAGCAGTCACAGCATTTTGTACCTGTTCACATTTGCTTCATTCAGTTATGTGGAGTTGGTCAAATTTACTCTTTTGCAGATAGATAGGAAAGGGAAAAAATTATTGGAGGAATACAATGATAGATAGACAAAGATCTATATTGATGATTGATAGATAGATAGAGAGTAAAAAACAGTTGCACACTATTATGGCAGAAATATAACTTACTAATAACAAAAGTTTTTTCTGTTCTTTACCATATTAAAATGGCCATAATAATAACTGCTCAGCAGCCGCGTAATGGTAACCTCATTGTGCTGTGTCCTACTCTATACTGCCTCTGTCTGGACTCCTAAAAGCCTACATGTAAGGACAGTGAGTGCCTCCCCAATAATAGTTAAACCCAACTGGGGCTAATGGGCAAGGTGGAATGGAGTGCATGGCCCATCTAATGACATCACTCCATACTAGATATAGCAAAAAAATTAAAAAACTGGCAGCACTTCCTATAATGTGAACAAGTGCGTATCTGTTCGAGACGCATAATATAATAAAGAGAAAAAACCAATCGCACACTATTATGGCAGAAATATAACTTACTAATAACAAAAGATTTTTCAGGTCTTTACCATATTAAAATGGCCATATTACCTGCCCAGCAGCTGCGTAACGGTAACCTCATTGTGCTGGGTCCTTCTCTAAACTGCCTCTGTCTGGGCTCCTAAAAACCTACATGTAAGGACAGTGAGTGACCTCCCCAATAATAGTTAAACACACCTGGGGCTAATGGGCAAGGTAGAATGGAGTGCACGGCCAGTCTAATGACATCACTCCATACTAGATATATCAAAACAAGAAAAAACTGGCAGCACTTCCTCTAATGTGAACAAGTGCGTATCTGTTTGAGAGACATAATATAATAAAGAGAAAAAACAGTCGCACACTATTATGGCTGAAATATAACTTACTATTTTAGCCGTGATGTGGCTGCTGGGCATGTATAACAATGGCCATTTTAATATGCTAAAGACCTCAATAAACTTTTGTTATTAGTAAGTTATATTTCTGCCATAATTGTGTGCAACTGTTTTTTCTCTTTATTATATTATGCGTCTCGAACAGATATGCACTTGCTCACATTATAGAAGTGCTGCCAGTTTTTTCTTTTTTGCTATAGATGGATGGATGGATGGATAGAGGGATAGATAGATAGATAGACATATAGATAGATAGATAGATAGATAGATAGATAGATAGATAGATAGATAGATAGAGGTATAGATAGATAGATAGATAGATGGATGGATAGATAGATAGATAGATAGATAGATAGATAGATAGATAGATAGATAGATAGATAGATAGATAGATAGATAGGTAAATAAATAGATAGATTTCTCTATGGTTTTCCATCTGATTGAGAGTATGTCTGCTGCATTACCTTAACTAAGTAATTAACAATGGTTAAATTCCGTTCTCCTACATCTATACAAAAATTGAAGCCCGAGTTGCCTGTTTTCTCTTAACTTGCAACTATTCCATTATATGTTCAT